>NC_142581.1:27382500-27705000 GCF_041283825.1 Pyrus communis | reverse complement strand
AAGAGTATCCAAGATAACTCTAATGATCCCAAGAAGAAGAAAAATAGAGCATACTCTTAAATAAATGTAATAACCCGTCCCGGGATTTACGTAGGAAAATAGGTATTTTTTGTATTTTTCACTAAGTTTGGGGGATACCTTTCCTTTTAAAATTGTTTTTCTAGCCTTAATTGGTGAGCCCAAGGGGCCCACCCCTGTTTTTGTTCCCCGGTCTCTTCCCTTTTTCCTTTTCCTTTATTTTTTGTTACTGAAAAGTCTCTCTCTTCTCCCTCACTCTCTCTTCCCGTGCTCTCTCTCCTTTCTCCTCCTCTCGGTGCTCCTTCCTCCGACAAGAACACACACACACACACACCCATGCCCACACCTATAACTCTTTTCTAACCCCGTGGTTGTGCTTTGGACGTCAAACCACGAAGAAAACCACCTCGGAGGCATTTCCCAGTTTTCCGACGAGCACCGCCCCTTTCGAGGCAATTTTCGGCCAAACCACGGCGAGTTGGTCGGCGTGCGAGGTATCAATCTCTTCGTCTCGCTGAGTACTACAACTTTCCTTTTTGTTTCACCCAATTTCATTGAGTATTGAAGAAGTTATTTTCATTTGAATCTTACCCAGTTCCGGCGGACACCCGTGGTTTCCAGGCTGTTTTCCGGCCAACTCCGACCACAATGACGGGAACCAAGGGTATATTTCGATTCCTTACATTCGGGGCTTCAATTTGGTATATTGAATGTCATGTTTTGGTTGAGTTTTGAGCTCCAACGGAGCTTGGGAAATCTCCGGCCGAAGTCCGGCCTTCCCTCTCCTTGGAATCCGGCGACCACCAAACCCAACGGCCTTAGGGCCTTGGTTGCAGCCCAAACCCATTTACCCTTTTAATTGGGCCATTGGGCCGTGAGGTTTAAGCCCAAACCCAATCCACCTAAAACCTAAACCCATTTCTGTTTTTACCCTAACCCAAACCCTTTAGGCCCAAACCCGGATCCAACCCAAGTCCAAACCCTTTAACCCAATCCGGATCCAAACCCATTGACCCATGACCCGTGACCGTGACCCGTTGACCCGTGACCCGTGACCCATGACCCGTTGACCTGACCCGTGACCCTGACCCGTTGACCCTGACCCGTTGACCGTTGACTGGGTCAGCGTTGACTTTGACTTTGACCGGTCAACGGTCAACGTTGACTTGACCGTTGACTTTTTGGGTTTTCGTGCGGGACCCCTCCTAGGCTAATTTCGACGTCCTGAACCCGTTTCCGATGTCCGTTTTCCCAAATTCAATCGTTTGAGTAGAGTTTGACTAAATGTACCCTTTTTGTGCTTAGGGGCGTTTAATTGTGGCGTTTCCGTCTTCGCTAATGGCGTGGCTTTTCGACGGCGAAGTACTGTGAGTGGACCCCTTCTGAAAATGCATGTTTTGATAGTAGAAATGCATACATGAAAAGCATGATTTGATGATTATGTTTTATGAACGTTTTACGAGATAACATGCTTACTGAGACTAGTTTGAATTATTACTATTTTTCCTATAACCCATGTTCTTATAGCATATCTGATGGATGACGATATGATATTTAGAACATGTTTAGAACACCTCTTTATAGTATAGATGATGGATGACTTTATACTATGAAGTTGATTTTCAATATATGTATGTTCACTGGTTTTGTACTTACCTAGTGGTCATTTCCGCTACGGGACGTAGGGATAGATCCGGTCCGTCCCGGACGACGGTTTGGTGTTGGCATAGGGCCTGGAGTGTGTTTTCCTCTGACTGTCTGCTCAGAGACGGGGAGCCGGCAAGGGGCCTGAAGTGCATTTTCCTCTGACTGTGTGCTCAGAGACGGGGAGCCGGCATGGGGCCTGAAGTGTTATATTGGACATTCACTAGTGATTATTATTGTTTATGCGAATTATGATTTGAGACATTGCACGACATGCTAGGTTTCGGAAAACCTATATTTATCATTATATATATGTGTTTTCATAAAACCTGGGGGTTAGTACGTTGATAACTGTTTTATTATATATATATATATATATATCAACTTGGTCCACTCATGTTTGTTTTGCGCCCCCTTCAGGACTTAGAATCGAGGCATACAATCCCGACGTCCAGGCACTTCTGCATCGGCATCTTCGAGTCCTCTCGGTGTAGGACCCACTCCTTTGTTTCATTCAATTTTATATTATTTTCTTCTAATGTTCTAGATTAGAGGTGTGCTCTGAACACGGTCCTTATTTGCATATTAACTATTCTTTTATATTTATAAACCTTATTGATCCCTTGTTTTCAGCATTTGCACTTAATAAATGGCTTTCGTCACCTTCGGGTGTCGGCCAGCACGTGCCTATCCTGGTATTCGGGGAATATCGGGGTCGGGGCGTGTCAGATTGGTATCAGAGCGTGGTTTTGTTCAGAGCATACTTAGGACCTTCTCCTACTGTAGTTGTTTGTTTGTCATGACATCATTTGGATGTCACGACTTCTGAATTTGGTGTCATTCGGCATAGTTGTGCAAACCTTTCTCTGTTTGAAATTTCACCTTCTGGTTGAAATACAAGAATTCATGTCTGGATTGTGCCTCAGTAGTGATGAAGTGGATTGTTGGATGACTTTCGACATCGGATCGGTACTCTACATCGTGCATTCCCTGGGAATTTCAGACATAATTGGTTTTACCTAGGAGCGTTGGGAAACGGAAAAACCCTAAGTGAGTTGAAATTGGAAGATTTGAAGCGGTTTTGTACTTTACGACGTGCATTCTCAGGGAATGGCGGGCACAGTTAGTGTTACTTGGAAGCGACGTGTTCTAGAAATCCTAGTTTGAGGGAGTCTAGTCGAGATCAGCTGTAGATACGAAATGGCGATGCCACTCTGCGACATGCGTTTCCTAGGAATTGCGGGCAGAGTCAGCTCTACATTGAAATCTCGAGAAGCGGAAAAATCTTGACGGTACGAGTTGGTTGAGATCAACTAGAACCCTGAAACGATGACATCACTCTGCGACATGCGTTCCCTAGGAATGGCGGGCAGAGTCATATTGCAGTGGCAACTACTTGAAATATTCGAAGTGTGTTTGAGAAAGCAAGAAAGCGCTAGTGGTGACGACGATTAGTAAGTGGTAGTTGGTGGGAGCAAATCAATGTTCTCACACTCATTACCACTGAAGAAACTTGTGTGAATCGGTAGAACGAATCTTCGATGATTGTTCTATCAGTAACCTTCTTGCTTACCTCAATGGCGAAGTCAAGTTCCTTAACCTTTGATCGTTAGCTCTACACCAAATTCTTCGGGCGTTGACTTCATTTAAATTAGATAATTTCTTAAGTGACTCTTCGGTAGCAGACGCTATTCCCACCAATTTTCCAAAAGGAGTTGCAATTCTTTTTGTTGTTGTAGTTGGATTTGGTTGATGAAGATCCATACTTGTTTGGATAAACAGACTTCTTGAACTTCACCTGGATTTGGCACTAGACGGTAAGTCCTAGCACCTTGTCCACATACTTTCGGGGGAGGTGAACTTAGCCTCTTGCGTGTAGCCCAACTGACTAGTGCCCTTATCTATTAACTGTTCAGCTTTGTAATTTTCAGTGTAATGGCTTGAGACTACCATATTCATCATTGTACGAAGATCGAGCTTTACTTTGAACTTCCCTGGACTCATTGAGCTTTGGTTTGCTCAAGAGCATCACTTTGAGGTAGCCAATCGTGTCACTGCATGCTTATGCAGACTGCTTTGTATCTTTCTTCTTCGTCACTCTGTTGGTTCAGAGGTTCTATGTTTAATTTTTGAACTTTGAAACAACTCTCACAACGTATTGTGAATTTCGAAATGTCTTTGGCCTCATCAAATTTTATTAACTGTTCTTGACTATTCTTAAGCTTATACCTATTTCCTTTTTGGTTAAGAAACCAGTCAACCTTACCGTGTTGATTAACCAAATAATCATAAACAGTGATTTCTATTTCTGCATCTTTACCTTCCTTCGCTTGTTTGTTCTTGGCATGATTTCTCACTCATCTAGATATCTTGTACTCTAGTTTTAATAAACTTGTTTTGATCCTCAAATTCTTGAGTGTTCTTCTAGCCTTATCTACATGGTTTCTCACTCAATCAGTGAAGAATTCACGATCGATCAATTCGGCGGAAGTATGCGCCCAATTCTTATCTTTTCAGACAGAAATGTTGGGAGCATAATCTTTTCACAAGCTTACCCTACTTACTAGAAAGAGTTCCACGTGGATGTGAGGTTGGAGTTGTCTTGTGGTAAGAGGTTGGTGAAGATTGTGGTGCAGGTGAGCAGCAGATTGCATCATTATCTTCACGCTGGATTGAATGGTCACCACTCATTATCTTACTACAATTCATGACCATCATATCGCACTTTGGTAGACGTTTTCGATGATGTGATGTGTTCGCTTCAACGTAGTTTTCCACTACCTTAACACCAGGATCCTTCGGTTCGTGAGCACGTGAGCGTGATGTTTGTGCGATCTTTTAGTAAGAGTTGGATGAAGGTTTGAGTACAGAAGGTCAGCGGATTGTATCACCATCTTACTATAATTCATAGGCATCACATCGGTTTTTTTTCCAATGTTATGTGCTGTCTCAACTCATCTTTTCACTGTTCCGCTTCAAAACTCGTTGTGAGTACGTGGTTATTGAAACACTTCTAGCAGATCTGTTTAGTACACTTTGGGTTGGCACCCCAGCGCGGTCGAGGCGAGAATCGAAAAATCTTTACACTTCTCTCGAAAAGTGTGTACTCTCATTTGTTTTTAGGTTGATCACTTGAGAGTCATTCTTTCCATCAACGTTGACCTTGTTTTACTAGAAATCTGCAACTAAGCAAAATTGGAGAGGTGGTTTGAGCACTACAATGATTCCCAAGAGATACTGCTTGTTGGGAAAGGTGACTTCTCGTTTTCTGCTTGCTTGGCTTGAGCTTTTGGGTCTACTAGCAACATGGTAGCCACTTCCTTTGAATTCCAAGGTACAGTTTTCAAATGGGTTCTTTGTTGGCAAAACATTGGAGTAGTTGGTCACATTTGGAAGAATTGAGGAAGATAAGATGCTTGATACTGGATAGAGTTCTATGACGACCGTTTCTGTTTTGTTCGGTTTGAGTACGTTTTTTTTTTGCGACATGGTACGAGAGTTCTACAGGCAATACTGGTTAGCAGAGGAGTATTGTGAACTAGTATTCGATAGATTGAATTTACGACGCGTGAAATTGTGCACCCTCAGCAAATTACTGCTTGCTTATCGAGACAACAAATGTGTGATCGATATCACGGGCGGCCGACTGTGGTATTGAAAACTTATTCGTTGGGTTCGTTAAGCAAGTAGGCAGGAAGATTCGCCTTCAGCAGTTGGTACGAAGTTGCTATTGTTAGGACTTGACCTAGAGACGCATCTTTTCTTGGAGTACGTGACGTTTCGTATGCTTAGGCGAGACCCACTCTCATTTTTCAGTTTTGAGTTTCAGTTTTGATTTTCAAGAAGTATTTTAACTTCCTTTTCTTTAATTATTTGTTTTTGTCATTAAAATGTTTTGGGGGAGGTATTCTCGTTTTCAGTTTTAAGTTAAGCGCGAGTTTTCGACCTATATGTTAGTACATATCTATTTTGACTATTTTGACGCTATAGTATTTTGCGTACTTATTTTTGAACTTACGTCTATATATGTTTTCAACTTTATATATTATTAAAGTATGTTTCTACTTTTACACTGATGGGGAAGAAAGTAAGAGCTTGGAGGCATGATAGAGGATTTGGCAAACCGCTCGCGACGGTGTGGTATATTCTCTTTGATGCACCCACTCTGACTTGAATTCTCTTTATACATATATTCTTCTTCCTATTTTCAAGCTTTTTGGTTTAAGTGGTGATTTTAAATTTCGGGACGAAATTCTTTTAAGGGGGGTAGATTGTAATAACCCGTCCCGGGATTTACGTAGGAAAATAGGTATTTTTTGTATTTTTCACTAAGTTTGGGGGATACCTTTCCTTTTAAAATTGTTTTTCTAGCCTTAATTGGTGAGCCCAAGGGGCCCACCCCTGTTTTTGTTCCCCGGTCTCTTCCCTTTTTCCTTTTCCTTTATTTTTTGTTACTGAAAAGTCTCTCTCTTCTCCCTCACTCTCTCTTCCCGTGCTCTCTCTCCTTTCTCCTCCTCTCGGTGCTCCTTCCTCCGACAAGAACACACACACACACACACACCCATGCCCACACCTATAACTCTTTTCTAACCCCGTGGTTGTGCTTTGGACGTCAAACCACGAAGAAAACCACCTCGGAGGCATTTCCCAGTTTTCCGACGAGCACCGCCCCTTTCGAGGCAATTTCCGGCCAAACCACGGCGAGTTGGTCGGCGTGCGAGGTATCAATCTCTTCGTCTCGCTGAGTACTACAACTTTCCTTTTTGTTTCACCCAATTTCATTGAGTATTGAAGAAGTTATTTTCATTTGAATCTTACCCAGTTCCGGCGGACACCCGTGGCTTCCAGGCTGTTTTCCGGCCAACTCCGACCACAATGACGGGAACCAAGGGTATATTTCGATTCCTTACATTCGGGGCTTCAATTTGGTATATTGAATGTCATGTTTTGGTTGAGTTTTGAGCTCCAACGGAGCTTGGGAAATCTCCGGCCGAAGTCCGGCCTTCCCTCTCCTTGGAATCCGGCGACCACCAAACCCAACGGCCTTAGGGCCTTGGTTGCAGCCCAAACCCATTTACCCTTTTAATTGGGCCATTGGGCCGTGAGGTTTAAGCCCAAACCCAATCCACCTAAAACCTAAACCCATTTCTGTTTTTACCCTAACCCAAACCCTTTAGGCCCAAACCCGGATCCAACCCAAGTCCAAACCCTTTAACCCAATCCGGATCCAAACCCATTGACCCATGACCCGTGACCGTGACCCGTTGACCCGTGACCCGTGACCCATGACCCGTTGACCTGACCCGTGACCCTGACCCGTTGACCCGTTGACCCTGACCCGTTGACCGTTGACTGGGTCAGCGTTGACTTTGACTTTGACCGGTCAACGGTCAACGTTGACTTGACCGTTGACTTTTTGGGTTTTCGTGCGGGACCCCTCCTAGGCTAATTTCGACGTCCTGAACCCGTTTCCGATGTCCGTTTTCCCAAATTCAATCGTTTGAGTAGAGTTTGACTAAATGTACCCTTTTTGTGCTTAGGGGCGTTTAATTGTGGCGTTTCCGTCTTCGCTAATGGCGTGGCTTTTCGACGGCGAAGTACTGTGAGTGGACCCCTTCTGAAAATGCATGTTTTGATAGTAGAAATGCATACATGAAAAGCATGATTTGATGATTATGTTTTATGAACGTTTTACGAGATAACATGCTTACTGAGACTAGTTTGAATTATTACTATTTTTCCTATAACCCATGTTCTTATAGCATATCTGATGGATGACGATATGATATTTAGAACATGTTTAGAACACCTCTTTATAGTATAGATGATGGATGACTTTATACTATGAAGTTGATTTTCAATATATGTATGTTCACTGGTTTTGTACTTACCTAGTGGTCCTTTCCGCTACGGGACGTAGGGATAGATCCGGTCCGTCCCGGACGACGGTTTGGTGTTGGCATAGGGCCTGGAGTGTGTTTTCCTCTGACTGTCTGCTCAGAGACGGGGAGCCGGCAAGGGGCCTGAAGTGCATTTTCCTCTGACTGTGTGCTCAGAGACGGGAAGCCGGCATGGGGCCTGAAGTGTTATATTGGACATTCACTAGTGATTATTATTGTTTATGCGAATTATGATTTGAGACATTGCACGACATGCTAGGTTTCGGAAAACCTATATTTATCATTATATATATGTGTTTTCATAAAACCTGGGGGTTAGTACGTTGATAACTGTTTTATTATATATATATATATATATATCAACTTGGTCCACTCATGTTTGTTTTGCGCCCCCTTCAGGACTTAGAATCGAGGCATACAATCCCGACGTCCAGGCACTTCTGCATCGGCATCTTCGAGTCCTCTCGGTGTAGGACCCACTCCTTTGTTTCATTCAATTTTATATTATTTTCTTCTAATGTTCTAGATTAGAGGTGTGCTCTGAACACGGTCCTTATTTGCATATTAACTATTCTTTTATATTTATAAACCTTATTGATCCCTTGTTTTCAGCATTTGCACTTAATAAATGGCTTTCATCACCTTCGGGTGTCGGCCAGCACGTGCCTATCCTGGTATTCGGGGAATATCGGGGTCGGGGCGTGTCAATAAAACTCACAAAACAAACTAATTAGCAAAGTTTTTCTTATTTAGCTCTAGGCTTTGTTTTTCCTTGGATGATTTACAATGCTTGGGGACTTGGGTATTTATAGCAAACCAAATGAAAGCTACACTACACACTTAATTAAACTAAGATTATTTGCTACCACACAAAACCCATTAATTGCACCTAATTTTTTCCACTCAACCATACCTAACATTGATTCTACCTAACATTGATTCTCAACATTCTATATCAAATTATCAAATAAACATCTCGCACAGCAGTTAGCTAATCAATTTTTCTAATGAAACAAACCCGTCTTCGATCATGAAAAGCGAAGGGAAGGAAAATCAGAAATTGGTCTTTGGGCTTAACAAAACCTCTCCACACGTAGAACAGCATGAAGGACAACATTCAATTCCAATCCCGATCGGATGCAAGTGTAACTTAGCAAGCATGAAAGCATACAATGGGGACATACCTCCACAATTCTCCCTTTTGGAAGGCCACCACCTAAGGCAAAGTCTAATGTCAAGCAGCCACTGGGAAAAGTTTCACTGCAAAACCAACAGAGTATTAGATAATCTACATTAGCACTGATATGAAATGACAAGTAGATAAGAAGCACATACACCAAGGCTCCACCAGCACTTCCTAATCTTGTAACACTTCCCTTCCCAAATGAGCTATTTATATCATTCATGGCTGCTTCCAGTGCTTTTTGCTGAAATAAAAAGCACTTTGGTAATCAGAGTTTTATCTACTTTTAGCTCAAAGTTTTAGTCTTTCTGCATTCGCGTTTGTGGGTAATCACTGATGCCTCTTCAAAAGCACTTTTCTGCTTTTGGGAAGCAAAAACGAAGATAGAGGCGAAAACGCACAACGGGTTTTCGAAACCATACCCGGTCGACGAAACGAGGGTCGGAGTCTGCGGAAAGAGCGCCATTGACTTTGGCTTGGAGCTCACAACGAACCCTTTTGATTTACTTCACCGCCATGGAGTGTAGGTTGAAGCGCTGAGGGAGAGAGGACTGGAATAGCAGAGGAGAAGGTAAGCAGTGGGAGTGCGAGTGCGAGTGCGAGTGTGGGTTTGAGAAAGTGAGCGAGTATCTCATGCTTCTTCCGCTGCTGCCTGTGAATGCTAAAACCATTACCAAGTCTAAAACCTCTGATAACCCGAAACTAAAAGTGCATAGTGAAAAATGAGAGATAATATCAAGAGATGGGAAGGGCGGCAAGGCCCTGCCCCAGCGTGAACATTTTCTGTGGGTTGGGTTGGGTTATGTATTTCACCCTCCATATTGTCATTGGACACCCAAGACATTATTTTTGTTAATGACATTTGTCTCCTCCAGCAAATATGTAACCATAAGGTGAAGATTCTAACCCGTGACATAAAGTCTTAATACGATAATATCTTTTAAAATGACTAAAAACGTTTTTGATAGAAGTGTTTGTGAGTTCCAAAAGCACTTCAAGTGTATTTTGAAATGAGAAGATGTGACATCCCACATCACCCAGGGAGTGATCCTTAAATGTATATTCACATCCCTACCTAGCACGAGGCCTTTTGGGAGCTCACTGGCTTCGGGCTCCATGGGAACTCCAAAGTTAAGCGAGTAGCGCGCGAGAGCATTCGCAGGATGGGTGACCCATTGGGAAGTTCTCGTGTGAGTTCCCAAAAAGAAAACCGTGAGGGCGTGATCGGGGCCCAAAGCGGACAATATCGTGCTACGGTGGTGGAGCGGGCTCGGGATGTGGTCCGTCCCAGGCGGGGATGTGACAATTGGTATCAGAGCCTAACCCTGGCTGCGTGTGTGCCGACGAGGACGTTGGGCCCCTAAGGGGGGTGGATTGTGACATCTCACATCGCCCAGGGGAGTGATCCTTAAATGTATATTCTCATCTCTACCTAGCATGAGGCCTTTTGGGAGCTCACTGGCTTCGGGTTCCATGGGAACTCCGAAGTTAAGCGAGTAGCACGTGAGAGCAATCCCATGATGGGTGACCCATTAGAAAGTTGCTCGTGAGTTCCCAAAAACAAAACTATGAGGGAATGGTAAGCCCAAAACGGACAATATCGTGCTACGGTGGTGGAGCGGGCCCGGGAAGTGATCCGTCCCGGGCGGGGATGTGACAGAAGAGCTTGGCTCCTTAAGGTCAAAGTACTTCGTGCTTATTATTGAAGCTGTTAATATTATAAATCACTCTGTAAAGATCATCTTTGCAAAAAAAATTGAATTAAAACTAAGATCATTTTGTCAAGAAATAGATAGACGGTTTGTAATACTCCAATCAGTCTGTTTTTTACTGTTCGAACACTAGACGATCTTAGTTTTAATTGATGTTTTTGTACAGATGATCTTTACAGTATACAGAGTTATTTATAATTTAAAAGGTTCCGACCATATGCATAAATAAACCACATGGTATTTTAATGAGGAGTTCCTCCTTAATCCTTGAGGAGCCAAGTCTTTCTCTTTTGAAAGAAGTATCGGTTGTGTACTTATTGCAAATGTTTTTTTTGAATTCACTCGTATTTTTATTAAGAATTGGTTTCAAAAGCGTTTTAATAAAAATATGATTTCTGTCATTTTAAAAGCATGGATTTGATTTGTAGTATTTAAATTGAGGCTTGGTGAATTTTGGTTGTAGCTAGTAATAAGAGTATGGAGTTGGTGGCGTGGGAGTATGGAGTTGATAAAGAGAAACTTATGGCGTCTCTTTTTGTTGCTTGGCTCTTCTCAAATGCAAATGCAAAGCGGTTTCCAGCGGCATGAGCTTGGCCGTAGCATGTAGGTAGGAGGGCGTTTTGGAAATGGATTTTGCATGAGTCTGGACGCATTTTGTAGGTTTTGTCGACCGGGTACTAGGCTTGTAAGTTGTATGTCACCAAAGCAAGTATCAAACCAAAGTCAAATCCGCTTCGAAAGCTGTTCAAAAGGAAGGATCGATCATAGAGGTTCATGTGATGACAGCCAAAGACAGGAATCAAACGTTCATGCTCGCAGCACAGCTGGGACGACGAAGAAGATTACCGAGAATACAGTAGCCAGCCGTGCTGCTCTATTTCGAAAGCATTGTTCCAGGATGATGACCAGTGGACTAGAACTACAATGAGACATGGAAAGCATATACATTCCCAAAGAAACTGTAACCATTTGAAGTGCAAGCTTCTGCCGTTTAACTCCATTTGTCTTTATTAATTTTCTGTAAAAACAACTACATTTTTGGGTGATATGCAACATGAAATTGTTCCGATAATTAAAGTAGCGAAATTTAAGTTTCAAAGAATAAATTGAAATTGAAATGAAGTTCAGGAGGCGTACCTACAAGTTATGTTTTATGATTTCCAGAGTTAAACTTTGTTATATTTTTATAGAATAATATTCGATTCACTTAAATTGAATACGTAAACGATTGAATTGGATTCAGTTGGATGGTACCAACAAAATCGAGTGGTAAGACTTATTTCTTATTAAACTAACCCATCAACTTAACTTGTTTTGCTATTGAACATTTATTTTTAATTTCAATAACTTTTGCATTCCCAGCCTTGTAGCAGCATATGGCACTCTTGGATGTCATGCTGAAACGGAGGCGATGAACTGAGGACAACGGCGTTGGCCAATCGAGTAATGGCTATTTCCGTTGAAATTGGGGGTGTCTGATTGGTAAGGAAGAAGGTTTGGAGGGTGGATGATTTTTGGTGATCACTGGCATTTTTTTTTCTAGTTTAGGAGATAACGGAAAGTTCATACACTTTCAATAGTATAATTAAGTAAACAGACATGTGTCGGGTTATTAGAGAAGTCATAGAGAGGCCGCAATCATATTTAGATGGAGAAGATTTGATTTCTTTTTGTTGACGTTGACATTAAATCATTCTTGAATTATGATGCATATGTGATTTCAGATATACCTAATAAATACCCAGGAGGGGATCCTCTTCTAATCCCTTTCACCAGGTCCACCAAGGCCACAAATCCGTACATTTAAAATTTGATTCAACGGTTAAAATTATTATAACTTTTAAAGTGAACCCCAATTTGTAACCATTAGATCAAATTTCAAAATTCTAAATTTGTGACCTCGATGAAAGGGATCAGGAAAGGATCCCTTTCCTAAATATCCCTTTTGAATATAAAATAGAAAGTACAGTGTATGATTGCTGCTCCAATTATTATTATTATTATCCTCCTAATTTAATTAATTATTATTATTTTCTTAATTTTTAAGAGATTGTTTGAAAGGGATTTTAAAATAACTAAAAGAGTTTTTGGTAAAATTAATTTTGAGTTTTAAAAATATTTTTAATGCATTTTGAAAGAAGCACGTACCTGTAATTCTTATCGGAATCACTTGTTTTTTCATATCCATTTGAATTTTTATTAATAATTAGTTTCAAAATCATTTTCATTAAAAGCGTTTTCAATCATTTTAAAAAATGAAAACTAATGAAAAGAGCTTGAAAATGACAAAATAAAAAGTAAAATGAATAGTACCAGAATTGATTTTTTTAATATAAAAATATGATTTTTCGTTAAAATAAATAATACTAAGAATTTTTCGTTAAAATTTATTTAAAAATAACTTTAAATTTTGTGATACGGTAGGTGGGCAAAGCCGGTAGGTGGATCAGCCCAATGACCAATCACGAATCACCAAAAGAATTAAAAATAATAATAAATAAGAAAAAACAGAAACAAAAGTTCCCAGTAGAGTATTGGTTCACAACTCCCACTATAAATACAAGAACAAGAGAGAGTGTCGTACGGTTCATCGTTTCGTGTTTTGCCTGCCTTTCACTTTCAAAGACTTGCAAAAAAAAAAAAGGCACTTTCTCTCTCTCAGCGAGCGACTCTGTGACTTTAAAGAGTCGCCGATCCCATTCCATTCCCTTCCTATCTACATATCTACCCTTCCAACTCCAATCAACCACCCCCGGACGAACAGAAGCAGCAATGGCTTTCCAGAAGATCAAGGTTGCCAACCCCATCGTCGAGATGGACGGTGAGATTTCCCTTCCATCTATATGTATATTGTATTTCCTCCGATCTGTTTGTTTCCGTCGCCGATCATCTGAACTGATTGATCTGCTGATTCTGTTTCGTTTCGTTCTGGTTCTGGTTCATCACTTTTTGAGCTGAATTTTTTACGTCCCCAAAATGTTTATTTGCTTGTCTTCCGGAAAGGTGGTGACTTTTATTTTCGTAAACCTTTGTTTTCCATTTTTTATTCATTGAAAAGTTGGTAGAACGAAAACCCTTTTGGTTTTAGGCTACAGAAAGAAAACCCATTTGCCAGAAATGATTTGTTTTTCCCCCAAAAACATGAAATTGAAAAAATCGGCTCTAACTTGTTATTTGATTTGTACAAAAAATAATCTTGATTTCAATTGGGAGGGTTGTTTGCTGAATTTTTATCTGCATTATAAATTAAATTTTGTTTGATCTATATATTAGCAGATTCTGTAATTGTTTTAGCCTTTAAGAATTGAACTATGATGATGCATAAATGATTCAGACTTCAAGTGTTTTTCGTAAAGAAAATATGTTAAAAGTTTCAAAGACTCTGAAGAAATTATTCTCAACTCATGAAAGTGTGAAGAACTCGTAATGCACGACACCCTCATACTCACACTGCATGGAACACTTGTTGATTTCATTTAAATCTAACTTTACAAAACTAATACGCTTGTGTACGTGGGTTGAAGATTCGAAGAAATTTGACTTTACTCTTTCTCATACTATGTGTCTTTTGATATGTGGTTTCAGGAGATGAAATGACAAGAGTTTTCTGGAAATCCATTAAGGACAAGGTATCTACATCATACTCTTTAAGTGTTTCACCTATGCTATTTTTTGTATAACTACGTACTGTTCTGATCAAGATGGTGATTGCATACACGATTCTTTCTCTTTGTTGTATCTGCAGCTTATCTTACCATTTGTGGAATTGGACATCAAGTACTTTGACCTTGGCCTTCCTCATCGTGATGCCACTGATGACAAGGTTACTGTTGAAAGTGCTGAGGCTACTCTCAAGTACGTTTATTGCATCTCTTCTTAAAGTTATTAGGATTGCTATTTATTTCTGAATTCATTATTTCTATCTTTACATTGGTATTGGTGAGTCAGGATTGTAATTAGGCTGTAAACAAAGTTGTGTATGGCACACTGTTGTCCTTATGAACACCTCCTTCCTATGCATTATAAAATACGAGGTAGAGGGTGAGAGCATTCAATGCTCGTCATGTGTCTGTATATGTTTTACCAGGCAAAAACAGAAGAATAATGAGTGCCTAGAGTATCGTTTTGTTTGGAAATTTTATTTTGCTATTCATTTTGCATCTCTAACACTTGGTATTTTAGGTACAATGTAGCAATCAAGTGTGCGACTATTACTCCAGGTATACACTCCAGAAGAATTATACATGCATTTGTTTTCGAACTCTAGATCCTGTATTAATTATTTCAGTCTTTACTGAGAGATTGACAAAATTCATGATATTGTTGTCATAATTGACAGATGAAGCTCGTATGAAGGAGTTTAGCTTGAAGAGTATGTGGAGGAGTCCCAATGGGACTATTAGGAATATTTTGAATGGTTAGTGAACTGGCAACTTTCCATTCTCATCTTTTGAACAATTTTTTTTTTTTGGCAATTACAATGGCTGATTGTTTTTTTTTGTACAGGTACTGTTTTCAGAGAACCAATTCTTTGCAAAAACATCCCTCGCCTTATCCCAGGTATAATAATGTCATATGGTGATTCTATATTTTCGTAGGACTAGAACTATGCTTATTATTTCTTTTTTTCAGGCTGGACAAAGCCGATATGCATTGGAAGACATGCTTTTGGTGATCAGTATCGAGCAACTGATGCAGTCATTAAAGGACCGGGGAAACTGAAATTGGTGTTTGGTAAACATTTATCTTTGCTTGATAGTGTTAGATTTGTGTACCTCACTGTAGATTAGTAGGATTATATTTACAAAGTTATGTACAAAGTTTCTCTTGATAAATGATAGTTCTTAAACTCCTTTGTTTTTACTTGATAAATGCTTGCAGTGCCAGAAGGAAAGGATGAGAAGACAGAGCTAGACGTGTATGACTTTACAGGGGAGGGGGGAGTAGCATTGGCCATGTACAACACCGATGAGGTTTATTTGTTAATCCTTTCGTGTTTCTGTTGAAAGAATTTCTAGATTGCTGTGAGTGACTGTGTGTTCCTTTTATTGTATATCTGTCTTGGGTATGCAGTCCATCCGTGCTTTTGCAGAGGCTTCCATGACCACTGCTTATGAGAAAAAGTGGCCTCTTTATCTTAGCACAAAAAATACTATTCTGAAGAAGTATGATGGAAGGTACGCAGATTCTTAATTTCCTTGTTTTTAAGTATTTAACATTTGTATCGACAAAGAAAAAAAATTAGGATTTAACATGTGTACTTATTCTCTGAACAATCTATATTTTTGTTTGTTCATGATATAAGATTCAAGGACATATTTCAAGAAGTTTATGAGGCTAACTGGAAATCAAAGTTTGAAGCTGCTGGCATATGGTAAGGAGTCAGGACTGAAAAACGTGGCAATTTTGTCTTATATCCTGAGGTCAGATGGTGTTGTTTTATTGACTATATTATTGGATTTGAAGGTATGAGCATCGTCTCATTGATGATATGGTGGCTTATGCACTTAAAAGTGATGGTGGGTATGTTTGGGCATGCAAGAATTATGATGGAGATGTGCAAAGTGATATGTTAGCTCAAGGTTCGTACAACTGCCCTTTAGCTAATTTTTGTCTCGTCTCGTCATGATTTGCATACTGAGATTTTACAGTTTTTAACTTCTTGTTCTATTGCAGGGTTTGGATCTCTTGGATTGATGACATCCGTACTGGTATGTTATACCTGTTTCATGTGTATTTGCACTTATCCCTCCATCCCTCGCTCCCTATTTTGTCATGTGAATCCTTGTCCTTCACTTACTGGAGTATTTCATGGGTACAGGTGTGCCCAGATGGAAAAACTATTGAAGCCGAAGCTGCCCATGGTACAGTTACTCGGCACTACAGGGTTCACCAGAAGGGAGGCGAAACAAGTACAAACAGCATTGCTTCCATCTTTGCTTGGACAAGAGGGCTTGCACACAGGTATATTAGAAAGATTGTTTTCCACGTTAGCGCTCCTTTTTGATATCTTAGGGTTCCGTGAAAAGGTTATTAAATCTGAATTTAAATGTGTCTCTGTAATAGGGCTAAGTTGGATGACAATGCAAGACTTTTGGAGTTCACTCAAAAACTCGAAGAAGCTTGTATTGGGACTGTGGAATCGGGGAAAATGACCAAGGATCTTGCACTAATTCTTCACGGATCCAAGTAAGTGTCTAATAGATTATTTTATCTTCATAATTTATGTCTCTGTGCCCATGTGAGTTGTGTTTTCCTGTGCCTCTATATGAGCAGTGATTTTACTTATAACATGCTTACGTGTGCTGCAGGCTGGCTAGGAACCACTACTTGAACACTGAAGAGTTCATTGATGCTGTGGCCAACGAACTGAAAGCTAAGCTTGCTTGCTAGGAAGCACTGCATTTTTCAGACTTGCATTGGAGGTGAGTTCCTTTCTGTTTTCCCCCGTTTCTTAACATCATAATCATAATCTTATTGAAAGTAACGTCACCTAATGCCTGTTTGTAGGGGAATTTTTAATACACAATCTAAATTTCTTGCTTCATTTCCTTGCGATTCCAATGTTTTCTTGATAAATTATTCTTACCCTCGTCGTTTTTTGGTTTTATTGAAGTAGTTTTCTCATTTAGTGCAAACATTTTCTTTAATTTTTTTAAGTTAATGGATTCTAATTTGTGTTTCAGGGACCAGGCAACTGTGGACTTCTGTATTATGAAAGAAATAATTGAGGGCGGAAAATGGGGAAGGCAGGGAGGCGGAAAAGGGAAGACGAGCGGTGGACTTTCCCCTCTGGTGTTATGTTAGCGATGTTGACTCATCAGTTTCTTGTGCACTATTTGGATTCTCGACTCTTACCGATTTGCATGTTCTTTCCTCTTCATCAGTTGCTAAGCTTCGGCAGCTTTAACATTTTTCATAGTTTAACTGCAGAATAATCTTTCTTTGGTTCGTCTTTGGACAGTGTCTGAAGTCCGTAAACCGGACTGTCGTGTTCGGTTAATGTTCTTCGTTCTTGGGTTCTATCTCGAGTCTTGATATAAGTATTGGCAAATGCATTTCAAAAAATAAAGGCCAATGGTTCGTACCCATTGATCTCTATCCGCCAAGGATATGTCGATAACTTGACATATGCTTTGACCAGTACGTTTGTATGGATGATCACAGTGAGGTACATCTTGGCTGATATGCCCGGTGATGTAAATCCCGGTTGATATGCTGAAACCGTCTCCCGACTTATACGCCGGATGTCGTAAATATAGCGTCAATAATATAGGAATCAAACTCCTATAATAGGCCGGAAAGTTTTAGTGCTATGAGAGTGATTGTTATAATCTTAGTTCGATATGCTGCACTTACGAGTGTTAAACCTATACGATAAATAACAAGAGAGAAACTATGTAACAAAATCATAAAATAAAGAAAAATAGAAAGTAGATGGGTCTTGCATTTAATATATAAAACTCATCCGTATCAAACTCATAAGATGACAATAGTGTAGTACGAATTAAACTGATGGTGCCTTTCTCATGTATAGGTATCAAACTCACTTAGACTATTGTAGAATTTATAAAGAGCAATGCTAGGAAGATCAAATCTGTAAACCAAATGACATGGAAGTCGATGATTGAATTATTACTTAAGTGTTGATGAACATGTTTATTTCTTATTAGTGATACATTATTTGGTTTGTAAATTTAGTTTATGAATTTAATCTCCCACGTTATTCATATATAAATATATAAAAATGACTTGAGGTTTAATGCTAGTGTTAGTTGAGGTTGTTGAACCCGTGCCCGTTTATTGTGAGGTTAAAATCAACCACACCTACCCTGCTTATGATGATATTTATTTTGAGGAGGTTTCATTCGAATTCACATTATTCTTGATGGAGACAGTAGTCTCTGATCTCTCTCTACGAAGGGATACCCTACGAATCTGATACTTTTATTTATTTATCTATTTAAATTATAAAAAAAAAAAAAAAAAAAAAAAGCAAGTTACATGATGACTCATGGGACCTATCACACACAGTTAGTTGGCTGAGATATATAGAGTTGTTATTAGCATTTCAAAAATCTCATTTGACATTCTAAATTTTCTATAATTAGAAAGAAAAATACACTTATGAGGAGTGTAGAATATGATTTTTAAAGTGCTAGTAATAGTTCCCTAGATATATATATATATATATATATATATATATATATATATATATAGTCAATCACAGTAACTCATCAATCACAACTGCGACATCTTTTCATGATTAAATTCTTAGTTGCCTTAATTACAATATAGTGTTATTCTTCACTAATTATGCAGACTTGGTGTGAAGTTTGGAGGTGGATTGTCTGCCCTCCCATTTCCATACTCTCCCCATGCTCTTTTGTTTGTGTGGTTACGGTTAAGCCATGTCAACATTTAATATTCCTATTACTTTTTGTTTTATTATTTCTATAAAAAATTAATATAAAATGTTAACGTGGTTTAACCGTGATCACACATCATAAGAGGGCATGGAGAGAGTATGGAAATGAGAGGGGTGAAGTTTAGCTTGAATCACATTCGAGTTTAAATTTTCTGCATCCAAAATCTTTTGTGACCTCTTTTGCCTTTCTACTTGAGTGACACATGCCTTTTTAACCTAATTTATCTTTAGTTTTTTATTTTTTTATTAATAAATAATTTGAAAATTTCACATTGTTAAGTGAAATTTAAATAAATAGACAAGTATCAACAAATAATATAAGTCGCAAAAAATTTTGTTGCAGAAGATTTGAACTCCTCATATCCTCAATATCGTTATATAAAAATAAAAGAAAAGTAGGTGGCTTTGATTCACCAAGTTATGGTTTGGCTGTACCAAATTAAAAGAAAAGATGCTATCTAATTAGCCCTTAATCATTGTGATCACCAAGCGTCCTCCTTTTCGTTCAACGGGGATGAGTGTAAATTCGAACTTGGAGTATCTTTCAATTAGTTCTCAGCTTAATAGTACTCTCTTTTCCATTTGGTAACACCCGTTTATTAAAATGTCTGTTTTCAGTTTTAGACAAATTTAGAGAAAAACAATTTCAAATAATCTTCTTTTTCAAGCACATAATTCTTTCATTTCTCCACACATTTCCCCTCTAACCTAATTTTCGGGCAGATGGAAATTTCAATACAAATAATCAGATATATTACGACCAAATAATATTTCTCTTCACTTGTAATTGAGAGGTCTTAAGTTAGAATATCGAAAATGATGAGTTCGCAAGCAATTTATTGTCTCTCCCTTAATGTGTAAACATATCATTATATCAAAATCATCAGATGCACATCAAACGGGTATGCCAAAAGAAGCCAAAAAAAAAACAAAAAAAAGGCAAATAATATAAGAACGAAAAAATTTTAAAAATTCCTGTACAAGGAGGCAATGCGTCCGCTCGCTCAAGTCTTAACAGAAAAGTTGGAACCATGAGAACATATTTAGGTTCAAATTACACTATCAAGAGGAAACAAGCAAAATTCTCCTCATAGCACCACCCATCTTTTCATACAAAGTGTGCAGAAGAAGCTTGACCTTTCCCAACTGCAAACGGAGCTCGATTACCGCTGAAATTTGATCAGTATTCGAGTCATTTCGATTTTCTTGACTAGATTGTTAGCATTGGATGAGTAAATGTTCTTACCGAGAATCAGCCTTAACCAAAGGTAGCTCACTTTTGCCTTCAATCGCGATAACTTCACTTTCACAGAAAAATCTGAAAGCAAATCAGAAATCAGAATGAGAGGATGATATGGTCAGAAACTCGCTCTAGAATCGTGGTTTAAAATAGTGGACTATGCATGAAATGTTCAGAATAAATAGTTAACATGATGCATGTGTGTTTAAAATTCCCATGTTGAAGTTCAGTATTTGTCTTTGAACAAAATTTGTTATTTTTCAAAGAGCTTTCCTTCAAATTATTAGAATTCGGTTCTAAGTCAGCAACCGAGTTTCCATCTTAACGCTAAAACTTAAAAGTGCCCTCGAAAAAGTTTAAAATGAAACGCAATTGTCAAAGTATAAATCGTACGATATGCAAAATTTTACCAGATTCAGGATTCAACTTTGGAGAAAGACCATATAATGCACATTTTCCATAGGCTAGTAACCTCACTCTTTGTGGAGCACCCAACTTGCTAACGATGGACCTAAGTAGCCCACTGGATAGGGAGATAAAATACAGCAATAAGGGATTTGAACAAACAAATTCGTAATGGCAGAACCCAGTAGCACACTGGATATGGAGATAAAGATAGAGGCAAAAAGAAAGCAAAGTACATCAGAAGTTTTCAAAATCTGGAAAGGTTTCGTTCTTCTACTTACTCAGTACGCAATATTGTGAGGAAGTCAGATGGCAAGGATTCCATAAATGAAGATATGTCCTCCATCTTTAGGGACTTCAACTCTTGCTTTAGATTACTTTTTTCTTCAACTGACATTGTCTTCCCAAGAGCCGATTTACTGCAAGACACGGTAAAAGTGCAATTAGCTCAATATTGAAGTTTGTTAGCGTAATCATAAATGCTTTACTGAGGGATATATTAATGATATTAAAAGGGAAAAGAAAATATAGATTCAGCATCAAGCGGAAATCCTTATAAATTTCTTGGGAGCAGAATTGGCTCGTCACTGACAAAAGTAACAGGAAAAAAATTCACCTGTCAATAGTTCTTCCCGTAAAAATGACAGGAAAGTATCTAGAATACTTCCCAACACCAAACCTTTCACCCAAATGATGCAATTTTTTAGAGTCTAGAAGAATTAAAGCCTTCCAGAGTTGACAGTAGTCCAACCTGAATCCTTCATCTAATTGTTTGTATATTCCATGGTCTAGAAGAACTGCATTGTAAATTTATAAACAGTAAATCATATTGTAAGCCCAAAAATAATAACAATTTTAACTGAAACAACTAAGTACGTCTTATTTTCAGCACATACCCAAGGAAAAACCATTGGGACCTTCTGGTGAAACTAATATGTTACCAGGGTGTGGATCTCCATGCAGGAAACCATGGATAAAAATCATTTCAGCAAACGCTTCCAACAATACTTCTGCTACCTACAATACAAATATTAAGAGTCGTTTTCCTAACTGCACTTGGCTTTACCGTTAAGACCTTTCAGACAATTCAAACAAGAAAAGAAAACAGGAAGAGCGACCTGACACTTCCACCATACTTTCGCCTAGCACACACAAACTAAAGAGAAGCATTTGACGAAACATTATCGTAACTACACAAGGCTTCATTAATGTCTATGCATGCAAATGTATGACCTTACGTGACAATGCACACACTTTAAATAAGATTTTTAGCATAAACTAGAGTTTCTGAAGCCCAGTTGGATTACAAAATCACGTTCTAGCATGCTCGACCGTATTTTGACTTGGCTCATTCTCATTCGCTATTGCTGTTTAATCTTGGCCATCAGATTTAGTTATATGCGTAGATAAAAGCATAGAAGACTGCTGCCTCAACCGCCTATAAAGCCAGCCACCAAAAAAGCTCCAGCTTAGATGATTTAAACAGCCTAATATCAGATAGGCCGAGCTCAAATTGAATTTTAAAACATATAATGGAGTTCAGAGTTTTTGTTTGTGCTGGCATTACAATACACAGAAAATCAGCAGCTCAACCTGAAAACTAACCTTCATTGGGTTTATTCTCCTTTCCTTCAGAAACTGTACATCATCAACCTGAGTTCTAAAGAAATTATTGTTAGCGGAATTAGCAGCACAGTTATCAGAATATGATATAATGATACAGGCAGCAAGTTCAAGTTCATTAAAAATATCATGAAAGGCAGACTTACAAAACAAAAACGAATAATGAAAACCATACCAAAAAGTGATTCAAATTCATAATAGGATCTGCTCATCGTCCTTCTTATGGCTTTTTAGGCGTTACTGTCATTAACAATATTATTAAAAATTAACTGTTATACTTTTCTTTGACTTCAATAAAATTTTAAGTGACTGGAGTCATCCTTCTTGCGATTGGAGGCTTGTGGTATGCCCTGGCCCTGGGATGGGGTAGCCTCCCCTCCCCCTAAACTTTTGACTAGCCAAAAGAACATAAACAAAATTTGCTCGAAGGATTCATGATAGTTTAAGGGCTTTTTATTTCGTTTTACACTTTTTTATTTTGGAGCCTTGAGTCTTGTTAGAATTAAGAGAGCTAGTACTAGTAGCCCAAAAATATTGACAAAATGCATTCAATTCAATGCAGAAGTGTTTGAGAACATGTCTATATGTACAACACAACTTATGGTCTTGGTTTTGAAGCCTAAACTCTACATTGTTTTATTCCATTATTTGATTTTCTGCAGTAAGATCACTGCAGTTTCAGCAACTTCAGAGGCATCAGAACGAATCTTTATCGGCACAATTTAAAAAATAAACCCCATATCAACTTCTTTTTTTCTCACTTGGTTTAGCCTCAATATAACATATCATAGAATGCAAGCTCTACGTTAACCAGTGCTCTGGGCTGTCCCATGGCGATTGAGAGAAAATTTCAATCTTTTTCCAGCAATATTATCTAACCAACCATTTATTTCTAAAAAAGTTTCAGAAATTAGAGAGAACTGGAAATTGTCAACAAATTTGATAAACTCCGGAATCTGACAACCATACCTAGATGCATACTACATAAGAAAGTTCAAAAGGCTATACCTTTTGTCCTGTACAGAATTCCATTGTCAGCACTTGAGTAGTGGTCAAGTCCTGGATACATATATGGTGGTCAGCTTGTTGTATTCACAAATGAAAGATATTTCAGATGGCCCAATAAATATTAAAGAGGAGTATCCCAGCTATATTACCCAAAATATACGAGGAATCTTGACCCATTTGTTGTTTGCAAAGTTAGTGGCAGTTGTCTCAGAATTCCTAGCCTCCTGAATAAAGTCTGTGCAACCATCAGAAAGGAGAAAACCATCTTTGTCCGGAGTATATTCAACAACGATTAGAGAAGAAGTAAAATGATATGAAGAAAATAGCTACGGTGCTCCCTCCTTGAGTAAGACTCATTATAGTATTTAAATAGTAGGCAATCAATGAAGTCTAATCCAATGGCAGTTGTCTAATTATTGATGTCATTCTACAACTCACCAAGTTCGAGAGATATAGCATGCACAAACTCTGATACCAGCCAGTCAAATCTGTATTCCGGGAAAAACTGTGAAATGGAAAAGAGAAAGGTCATTAAGTAACTGGGGATGTCTGTTTCATAATTACAACGAGGAAATCATTGTGTTTGTTTCATAATTACAAACTCATTTTCTTTTGAAATTCACTATTCCTGATAATATACTTATTGAGTTATTTCCCCTAGTAAGAACATTAGCAAAAGAAAAATATCCACAATGTTACTTTCCAAGTTACACCAAAAGAAAGAACCAGGAGGACAAATGGGCTTTCTTTTATTTTCTAAGAATATAATTCTAAATTTATTGTTAAAAGAAATAAAAATGCTTCAAATCAATACTACATGTACGGAAAGTGGAAACTCACATACATACATAAATGAATTTACATAGTATACATTATACACAGATCCAACTCAAGAACTAATAATTAAGCACATTTTGGGACATACATTGATAACAGAACATAGCACTAAGCATAATATCATAAAACCTAAGGCTGCAAATAAGCCTACACACTCAAGGGATCAAACAAATTAGTTTGGCTTGGCCTGCAAAACTGGTTTGTTTAAACATGCAAAGTGTCAACTCCAAAATTGAAGGTCAAGGAATAACAATCCTGGAACAAGCATAAGGTGCTTGATTGGCTACAATTTCACAGAAAGTCCACAAATCACATCTCTGTCAAGTATTACTATTTAGAAACTTGAACGACTTTTTAGGACCGACAAAATCACTGCAACTACACTATATCAATCTGCAAGAAAATATGAATTCAAAAGTGTCATGAGATTCAGTGTGTACCCATGTAAGGGATTTTGAAAGGAAATACATGGTTGCCGTATCTATTTTCATGTGCTGCTCCAGACCTGGGTACTGCACCTATCATCCAAATGACAAAACAAATTAATAATCATTGCAGCCATATAAATCTGTTTTCTTGAGAAGGAAAAACTTCAGATGTAAAAAACAAGTAGTGGTGATCACAGAAAAGACAAGCACATGTTCATTTTTTCAAGTATAAGAAATGGTTGAGGAATGGATAAGTTTATCAGCTGTCCTGAAATTCAGGTAAATAATCTTTTTGTGAAACGATTGTAAACTTAAATCACTTCTCATCTTTGTTTTGCCTCCAAGAAGTTTCCTCTTTAAAAATAAAATTTAAGCTATTGTCCAACCATTTTTTCCATCTTGTCCTTGTTTTGGCTAGTTCAGGGTGAGAGTATATTGTCATGGGATACTTGTTTCTTGACGATGATTATGTTTTACTGTTCACAAGCAAGATTCAATATTTCTGGCATGCTGTCACAGCATTTCAAGATTGAAAGAGTTTACTACCCTAAAAAAAAAGATTGAAAGAGTTTATTTGACCTGTCCTTCCATCGCAATTAGCTTCCCTACCTTGCTTTCCACTTTTGACACTAATGAGTTAAACTTACTGTACAGCCGACTTTTGTGTCCTTGTTATTTGGTATTTTGGTGTCTTTGCAAGTTTAGTGTTTATTTTTTTCTTTTTTTTTCCTTCTAGGTGGATAGTTTATATCTCAACTTGGTTAGTTTTAGACTTGTGCTCAAAGTGTGTTGTATAGGAAATGCCAAAAGGGATATCATAAAGTCATGATCTTATATTGGTAAAATCCATGAAATTTGGGTGTTATATAAGTAATTCGACTAAATGATAATCGCATATGTTAGCGTTAGAGATGGAAGTTATATTCCCACACTTCAAGGAAGTTTGAATATCTAAAGGAACTAAAACTTCAGGAATTTGGTCAAACCACCCACCAAGCTTTTCTCGCTTCCTGAGAATTAACAAGTTCCATCCAGAATTCTCAAGACACATTCCTTCTGTTTTTTATATTCTCCTAATGAATTCAAATTTAAACTAAGGATAGCACTGAATAAGAGTTTCAAAGAAGAGTTACTGGTCTATTAACCAATTACATTTACAAGTTAATTTGTTTTGAAACTAAATGTGAACTACCAAAACAGAAGTTACTCTGCTCACCAACCTTAATTGCTACTTCTTGATGATCCTTAAGAACTCCCTTGTGTACTTGAGCAATAGATGCAGCAGCTATGGGAAGCTCATCAAGTGACAGAAACCTGAGGTAAATGCCAAAGTCAGTAAAATAATTGCATTTTCAACATTGAATTACAGAGTTCCATGGAGCAACACATTAATTACAAAAAAAAAATGACCAGGACAATGCTTGATAAGCAGTTGGGAGAGAAAAAGGAGTAACAATAAGACAAATATTGCGGTTCACTAAGTTAGGAAAAAGGAGTAACAGTAACAAAAAGATAAAAAAAGGGCCATGATGTATGACTTGAGGACAAATATTGTGGTTCATCAAACATTGCGATCCCAAAATCATACATCCTGGCGTTTTTATATTCAAGTTTAGAGTTCCATTGAAGAATCACACAAGGAAGGTGCAGTAATTTTTAAAGAAATATACAAACCAGGAAAATGGCAGCAGCAAACATGCTATAACAAATGAGGAAAAACAAATAAGGAAGAAACCATATGCCATTTACCCTCCATCTTCCCCCGTTTACAAACTAAGAAACCCCAATATAATGCCAAAGTTTATATCTATCCTTCATAATCCCTTACGTTACAGAAAAACTCACCTGTAATTAAGAACCCGTCTTAAGAGTTTACGTTTTCTTTATATTTTAATTTTGTGATTTTATCTGGGTTCCCACTACCGCAATGTGATGTAATACTTGCAACGCAATTAAGTACTTACACTTCTGACAGCTTGTGTCCCAGATTGCGGATCAGCACTTCTTTAATGGCTTTGAAATGACAAGGAACTGCCTAAGCCAATGAGTTACCAGATAGTTACCATTTCATAAGGGTTAGATTAATTTCCAACTATACAACAATAAAAGTATACACATCAAAATATAGATACAACCACATTGTTCATTCATACCTGATCCTGCAATGAGGAAAGGGTTGATGAGTACTCTTTCGGAACCTGCCGCAGAGCGGCCACAAATTGACCGGCTTTCACATAAAACCCTCTATTGGCCTCACACAGCTTCCGAATTCTCGAAGCGGAACGACTATGAACCTAAATGCCATCATCATAAGACATACAATACAACTGAAGTGAACCTCTTTCATATGATTCTCACTTATCAGGCTACAAGCAAACATAAAATTCTATTTCTTCTGAAAATTAATTTAACAATTTAATTAAAATTCCATTTCTTCTGCAAATTAATTAAACATTCATATGAAAAGAAAAGCAAATTAACATACCAACCTGGGATAGCTTCTGACGGTACTCATCGGAGTCCGCTGGGATTCCGCGCAAAGTGAGCTTGTAGTCAACGGCGGTCAACGCAATCTGCAATTTCCGGAAACATATTACTAACAAAATGCAATTGATAGACAAATAAACTGGAGAATGTGAGTGAGGAAGGAAACAAACGGTGGAGATTGCGCGGGAAGACCGAACGACGCCGTGAATTGGTGTGCGGAGGTGTTCGGGGAAGGATGGGAGGAAATCGGCGGAGGAGGATGAGAGGAAGTCAGAGTTGAAGGCGTGGAAGGTGAGGCCAGTTGCAGCGACGAGGAGGACAGTGGTTTTGGCCCGCCGCATTTCTTTTGAGACTTTTAATTTGTTTCTGGACTCGCAGCTATTCAACCATCAAAAACCCGCAAGGATGTCCGCTTGACCGACACGGACTAACGGAAATCAAGTTCAGGATCAATCTAGAAGGTGAAAATTCACTCGTGAATTATATTGAAGCGGTTTCCGGTTCACATATCATTATATTACGAACGCTTTTTAGGCAAGATGATTCATAAGATTTATATAACATATTATTTTGATTTCGGAGATTTGAAATTAATAAAATTAATTTTTGAAATTGTCCATCATCAATCATTTTAGTACTTCAACGCAAAATCATCAATCATTTTAGTACTTCAATGCAAAATTATGTTAAATAAGGATCAAAACGACAAATATACATTCAATTTAATAAACAATTAGCCAAAATAATTTGAAAAAAATTAAGGGTATTTTAGTCATTCTATTCTTATTTAATGGAGATTTTTTAAGAAATGACCAAAATGATTGATGATGCCCAAACTCAGAGACCATTTCTATTGATTTCAAATCTCAGGAATCAAAATGATGAGCTATGCAAATTTCAAAGATCATTTTGGATAAAAAAAAATAAATAAAAACCCTATTATTAAATAGAAACGTTATAGTTATGATAAATTTGTTTACGTAAGTTGGTTTTTTTAATTTTTTTTTTTTTTAATATAGTAGATCAATTTGGTGTATATTCTATTTAGATTTCAAAAGATTTTGGTGTAAGTTTAGATTAGGTACTAATTTGGATTTTTTTTCATTTTGTTTGACCGTTTAATTATCTGTAAAATTGATGATGTAATAAATGTTGAAGTTGAATTGTTTTTAAGAAAAATTAAAGAAAATGGCTTGATTTGAGTTTTAGATAAAATAAATGGTAAAGTGAATAGTACATGATTGATTTTTTAGTGTAAAAAAAATGATTTTTCGTTAAAGTAAACAATACCAGGAGTTTTTCGTTAAAGTTACCTTATTTTTAAGACGCAAACAAGCCACAATCAGCATTATAAACAAAATGTTTTAGTGTCCTTTAGAGTTGGACCACTTACAAGTCTTAAACTTGAAACATAAACTCACGTATATGAAAACTTCTAAATAAAACTCAAAAATCTGTAAGTAATAATACTCTCTCCGCGTGAATACACTTAAAACTTTCTTAATCTAAAACTCCATCTCCCTCTCGTTCTAGATCAACCAATACCAAAAACCATAATTTCAATGGGACTGGCGGAAACATGCAAAGAACTGATGAAAATTTCTCATATTTCTCAGCATTCAACAAGTTAGAATTGCCGTGGTTTTCCAAAAATTTCTTCGCGTTTGCTGTCTTCCTCTGAAGTGTGTTTTTTAAGATGCAACGGACACCAATTCTCTTCCTCCAACTGTTTGACGAGTAACTTGATTTTTTCAGATCATCGCCCGATTGATCATTAAAATGTATGGGCCGAGAGTGCAATATCGAGTATAAACAAACGCTTTTAGACCAAGTACGTCACAAGATTTCATCGCTTGTAAATTTTTCTTTCATCACATAAACATGCATATGTTAAAGCACTCACAACAGTTTTGACATTTCTAGTTGAACCTAATTTTTTTCAACCTACATGTTTTTCTCAAGTTGTGTCATCATCAGCGGCGCCAAAACTATGATAGGAAGAGAGTAGTTGGCTTTTATTTTTCTTAATTTGCCTTTTATTTGACACCTACCATGTACCACCCTGTTTCATGAGAAGGTTTTGTTTTACACAGATACACCGTCACATGCTGTTCGTTGTCAATAACTCACGCTCTCATCGCGATGTTAAACCCCATTCAAGTTGTTCTGTTTTCATACGGGACTAATCAATTACATGCGCTCTCATCGCAAACCCCCCTAAAATCCCACATTCGATCCAATTTCAAGCGCAATTCAAGCACTTGCATTGGTTTTTGTGGGTGGCGAGGTAAAAATTTGTCATTGCAATTTGCTTCCTCATTGTCTTTGAATGTTTTTCGTATATGTACACAACCGAACGTCCCAAATAAATTCTGAAATAAATGGTTATGGTGCATACCAAATAAATTCTGAAATAAATGGTCATGGTGCATGGGAGTTCCGTAAAAGAAGCATTATGCCACCGCCGGCTTCCACCCCGCCGCTTACAAAAGCGCTCAAATAGTGAATTATCAACGGCGGTGGTGGAAGCCGAACAGAATATGAAACCCAAAAGGTACATAAAAATCATAAATATTTTTTTTTAAGATATATGGTGCAGAAAGATGGATCAGATACACCTGGCTTGGTGGTCTCTGTGTAATACAGAGATATAATTCGCTCAGTTATTTCAGCTTCGATCATTTGGGGAAATAATCATCACTTCCATCCTTTTTTTTTTTTTTTTTTTTTTTCTAAAAACCCAAAATTAAAAAACATAAACATTGAAATATAAAAACAAAAACACAAAATTCAAACACCCTGAAGAATTAAAAAAATAATAATTAATTAATTAAAAAACAAAAATAGTGGATTTTGGGGATTTGAGAAAGATCAGAGTTCTGGCTTGGAAATTAAAAATAGCGCAAGTTTGAATCAGCTTCGATCATATGGGGAAAGTAGCATCACTTCAATCCCAAATCCACCTCCAAAAACATAAACCCTAATTTCAAACAACACATAACAAAACCACAGAAAATGAAAAACAGAGAGCCGAATAAAATTTGCGGTTGACAGAAAAAGAACAGCCATGGAGCCCCGAATTAAAACCCTAAAAATAATCAGACGCTGTAACGAGAAAGGTGAAGCGTCAGGGAGGAGAGGAGATAGAGTGAGAGGGTTGAAGGAGGCGATTCAATTATATAGGCACTTGTCTTGCACTTGGAAACCCTAATTTCATTAGGTATTTTAAGCGGTCCAATTAATGACAATACGGCGCCGTAGCGTGATAGTTACCCTAAGGCCCAATATTAGAGGTAAGCCCATGAACTCTAGTTTCGAACAAAGCCCATCAATTTGGTTTTTCTGTTTTTTCAGAATATAAAACATAAGGAACTGTTTGTTATCATTCATTAAACTCAAAATTTTTTGTTTGTTTTTGAAACTAATGAGTATTAAGTAACTGAACATTCATAATTTTTCAAAAGAAAAAGTTGAATCCAATAAGGATACCGCCATTGAGATATATTTCTTTGAAATTTTTAAAATATGCTTTGAAGAGTACTCTTATGGTAAAAAAACTGATAAGCAAACCCATTAGATATTAGGGTAAACTGCGCATAAGTTGCATGGTGATCGACTTGGACTGTTTGCAATAAATTGGGCCCAGGGCCTATAGACATGGACTTCTAGGACTTTCTTAAATAATGTGGCCCGTTAGCCCGTTATAATTTGACTAATGGTCTACATATTCCGTCAAAGGCAAAGTAATCATATTTGATCGTTATATACACAAAATATTTCTATTGGTCCAGATATTATACTTTCCCATAAATATTAAAGTATTAAACTGATTATCTTTGCTTTTACCAAAAACACAAAGAATATCTTTGCCAAAAGCACATAATACATCAATGATAATAAGTTTCAACAACCGTACAAATACCCATCAAACCAAAGCCTGCAGAATCACATTCCATATGGTAATAAAAAATAATAATAATTAGAAGAATGGTGTTATCTCCACACTTATTACATATTAGGATGATCCGCGCAAAAATCTCGTGGCGATCAACTTGGACTGTTTGTAATAAATTGGGCCCAGGGCCTATTGACATGGGCTTCTAGGACTTTCTTAAATAATGTGGCTCGTTAATCCGTTATAATTTGACTAATGATCCATAAATTTCGTCAAGATCAAAGTAATCATATTTGATAAGTTGTACACACAAAATATTTCTATTGGCCGAGATATTTTGCTTTCCCATAGATATTAAAGTATTAAACTGAATATATTTGCTTTTACCAAAAAACAAAGAATATCTTTGCCAAACAGCACATATTATATCAATGACAATAAGTTTCAACAACCATACAAATACCCATCAAACCATAGCCTGCAGAATAACTATAAAAATAATAATAATAATTAGAAGGATTGTGCTATCTACACATCTATTTTTACCTCTCATACACCGCCTCTCAATATCCGACGGTTAGATCTAATGAATTGAATAAGTTCAAAGGATATAAATTAACAAGAGGTGTGGAAGAGATAAAAATCTGTATGCGGATAATACCACCCTAATTAGAAAAAGAAGAAAAAATGGAAAACCCACAATATACCCAAGGCCTGATTCCTTTAATTTCAACACATTATAATTCAAAGTACTAGTTATCATTTGAAAGATAGTTTCTTTGAGCTTTTATGGTTTGGATGATTGTGTGAGCCCTTGACAACTGTAACCGGACATGAAGCATTTGTCACCACATAGATGCTTACACTGCCCAGCAACACCCTGCAAATTCATCGCACATATTAATCAACCATTTTGCAGGAAAAATATTTAATCAAACACAAAAACTCTTATTTTCTCGCGTTTCTTTTGTGTTTTTATGAGGAAATATTAGTCGAATAATGATCACCTTTTGATAGGGCCTAAGCCCCTGCTTCCGACGACAAGCGAATCAAGCTTGAGATCTTGCACTGCATCACACAACTTCTCTCTTGGATCCCCCCAGTACACCTTTGCCACAGCCTTAGCCTATACACAATATCGAATCAACACACAAATTAATTATACTCTAATTTATAATCTAATAATTCATGTCTCTACGCATGCAAACTAATTTGTGAAGAGTGGCGACTACCAATCTACAGTGTATGATATACAATATTAATATCAATATTATATTGATCGTATTGATAGTATACTAGACTTCTGTAGATCGATATTCATTACCAGATAATCGCTAGATAGATAACTACATATATATCATGACCGTTCTACCATCTTTCTGTGCAGTTGTGCAAATCGTATCTATTAGTCTATACTTCTATGTATACATACAAAATAATTAAACTAGAGATGAGATTAATATATAACAAATTATCATACCCCTTTAGTTTTTGACACTTTGTCAAGAATATCAAGCACCTCTGGATCATTAGTAAGTCCATACTGCTTTGAGACATTAGTCTCCACAAGTTCTTCCAGAGGTATCAAAGCTGCAATAAAAAACACACAAAAAAAAAAAAAAAAAAAAAACAAAAGAAATTAAATGTAATTCATCAATTTAAATGATTAAGGTAACTAATGATAATTAACAAGTATATATATGTAGAGAGAGAGCGAGACATGCGTACGTGATCCAGTGTTCTCAAACAGCTGCTTCCTGCTTGTGGTAGCTGCTTTGGTTGGCTCAACGTGGATTAATACGATGCGATCTCCTTGTTCGATCAGATTATCGACTGCCCATCTTAGGGCTAATTTGCTTGTTGCTGAATAATCCATTCCAACTCCTACACTGCCTGCCTTCCCCATCGATCTCAACTTCCGTTCTAGATCTCTCTCTCTCTCTCTCTCTCTCTAATTAACCTTTCTTTCTTTGAGTTAATCCGGCTTATCTATAAATACTTGGGCATTGATCTTTTGCTGTGGATGATACAGACTACAGAATATTAATTAATAGGAAAATAGACAGAAAATTTTAGCATAAATTCTCCTGCAACTTGTTCTTACGTACATTAATATCATTTAGTCGATGTGCGCCCGCGGATTTGTTGCTTTACTTAACACGCATAGATTCGTTCTTTTAGCATTCATGGAAAATACTTTACCTGATGCCCAATTTGCAGATACTTTTATATATACTTTTCCTATGGCGTTTCTAACAAGTTCATGTAACATGCATACTCTTCTAAAAAAAAAAATACACCTACTTTTAATTGTCATTTGTCACATTTTTAATTCATGGAACTATTACTTGCATTTTAAAATTTTCATTTTGCACTCCTCACAAGTATATTTTTCTTTCCACGTATAGAAATTTTAGAGTGCAAAATGAGAATTGTGGAGTATCAATAACAATTCTTTTAATTTATTGTGACTTCTAAAGTATAACAATGACTGAGCCGCGGGAGAAATTTTTTTTTTTCCATTTCTTTCTAATTTATCTTCTACATTTGGATTCAGATTATGAGTTGTAGCCTCTGTTTTTTGTTCCGCTTTTACATTTGGATTCAGACTATGCGATGCAGTACTCTATTTGTTGTTCTGCTTTTACATTTGGATCCAAACTATTGGAATGTAATGTCTGTTTTTTTATTCTGCTTTTACGTTTGGACTCATACTCTATAACACAGTGTCTATTTTTGTAAATCTATTTTCCTATTTTCCTATGGATTTTCTTCAAGTTTCCAAGAGATACAAGCATTACCTTCCACCATTTTCGTATGGATTTTCTTCAAGTTTACACGAGATACAAGCATTACCTTCCACCATTCTAAATACAAATTCAATAACAAAATTAAATATAGCAAAAAGGGCCTAAAGTTCGAAGCACGACTTTTGCATATTTGATCAACCACTCAGTTCCTTCTAAACCTCATCGATAGTACTTAGGTTTAAGATCTATATCCCTAGCCTCAACAAGCTTTTTTCTAGAAAATCTCTTCAGCAACCGATGTGCGACCACTACTACAAAAGTACCCAGTAGTGTCATTTTAAAAAGCGACAAGAAAAACTCATTTATGTCGGATGTTTTGGAAAAATCCGACATAAACTCATGTAATGTCAGATAAAAGAACCGACACCATTGCTAGCGTCACGAAAAGGCTTTTGCTGTCGGTTAGTCCCTTTAATGCGCCAAGAAAAAGGAAAGCTATATAAAATAAAATAAAAGGATAGTAGTGTTGGATAAAAGTGACATTAAAACTTACGTCGGATACATGCGACATTATATACTGAGAAAGACTGTCGAATTGAGCAGTTTGGTGTCGCCCATAACCGACACCACTAACTATTAATAATAATAAAAATATAAAAAGCCTATTTCAGTTTTTTATAAAATAAAATAAATAATGAACAATGGCACAACCTAATTAAGAATTCCACTGAAACCAACATGAAAGAAGCACACAGACCAATCATAAACATTCCATGCAATAACACAATGGCACAACCTAATTCATCTGATGACACCAAAATCAGTAGCTCTCACAATTTTACAAATAAAACTTTGCAGCTAATAATCAAGACTTGCATTCATCAAAAATAAAACGTTCATCGACAGTGAATTAAACTCGAAGAAGTACATTACATTTTTTTAACCATACAAAAGCATGGAAAGTTAAGAGCAACCAACTTTGAGCATAAGAGTTGACTGAAAAGGAATTGAGACTGACCTTCCTTCATAAACCTTCCCATGCGCTCCCTCACCAAATTTCACCCCGATAAACAACAATTTCGGGTGCACCAGCAAATTCTCGTCGATTGTCAGCTGCTGGGCAGCAATCAAACCATTTTGCGTGCCCAACTTCGGCTCAACAGCCTCTACATAGTTCCTCAAAACCGCTTGCTCACGCTCCCTCTCTTCCCTTCCGCTTCTCCTCACGTTGTAACTCATGCTGCAACCCTCAAATAATTCCAGAATTCCCCGTTCCAACCATCTTTTCCACCTTAATCACAAAATCCACATCACCCCAAATCAATATTCCGACACTTTATCAAGTTTCACTCAACATTTTCTCCAATTTTCACAAAACCAACATCATAAAAAACCCCAATTTCTCCAAAGATTGAAACTTTCTTATCCAAACTAAACATTCATAGCAGATTCTAACCCCACTACTACCAGAACTTCACGAATTAATCCCACAAAAAGGAAAGATAAAAGGGGAAGATGAGTGCAGCGGGGAAGGGGAGGGGGAGTGCAGCGGCGCAGGAAGAGTGAAGGAGAAAGAGAGGCGCGAGGGTTTTAAAATAGCGTATTTGATATTCCTGTCTGATAAAACCTAGTAATTGTACATAACATCGGAAAAAACCGACACTAACTCTGAAAATTGACCAAACTCAAGTAATGAATATCAGACACAAACTACAAGCGTGTCGGTTAAAACTGACATCACTCTGCACCAACTGACTTCTCTCTGCCCAATTTTTAATTACGTCAGTTACAACCAACACCACCAATTCCGCGTGCAAAACAAGCGGGAAGTTTGAAAATTAAAACACATCATGTCGGCTAAAAGCGCCAAAAATAGTTTTTTTAACCAACACTCCATTATTCTCATTTTATCCAACACCATTATTTAAAAAAATTAAAAACTATCCAACGGAAACATGGTAAAGGCCGGTTATATTTGACATTTTTAGTTTATGTTGGTTATAAGCGACAATGATACTTTGTCATCCGACATCATGTAAAAAGGCTATAGGAAATTTCTTATCCGACAGTATATTGTGTAAAACTGTCACCAGTATTCGACACAATAAGCCAGTTTTGTAGTAATGGACTAGTCCTTCCCAGACCCCACCGCCACCATCCACTTCACGATCTTGTGAAGGTCATTGAAGGTTCTGGAAGGAATCGTGTCAATTACGATGTTATGGTTGCGGATCAACTGAGGTGTTGGAATCTGGTGCTACTCGTCATCGCCAACGACCTCTTCCTCTTCATTGGAGAGAAGATGTGAGAGAGGGGAGGAGAGAAGGACGGGAGAGAGTAAGGAAAGAATGGGAGAGAGAGACGTGAGAGAAAGCCGAGAGAGAAGGGAGTAGATAAGAAAAAGAGAGCGAGGAGGAGAGAAGGAAAACAATAAATTGAAGTGAGAGAAAGGTAGAATAGTTATTTTCTAAATAGCCTAAACACAAGTGACATACTTCATTGACTTATGACTAATTAGTAAATATTCTACTGACCTTTTGATAAATAACCTTACTATTTTTTCCTTAGATGATTAATTTATCTTTTATTTTAGTGTAAAATTAGATAGAATTTATCAAAACTCAAAAGTCTTGAACAAGGATTTGGATCCAATTCGGAAACAACCTTTCTCTTGACACAGTAAAACCTCTCTAAAGTAATATTTTATAAAACCTCCAGTCATAAAAAATTCTAGCCCCAACTTGGGACCAGTTATGTATAAGAATAAACTCCACAGAGTAATAAGTTGTAATTTTTCCTAGTCTCATGTTAAGGAAACACATCTCCACATAATAATTGTAAATGAGTACAAAAATATGCAATATCACAAATAAAAATTTAGGATAAAAACTATAATATTTCTCAAAAGTTGTTTGGGACAATGCTTTAATTTTTAGAATTGATGTCATGTCTTTGAGCTTATGGATAAATCTAAGCAAGAAATAAAATACTTAGTGCCCAAGGAATCCAGGAAATACAACATTCATTAAGAGTAAATAAGTCAATGAATAATACTTTTAACTACATCTTTATTAAGTAATAACCTCCGTAAAGTTATAAAATCGGTTTAGTCCAAACTTTAAGATTTTGTAATGGTTTTACAGCAATAGTATAGATGGCCAGCATCTCAGCACACATTTTGATTTTTATGAAATTATTTCATTTTAATAGAGGTAAATTAAGATTAAATACCAAGTTGAGCATGAGTTTTAAGAAAAAAATATATCAATTTTAAAGCAAAACTGCCAAGCACAACCCCACAACCTAGGGCTGGGCACGGGCCTGGCCGGGCCTAAATTTGGGAAGAACCTAGCCCTATTAGTTTTAAAATGTAACGGGTCGGGCCGAGCTAGGTAGAAGGATTTTGAGTTTGAGAATGGGACCTAAGCCGACCCGTTTTGGGACGGGTCCGTGAGTCCAATTACTTTTTCTTTTTCTTTTTTCGGTTTTGGAACGACGCCGATTTGCTCCTCAACCTTCACGAGCTCGTCAGAATTAGCCTTCGCATTGGCCTGTAATTTCCAGAACAAACACATATCGCCAAAAAACGCTAATCAATATCAGATACAAACTTCGAATTCAGAAACATTTACTCATAACAATGCATCATTCACAATTCAACTAATCGAGATCTGCAGAAACCCTAGGCGTACCTTGATCGAGGAGGAGTGAAAGAAGACAGAGCAGAAGCAGAACGAAATGGATCGTTCACTTCCTCATCGTTGCAATTCAAAAACCAGAAAACCAAAACCCAAAACTGAGATTTATCTGTTTCTGTGTTAATTTTCCCTATATCCAGAAAACTAAAACGCAAAAATCGAAACCCTTTTCAACTCATGCATGCTCTCGAAATCAATTGAATTTCAAAAACAAGAACACATTAACCCCTGAATTGGCAGAAATTTCCCAAATAGAACATCATCGAAACCCAAACCGTTTTCCGTTTGCTTCAATTATGCAGGCACAATAAGGATATGCAGAGATTGAAACCCAAACCGATCCTCGACGAAAGCCTTTACCTCCTCAGCGTCAAGAAAATGACGGTCTCACAGGTTCAGCCCTTGCAGCAAAAATGCAGAGAAAATTAGCAAAACCCAAATTGGGGTTTTGGGCTAAAAGCTAAAAATGCATGATTTGTGGAAAACCCAACTGGGATTAAGAACTTGAAGAAGAAGAAGGTTCAGGGAGAAAGAGAGAGAGAGATAGACTGTGGAAGATAGAGAGGCAGCTGAGACTGAGAGAGTGAACTGAATTCTGGAACCTTGGATTCGGGTAGAAACTAAGGTAGACACCAACGGTTGAGATTGGATGATAGGTTATCATTCAATCTCTGCCGTTCATTATAATTAGAAGCGGGTTGGTCCGAGTACCCGTTTTTCTAAGTATCTAGACTTGGGCCGCCTTGTAAATGAAAAGGGCCCAACCCGGCCTGCCCTGTTTGTTCTCTTAAATATTAGGAACCAGCCCATACCCACCTCAAACCATGATTACCCGCCCTGACCCGCAATTCTTATACCCGTTTACCCACCCCTACCACAACCCATTCTATTTGGATTAAGCCACACTTTGTGGACCAAGACATTGATAAGCATAAATACATTCACATTTTTCCCCCCGTTGAACATGACCCATTGACCACCAACACAGTCATCAGAAAGTTTCGTCGAACGGTCACCAAAAATTTTTTTAGTCGTTCGAAATTTAGCCAAATACTTTTTTTCCACCAACCGTCAACATAATACATTTTTACTTTCGGTCACCAGAATCGATGGTGGCTTATATATAACATGTCCCTAATTTTATGATTTATAAAGGTTTTACTATATAGATGGCTAGCATCTGAACACGCACATAGATTTTTATGAAATTTATTTTTATTTAATCGGAAATTTATTTTATATTTATATTTATATTATTTTCATTTTAATACAGATAAATTAAGATCGAATACTAAATTGCACATTAATTTTAAGGAAAAAAAAATATCAATTTTGAGGAAAACTACCAAGCACAGCCCATTCTAATTGGGTTAAGCCACATTTTATGGGCCAAGACATTGATAAGCATAAATACATTCACATTTTCCCTCATTGGACATAACCCATAAACCACCAGCACAGTGGCCGGAAAGTTCACTGAACGGTCACCAATTATTTTTGTGGTCGTCCGAAATTTCGTCGATTATTTTTTTTTTCTTTTTTTCCACCAACCGGCAACACAAGACATTTTTATTTCCGGATACCAGCATCGGTGGTGGCTTGTATATGAACATCTCACTTGGGAGAATTGAATCCGTGGGCCGTGACCTCACAAGTGAAACAATGTCAACTTACCAAATTAACTACATTCTTTCATTTTATATTATTTCTTCATGAAGGACTTTTACACTTACGTGATCTTTTGGAAGTCAATGTTAGACAGTGACCTGAGAGTTGACTATATTTAGCGAACAAATTGCATCATATGTTTATTTGGTATAAATATTAATTAACGTAATACATATCACAAGTGGTATTTATTGGTGTGGTTGTTACTTTCAATTTGAGATTTTGGGTTCATACTCTATTGAAGACATTTTTGAAATCATTTATCTATGAAATGAAGTGGCTAGTCGCCCAAAAAAATTGGCTAATAGATAACCGGTGGCCGAAAAAAGTTGGTATGGAGTGACAATCATGTAATTATTTTAAATTATTAGTGTTTATATATATATATATATATATATATTTTTTTTTTTTTTTTGAGAAACCTTGACGGTACAAGGGAATTTTTATTGATAACGAAGAAAATAAGTTACACCTAGTCAAGGGGGGACATAAACCTTACCCATCGAAAAACAAAGACAACAAAAAGGAATACACGAAAAAGAAGGGGGGGATATAAACCTTACCCTTCTAGAAACAAAAACAAGAATGATACAAAGAAAAAGGAGGGGGTTAGGAGAAAAAAAAAAAAGAGTAAGACAAACTTGGATGCCGACATGCACATTAATTTGAGAAGCAGTAACTAGGCAAGCCAACATAGTTTGAAAACAAAGCAGCACGAGCCGCCATCGAAGGAGAATCATGCCATGTATAGATGGAGAAGACAAGCCCATGTTAATTAGCAAAATTGTCCACAACAAGATTTCCTTTGCGATATATGTGAGATGCGTAGAAAGTCATTTTCCGAATGTGATCCAAACAAATAGATCATTGCGTATGAAGAGGCCAAGGAGGATCAAAATTAGACGATTGAAGAGTATAAATAACACTAGAACTATCACTTTCCAACCAAAGACAATGCTAACCCCGCTGATACGCAAACTCTACACCAATAATAATTGTTGATAACTATGCAAAAAAAAAAGAGTTGCGATGACCAATCCATTGACTGAAACCTCCAAGAACAGGACCATGGCAATTCCTGAAAACTCCTCCACAATGCAGCAGGAACGGGATTTCCTTTAGACAAACCATCTGTATTAAGGTTAACCCAAGGAAACCAATGGGGAGACCAAAGTACAAGAAGCATAGTAGGTGCATTGCGAGGGATAGGTCGGATCCCTAAATGATTCGAGTGTCAAAACCCTGAGAATAACCATGAATAAATTGCCCACCATAAACAATTGCCGAATTAATAGACATGCAAAGACGATGAAAATAGATTAGACGACCCTAAAAAATAAGCTTATTTCGAGCCTTCCAAATAGTTGAAATAGTATAAAGACTCGCAAAAATCCATAGATTGTGCAACTCTTTGAAAAAAGGGTTTACAGACATAGACATCCCAAAAAAAAACAGCCAAAGAACCTAAAGGAAGCAAAGAGGTACCAAATTGACATGCTAACCATCTCCAAAGTTACCTAGATATCCGACATCCAAAGAAAATATAATATTTTTGGTTGACTTTTCCGTTAGTACATAAACTAAAATATAATATTTTAGCTAAAAATTTCTTAAGATATTTAAACTAAAAAATCCCATAAAAATAATTGTACTGATTTAAAAATAAAATAAAATTCTTCCACCTACTTCTCCTAGCTTCCTTTATCTTTCATATTATGCATAGCATGTATGAGATTGCTAGTTTTGTATAGCAAAACACACAAGCTGGTTGGGATACGTCCCATATAGCCCTTGTGGCAGGTCCGTCCTTGACTCGTATGATCTTTCCAATGATTTCAATCGGTTTTTTTCATGTCACTTTCAGGAAACACAAGTCCTCTAGCTAGAGAAAGCCTTGAGATTTCAAGCTCATAGATCTTCGTCTCTTTAACATTTTGTTGATGCACAAAATCAGTGAGACTTTAGAACAACGTAAAGTGTTAAGTTTGTAACCTTGGCACGATTGCTCCGGTCACCTAATGATGATGATATGTAAAGAGATAGAGATGGGGAAGCAAACACAAGATGTACTTGATTCACCCTAAATTTGGCTACGTCCACATAGTAAAGGAGCACTCATTAATAGTGAAAGATTTACACAAAACATGGGTTCAAGCATAATCATCATTAGTGAGTTCTAATGTTGAGTTTAAGTACAGTAATAGCATTCCTCCTTAATTGTAGGAGAGTGGTCTTCTTTTATAGTTAAGGAGAGTCTCCCACTTTCATCCACGGTCGATGTGGGACTCTAGGAGCTTTATTCTGACGTTGACACATGTCGTATTGTGATTGACCTCCTGGGTGGAGGGAAACTCTTATGCTTTGGCAGGGGTGCCTCAACATGAACTCTTCAGTGGATTCTTGAAGATATGAAGTTGACCGGTACTTGGTAGTTTAAGGATTGATCAAGTATGGTAGAAACACATTCCATATGAACCATCTTTTGCATGCATGTTAGTTTTGTCATGTCAATTAAGTGACAAGTTTTGTTGTTGTTTGTAAACCACATGCACGGGCCACAATGCGTGTGAGAAAATAGACTAGGACAGAAAAGCAAAAGGAAATGCATTGTCTTTATTTTCTAAACTGTGGAGAATCATCACTAACAATTCCCCTTTGAGGGTGATCAACTAAACAGCTATCCAACTTTGGGATTTTAGTAACTACGCAAGAAAATGATCTGAAACAAAGGCGTTTCTCACAGTATACATCATGCATTAAGCATTACATATATATATATATATCAGGATTATGGTCTACTTGATGGGATTCGTAGCTCGAGTTGTCGGTTGGAAATTGTAGAGTTGACTGCCAGGGTTGCAGCTTAAGTACTTGCGGAAACTTGGTTCCCTAGGAATCGTCAAGGGCCTGCTTGATCTGCAATACAAGAAGATTAAAGCAAGAAGAAAAGAAAGAAAAGAAAAAAGCGAAGGCATATGGTAATTTTTTTACATTTATCTGAATGATTAGTGGCAGACCAAATTATTCTTGACAGCCATGGACCCCCAGGCACCCAGCCACCAAAGTTTTGGGTAGGCTGAATCACTTAGCTGGGGAGCAATTTTTCAATATATTCAAACTACTTGGTGTTACAATTTTATTCAAAGTTAACATGTATTTATTTTTTATTAATATATACTTTTAAAATAAAACATATAAATCTTCACTCATATTACATCACGTGACAAGTGTTTTAGACTCACAAATTAAGTTATTACCTTTGTGGAATGAAAGGTCTATCGAAAAAGGGCATCAATCGAGCCCTTGGAACCATCTCCTTTCTCAGTAAGCGAATCTCTTCCTCTTCTATCATCTGCTCAATTAATTTATTACAGCACTCTTCCATAAGAATTATATTATTGTTTCTCAAATATTTTTATATTTATACATACATATATATATATATATATGTGTATATATACCTTCTGCAACCTCTCTTCTTGTTTTCTCTGGTGCTCCAAGATACTCAGCTTGGTTGCAACCTGTATTTATATATCCATTAATTAATGGTAAACAACAGTTCCGATAGAGGCTGAATTAAATATTTGAACAAACAGAAAAAACGACGACTCACCATGTAGTTGAACATTGCTCGTTTGGTAGCTCTTTCTTTAGTGTGAAGTTTAACTTCTTGAGCTTTGGTATTTTCCCTTGTTGGAGACTTTTGACAAGACTAGTTAATTATATAAACAACAATGATTAACATGAGATCGCACGCCCGGGGGAAGGGGGGGAAGATGATGAAAATTCTACCATACTCCGGCGAATGGTAATACACTAAAAGTTATAAAATAAAAAATAAAAAAAATAAAAAACAACCTCATACATTACTTATTTACCTTTGATTTGTCCTTGAATTCATCTTTTGGCTGTAAAATAAGAAAGATAGGCTATTAGTGGCAATGATACATATGGTAATTATGTATGATCCGGACTAATTACCAACTTCATGAAGGTCCATATAGTAATGCAAAGAATCCAAGAAGGCATAGTGTTAATTTATGTGAAATGATAAATTTTACTAAAAATAGATGTAGCTTTTACTAACTAGCAATGATTTTTCATTTTTAATATCGATATACATTAACGTCATAAGTAAAAGATGGAGTGTGTATGAAGGGAAAGCACTTTCCATCCTCATGCCAGTTTACTCAAATGATTAGCATTAACTTCATTAGTAAAGTATATGTATACCAACTAATACACTCTCATTTGCCACTTAACTTTAATTTTCCATAGAAGGATATAATTCCCTAGATCTGATCACGTACCTCTGACTTAATATGGCAAAGGGATATATTGTACGGAATCACCTTTAGAATGTCTTGAAGATGCACTTTTACTTATATATTCCTCCATTTATTTTCATAAATGAATAAAGAAACATATATCGTGTTGCCACTTATATGTTTAAACAATTATCAAAAGACTATAAATCAAGGGTGTCGTTTTTTGAACTATAAAAAAAATCATTTTTTCATGCTTTTTATATTTTAAACAAAATATAGTTGCAAAATGATTTTTTGGAGTGTCATATATAACTTTATAAAGAAGTCTTCAGTACAGTACTTGGTTTACAAGCTAAATATTTGTTTAATATGGTTCTAAATGATAGAAAGAAAAAGTAATACTAAGACACGACTGTGAAAAGAAAAAATCAGGAACCAAGGAATTAAGGAGGAAGGAAAAATAAAATTCGATGAAAACTAAAAGGTAAAAGATCGGAGACTAAATGAAAGAAAAAAAGAAAAAAAATAAGGATATTGAGATACTAGATTTTTTTTTTTCCTTCCTATAAGTTGATAAAATTAGTAGCTTCGAGTTTAATTTTAGGAAGAGGCTAGACTGAGTTCACAACCAATTGGCCTCAGATCATATATGGTGAGATTAATGAGAACATTTTTGTTCACCACCCTAATCGATCCAAGGTATGTTCATCACCTCTCCAGATTAATTACAATAATATAAAGTCTGTTAACACTTAGTTAACCCCATATTAACTTCACTAATTACTATGTTCGCATGCTAACTTGGCAGAAAATATATGGTTTTCATATATTGAAGTGGATATGTCTGATCTCACCGCTCCTTCAGAATTCGAGCTCCATGAACCTGTTGTAGACTGTGAAGCACTCTTCACAAACTTCATTGGAAAAAAACAGAAGAAGGGAAGTTAAGAAATATGAAAGAGATATATATGTGTGTGTGTGTGTGTGTGTGTGTGTGTGTGTATAGCTATCATTACATTCATGAGCATGGAAATTAAAGAGGAACAAACTAATTTAAGAAATTAATGACATGATTAGGAAGCACCCTGACCTTAAGAGTAGATTTGGAGTGTGCCTTCTCCATAAATATAAATAGATGATATGAGCTCAAATGAAAAAAACTGTGGGTGCTTATTGCTCCATGAGATGAGTATATATATAAGGGTTGGATAGAATATTGTCGGGAGATTGGTGCTTGTTTAAGTGCTTTGTTTCGGTTGCAATATCAAGACTTTACATGCTTTGTCATCATTCTCTGGTACCAAATTATTGTCAAACCCTATTAAGTTTAAGTTCTTTCAAATCTCATCTTGGTTAAATTTTAACTAGTACATATATAAATCCAAAAAGTCTGCCCTCGCTTCACATCTTTATGTGCTAATACTAAAATTTTAAATTAGTTCTCAGGTTATAAACTGACTTTTAAACCAACTTTTCTATATTATAAATTGTATGAGTAGTGAGTAATACTTTAATAGGTTAGCAGTAAAGAGTCGAAACTGATATTATATAGGATTCAGTGATTGAAAACTCACATACTACATGTATACGAGTCTTGTTCAAACCTCAACGTCGAAACCCTAAATTAACTGAATATATAGTGACCAAGTGTTCAAAAAATTATGAGATCGACATATAATATATATAAACTACATGTGTACATGTATTGAGAAATATACTATTGTTATGTTGCTGTTGAATTTCTATCATTGATCATGTTACTTTTAGGGATGACTATTGAAAAATTACCTAAAATATAGATGACTCATTCGCATCGGTAGCTCTAGAAAGAATGTGAGCATTTTTTTTTACTTAATATATATATGCCCACACACAAAATGTGTGTGAAATTTTTATTTTTGTTTTTAAAATTGAAGGAGAGAGGAAAAGAGTGAGAGAGAACGTGAAGCGGGAGACAAGTTTATTTTTTATTTTTATTTATTTTTTAAAATTAGAGATGTTAAAATCACATGTATGTGAGGCTTAAATAAAAAACAGCCAAATTTTATTATGTGAAATTATGTTATTACCTTTAACTTTTTTGTTATGATAGAAGACTGAATAGTCTTTTCACCATCTTTTAGTTGACATATAGGATTTTATTAATATGTAGTTTAAATACACACAAAAGAGTGCTCAAAAACTAACTAATTAGTTACTAATCACTCGTTTGGATCCGCTTCACAATTTAATATTATGATAGGTCATACATTCTTGCAATTATACATCCAAATTGGAAATCGTTCAGCCATTGAATTTTGTTATGTAGATAACAACACTACGTTCGTCTCATTATTTGGCGGTTTAATAACTAAATAATTTTCGATTGGAGTGAATTTTCCCAAGAACGATCTTTAATTAATATATGCATAAAAATAATGATTCAGATCAGGAGAAATATTTTGGAGTGAGTCCACACTAGCATTTATCATTTTTTTTTTTTTTTGTCAAAGCATTTATCATCTTATTAGGTTATTAACGATTTAACTCCAATGCTCCTTTGTGTGCGTATTAGTGAAGCTTCCATCCCCATTGTATTTTAATAATTTGAACTGACTATCTTTTAAGTCTTCCCTCGAAGTTCATCTTTACAAAAATTAACGAAATCGAAAATTGTATGACCGTTGGATTCTTTTTTTTTTTTTTTTTTTTTTTTTTTTTTTTTTTTTTTTTTTTTTGTGTTTCTTGGAAGCACCACATTCATCTATTTTCTTCACTATAATTGAATGTCTTAATAGTTTCAAATTTTTTTTTTTTTAATTTTTTACAAGAATGATCTATAAATGATTAATACAATATAGACAATCTTGATTGTTAAAAGATACGATACAAGTATCTCTCAAATATGCTTATTTGAGAGACCTCTGAACTGGGGATGACAATTTTATCCGCAAAATTCAATCCCCGCAGTTACCAGAAAGATTAGGATATAAATACTTGGCTTCAAGGATAAATGTGGGGGCAACTGCAACTTTTCGAAGCATGTTTGGATATACTTATGTGGATAGGGTACCAATAACGGCAATGTTCTATATTTTCTAAAATGTTATATGGATTTATATTATCAAATATTTATTCACTATTTGTTCTTTAACAAAAAAGTTTTAACTTTAAGCGAGGAATTTTTTTTTTTTTTTTTTTTTTTAAAAAAAAAAAGGAGACATTGGTGGCAAGTTCCGATCCGGAGAGGTTATGAGGAATTTCATTTTGCTCGTGGTCACAGTTAAGCAGATTCATCAGCTCAAAGTATCGAACTCAGGACCTCCTATATTTTTTTGTTTATTGGATGTTTTGAAAGTTGTACAATATTCTAGTAGATAGGGTATTGGATTTTTCCCATATTTTCATTCAAAACTCTCACTCCCCTATATTATTGTAATAGTTTTGCATCCTTCGTTTCTCCCTCCCTCTTAATAATAGTAATTTTTTTCTTCAAAAAAATGTGGATGTTTTATGGTTAGATTGTTGATTAGATCGTGATTCATTTTTCTAATCATAGCTTACATGCTGCTTACATCATGTGATCAAAATGTTTTTCATTAATTACGAGAAAATTTTAAAAAATTATTATTGAAATGAATACAGCCGTCCATATGGTATTTATTACTCAGCGATTATAACTATAACTATGAGGAAGGATAATACTTCATTCTTTTTGGGGATTATCTCATTCCAACGTTTGCAATTAACGCATTTTCATTGTAGAAATTTCATAATTGAACCGTTAATTTCTTAAAATTCATCTGAAGATCATTCCTACAAAAAATATTTTAAATCGGAATTCATTTAGTCATGCAAACATATCAACGACATCAATGGTTTAAGTACCAAGTAACATATTCAATGAACCGTTCATTTATTTGATACATTTAGATAACTAAGCAATCTCTGATTCAAATGATTTTTGGTAAGGATGATCTTCAAATGAAGTTTTAACAAATTGAACGGTTTCAATTATAAAATATTTAAGGTGAAAATACATTATTTGCATGTAGAAAAATGAACTTCTCCCCGCATGAGAGAATGCAAGCATATCCTATGAGGAATGCCCTAGCTACGATTAATTTGTAGTTATAACTACGTAAAATTTTTATAATTATGAAAATGAATATAAGATGAATACCGACCTAAACCGTTGTTGTACCTATCCTCAATTACTCAAGCTAACCAGTTAGAAAATTAATATGTGGACTACGTAAGTACCCTCATTTAATAAGATAAACTATGTACATGTTGTATATGATTATGTGAAAAAATGCTCGAGTTATCCAGTTGACTAATCTCTCAGTGTACACACCGTTACATGAACATTATTACCGTTTTGCATGCACAGTAACAAACAAAAAAGAGTCAGTGCAGGGTTGGTTTACGTGACTGGATTTTCAAAAAGCAAAAGCACAAAAAACCAAATGTAACCAAAAGGTTGTTAACACGTTCAAGCATTTCTTCTTAGAGCCGTTAAGCAACCAATGACAGAATGCCTACTTTGATTGCATTAGCAAGTTAAACCCCAATTAGAGCTTTTGGATTATCGTTAGTGAGTAGTTGAGTAACATGTCATTAAGTTAGTTAGGTCATGGATCCATCCATCCATCCATCCATCCATCCATCAATCCACCAAATTTAAACTACAAATCTCATCCATGCTTAAAGTTTAAGTTTAGGTTTCCCTGATTAATTAGCTTCTTACATACTACTTATGGACCCAAATATTGGCACCATGTCCAACGTTTATTTACTCAAGAATAATTAATTAATTAATTAACTAACACGCTGAAATTATCTTAATAGTGAAATTAGCATTGCATGGTTTACCAAAAGATTAGGGTAAAATTATGTGAAAAGCAAAAGATCACCTGTTTTGCTGATCCTTCTTTTACCTTAGAAGTACGGTCAAAATGCCACTAGTTTTGTGTGTTTTTTTGTTGATAAAGAGTATTATGCGATATTAGCTCATCAGGATAAGATGATGTATATAGGTGAGACTTGTTAAGAGTGACTCACTATTGATCACATTCATGTTGTCTCCAAACTTGTATATTATCTCATACACAGCACGACAAATATGTAAGGATTTATACAAAAAACCTCAGTGCAAGTATTATCTAAAGTTATCAATACTTGAATTTGTCATTGATTTAATATGGTTTATGAATTTCACTCTCGTTTTGCACTCCTCGCCTTGTTTTTATCCCTCAGTTCTTCTTTGGTCCATCCTAAGACTAGATAATAAGGACACCTGAGGAGAAAAGAGAAGTGCAAAAATCATTTCCCTTGAATATTTCATTGGCTTTTGATTGTTGAATAAGAGAAAATTGATGCATAGATGGAACTGAAAGACCAGATAAAGTTTATCAAGGAGTTTTGAGTATTTCTTGTATTGACAAATTCTCTCCCATGGGTAATGGACCCGTAGTAGTATGTAATGCACAACTCTTTTACCTATAAAATGTACAAATACCAAAGCGGGTGGGAAACGTGCTCATGAACTATTCACAAGAACCTAAACCTCAGAGAAAAGTAAAATCTAAGAAACAAATGTGTTACGGGTCCGCAAGTGTCCACTCCTAACTCCAGCAATGCACCGATGATGTCCCAAATTAACCACCTAAGCCCAATACCCTGGGTGGTATTAAGTTGAATGGCTCTTAAGTGTAGGGCTTTATCTTTAAAGATCTCGGTGCAATAGGAGTGGATCACCTATTTTTAAACCATAGATTACTGTTGGCTTGTATCTTCATCTCATTCTTGGTTTGTATCGAGCAAACTTTATACGAACAAAAGTATGTTGCTATTCCGGGGGATTTGAATCTCTTTTTAGCAGTAGATGCCCAGACTCTTTCTTGAAAAGCTTTCCAACCACATCATCCCAACTTGCCCTTCCACCAGTGGACTTTGACTTTGTATCGGCAGGGTCTTCACTCTTATTCTCAATCTCTGGAGCCTCCTCCGGTTTTTGGTCTTCGGGGGCTTTCTCGTTGGGCGTTACAGCATGAGGCACATTCAAACTGACAGCTCTTTCCAATGCATCTTTGTGTTCTTTTTCAAAGGTCCGCAACCTCTCTAGTTTTTGTACTTTTGGGGCAGTTGTTACGGTCTCAGAACAACTTTCCTTCATTCTCTGAAGAGTATTTACATCACTGATCAGTAATTATTCAACATATAAAATATAAGCATTTACAATTCAATAGCAAACAGATAAACTCCCAAAATTTCAATTTACACCATGGTTCACAATTTCACATATATGCTCGCTAAAATGATCCATAATTAGCAATCGTAAACTACCGAGAATAACACATTCTGACAATCTAACCAATTCACACGTGTTGGCACTTGAACAATGTTCACTAACGCAAAGGGGGAGGAAACAACTTATCGGGAGAGAAAGGGAAAGCATTGAGCGGATGATTTCCTTAGTAAATGAAGGGACAACATCAATTGCAAATTGAATTGTCAGAGTGAAGACAACCCTTCTTTCCTTCTGATCTTGTCCCTCCAGTTACCTCTGCTCAAACTAAGAAAAAGAGACCAAAGACACTAGCTTAACCCTTTTTCCCTTTACTTCTTGCTGCCTTTCCAACAACCAAAGACAACCTTACGACACAAGCTACTTGGGGGCATTAAGATCCTTCTGATATTTTATAAATACTGCTAGACAGCTAATCAATCATGTTAGTTTGGGATTTGAGTGGAGAATAAACATAATGCTGATATTCTTGACATTCCAGTGGAAATTGAAGAATTGCCACTGAGCTAAAAGCATATTTAATTTAGTTTAATTTTAATATAAGAAAAATAAATGAAGACTTGGCGCAACACCCAGTGCAGTGGCATTTTAGGATTCATACCACTAACCCCACTTAGTGCGATAAGGCTTGTTGTATAAGAAAAATAAAATGTATGAAATGATAATCATGGCAGTCTCAAAGGGAAAAGAAATAATAAGGGTTATAAATGGTTGTGAGTTATGTTCTACTTACTAATAAAGCCTTCTCTGCTTCCCTTTCTATCCAGATAATTCCATGATCAGATGTGGCATTACATGACAAGACAATATGTTCAAATCTCCCATCAACAGGAATGGCAGTTCGGACCTCTGGAGGAAACCTCCCACATCTGTTATACCAAGCAACGAGGAACTCAATCATTGCATGAACACAACAGTTTAGGTTCCAACATAATGCTAATGTCTTCTAGAAAGTAAAACTTTATACTAGTTCAACAGACACACACCACAAAGAGAATCCCATCAAAACAAACAGATTTGTTCCAATTTTGAAACTTCGCAAACTTGTGTCAGGAAGATTTTACTTTACGCAAAAGTAAGGTATAAATAAACTTCCAGCTGCATAGCTAAATGCTTATAATGGATTTCTTTAAAAAATGCAAGTACTGTAATTGATGAGCCAACAGTTCATCACAATTAGTAGACCAAAACCTGACATAAAAAGATGTATTTACAAAAGAGATACCCCTACAGATAATGCCCAACTAACAAAGAACTTCGAAAATGGTGTTATTTATTATATCCAATTTTTTTGCGGCACCATGACCAATCAATGTACGCTTACAGGCATTGTAAACCCCACTTACTAACTTTTTATCTATTCCAAATTGCACCACACCCTGGTAAAAATCTAGTGAAACATTCATCAGACAAGATTCAAACTTATTTCCAAAAGAAAATGAAGGCAAAACTTACAACTAATGCACATTTGGATGAGGGACTTTGAAGTTCCATGGAACTTAGACTAAATTAGTTAAAAAAGAACCACAAAAATTATGTTGATGGACTTTCTAAAGGACTAGATGCTAACTTTAAAGTTTCATGGAACTTAAGCTAACTTAGCTAGGCATACACCAAAAAACAAATTATGTGGATGGACTTTGATATGCTATACCTTTGAGATAACTTTCAAATGACACCGTTCAAGGTCATTTTGAAGGTGCCTTGCTTAGTGTCTTTGTAGTGTTTTAGAGTAGCATTGTAATGTTTAAGTAGTTCATTGGTAGGCTTAGTGCTTTTCAAAAGATAGATTTTAAAGTTCTTTGGGCTTTGAAAGTCCCTCATCCAAACATAGCATAAATTTTTTTCATGTTACGAGTTAGAGCATCTCCAACGTGCTCCCTAAATGAGCTCCATAGCTAAAATTTAGGGAGGAGTCAGAAAAATTCAACTTCAATCATACTCCCCTTCCAGCTCCTAAGGTAGGGATTCTTCTATGAGCTCTCGGAGGGAGAAAGGAGCTCCTAGTGGGCAGAACCTACAGAGTCTAAAGACTAATGTTCTCGCCAGATATACATAGTACATTAACATGAAAAGCCACTAAGAATCCATTTCCTAGGTAGAACCTAAAGAGCGATTGCTTCCCGCTACCGGAGTATGTGAATCACAAAGCCAAACAATTTCTAGGCCATGGTGCAACAGTTACCAAGGACACAAATTTCACATTACTCTCAAAAATCCAATATACTAGGCACCGGATTCATGCGGATGTGCAAATTAATGATATGATGTAAATGTGCAACAGCTGTAAATAAGGCAAGTTGCATGCTGGCATTCATTCAGGAATCCATTACCCTTGACTCCACAAGTACCGAATGGCATGAAGGTTTCATTGTCAATGGACATTCGACCACACTTTCCAAATCCACAAAAATAAAATGACAAGATTGTTGTAAGGATCATGGGATACCTGCAACATTTGCGCTCAACAATATGATACATCCGACCGGGTGCGTAAAGCCTTCTGGGATCCCTAAGCTTCCTACCTTCTGGTATGAAAGTATCCCTCAAACAAACCAAAAACAAGAAGCAGGGCAAGCTGTCGAAAACCACTAAAAGTCTTAGTAATTCACTCCACTATGAAATTAATGGTTTCAAAGAATACCAACCAAAAGATGGACTTGAAAATATCTTCCAAAGGGGTTGCAGTTCTTGGCAAGAAATCATCCTACAAACACAATCACCAATTCCACAAGTCACGAAAATAATTCGAAACAAAACAAACACGTTTACAAACACAAATGACAACCTTAAACTCAGACAAACCTACCTGCAAAACAACCGAGTAAATAACGTCGGCATACTTGACGGCCAAATTCAATGACATACAACGCGCCGGAGCAAGCGCATAGCACCTCACCTTGCTCCGGGGGACTCCGCCTAGCCGGTCCCGATGGTTGACCACAATGACAGTCAGCAGCGCCGCCACACCAGACCCCAAAGAGTGACCCGCAAACACCATATCGTAATTGGACCCGTTTTCGAGCCAGAGCCGCTTCAATGTCTCGCCCTCTTCGTTAAGCAGCCAAATCGCCGACTTCAAGAGGCCGTGGTGGACATATCCACCGTCGAACATCTGCATTCCGAGCTTGTTATCGAGCAAGAGCTCGTAGTCACTCTCTTTGACCAAATTGAGGCCGCGAATGGCGAGGACGAGCTCCTTGTGGTCGTGGTCGACGTAGATGAGGTAGGGAGGCGCCTGGCCGTCGGTTTGCTCGTAGGTGACGCGCTTGACGACCCAGTTGGGGTTGGGGCGGAATCCGCAGGTGGGGATGAAATGGGGGTTGTGGAGATCGGCCTCGTAGACGGCGAGGACTAAGCGGCAGACGCGGGGAACTGGGTCGAACTCGTCGGGAGTGGCGGATGTCCAGGTTGCGCTGTCGTTGGCACCGATGTAGGTGCAGCGCCTCCACACCCAGCGCATACAGCCCAACACAACCACGCACTCCATGCCACACGTCACCGACATTGCTTTTTGGTTTTTTGGTGGGATTAAGGATGGTTGATGAATGGGTTTTTGTCTTGTTTCTGTTAAATTTGTGAGAAGCTCATGATTTTTTTACGGCGGAGCTTCTCGCGGGAGAGACAGAAGGACACTGAACAACTGGTGCTTGTCTTAATCTCCAGGTTATTCCGTAACATGGTTGTCGTTGCTTTTTTTTTTTTTTTTTTTTTAAAAAAAAAAAAAAAAAAGGGTTTTACACGCAAACTAAACCCATCATTTGGCATTTCCGACCACCAAAATGGAGAATACAAGGAGCACATGTGTGTCTCCGGATTCTGCGGACTCATTCATCCTGGCCGTTTGATTCAAACCATGAGGCCACGAATTGATTCATTTACTTTATTTCTTTCATGAAAATGGAGGTATTGGTGCTGACTTCTTTCTGCCTCTTTTCTTTCGTCTTCCTTTTTAGTCTTTGAGAAATTTTATTCAGACTCATTTATCATCTTTCTACACTTCATTTATAATTTTTAATCTTGAAATTTCGAATTTTTCCAACAATTTTCTTTCTACACCTATAATGAAAAAGAACAAAAATATAAATTATAAGATATAAAATTTCAACACTAGAAAACCTGGGTCATGCCATCACTCCAAACCCTAACCACCCCCAATTTCTACCCCTCCCCAACCCCCCACCGCCATCTTCTTATCACCCATAATGAAACCCCCAAAGATCTCAGCCATCAATGTCCCCTTCCTGACCTTTTGCTGGCCACACAATAGGTCTCTCTTCCAGGCAGTTCTTCTAACATATTCAAATTATGCCAAAATTGTCGAATCTAATTGTGTTGGACCATATGTTAATAATACCATTAATTTTTCTAGAAAATAAAAGATTAACATGTTTCTTTTGGGTTTTTTAATCGTGGGTTGTTGGGAATAATGTTCTAATTTCCAAATTGTTGTGGGTGGTAAGGGAGGTGGCGGTGGGGAGTTGGGGAGGTTAGAAACTAGGTGTTTGAGGTTTGAAGAGATAGGGTGGCTGGAGTTGCATATTGCTAAATTATTATTATTTTCTTTTTATGCTTGTTGGTGTAGAAAGAGAATTATTGAGCATATTTGGAATTTCAATAAAAAATAATAAATTGGGTGTAGAAAGAGGATAAATAGATCTAAATAAAATTTCTCTTATTCTTTTGTCTTTTATATCTCCCTTTGTTTTGACTTGTCTCTCCCAAATCTCACAACACCTTTTAGTCCACTGTCGGTGACGACCAAAGGGCTAGAAACCACTCCAGTTTGTGGCCCTGGTCCAATTTCGTTGAATTTTGTTGGAAATTTTCATATTTCGAGAATATTTATTAATATTTATCTTTAATGATTTGTTGTAAGAGAAGTGTAACATGTATCGTCAAAATTTCTAACATTTTGTGTTGGAAATTGTCCTCCTCTCCGACCCTCCCGCTCTGTCGATCCAAATTTGTAATCAACCCAAGCAACAAGCACTAAAATAAGGTTCGTGTTTGGCTGCCAATCAAAACAAAAAACAAGTATCAAAATTCAATTGGCTTTTGGAGAAGAAGAGACAAGGATATATGGACGAGAAGGTAGTCTGGTGCATCTGACAAATAAATAAGAATTATAATTATTTTTGGCCGTAAGATCTACGTGAACGACTACAATTAGAGGTCCGTATGATCCGGATAGAAGGATCCGTAGATGATCCCTGTCCACCAAATTGGATATGTCATGAGTCATACTTTAGAAGAAAAAGGAAATAAAAAAGTATAGCAAGCTGTACATTTGAGAATCTTCCTTCCAGGACTGATGAGTCATGCTATGTAAGAAAAAGGAAAGAAAAATGCAAAGCTAGCTGTATATTAGAGGGGGACAGATTGCCATTACCGTGCCCTTCTTATCTTCTTCTATATTGTACGATCACGGTTAAGTCACATTAATATTTTATATTGATTTTTTTTATAAAAATAATAAGACATATTGACGTAACTTAACCGTGATCACATAAATAGGTGAACATAGTAAAAAGAGGGCAGACAATCTCCTCCGTATTAGAGAATCTTCATATATTCTTCTTTGATAAAGGTGTTACTGAGATGAGAGAAACTTGAAATTTTAAGATGAAATTCAGATGCATAAATAATCGTTCTTTTGAGGCAATAAATTTATTACTTGTTTACTCAATATCATAAGTTTTAAGTTTTTTTAATACCCAAATTTGGTGCGCAAGCTCATCATTCAAATTTTATAATTTTATTTTCCTATCACAAGTAAATAAAGAATATAGTCAATTAAAAAGAAATATTCCTTTTTTATGTCAAAAAATATTAAAATTTGAATAAACAAAAAAGAAATTACAGATTTTATACGTTAATAATAAAAATTTTAAAATGATAGTGAATATTAATTTAAAGTTTGAACTCGAATTTCTGAATTTTTGCCTTTGCTTCTCTGAGTTCCCTCTTTAGATTAGCCGATTAGTGGTTTCATTCTCAAAGTGGTATAGTTGTCTTGTTGCCTAGCTTTGCAAGTGTTGTGGTTTCCACTTTGCGATGGCTATATTATGTGGTCTCGCCTTACAACAATGACTTGATGTGATTTTGCTTCTTTGTAGTGATTTTATGTGACGTCTTTTCAGCAATGACCGGTATGATCGTCAATAAAGGTTTATTGTATCTATCATTTTGAAGAATGAGCTTGATGTGGTTCGGGAGTGCATTTTCAATAAGGTGGATATGGTTGAATGGATGAAAATGTCCATCTAAGATTAGAAGAACTAGTATTCACTACTCCTGTTGGATTGGTCGTTGTGTTATGCTTTGTTTATGTGAATTTTGGTATTGGTCTAGATTTACTCAATGATGTGCCGGGGAGGAACCATATCACTGAATAGCTGCCGTCGGAGTTTTATGACACCCTCAAAAACAAGACGAGCCGCAAATCTGTTGGTTTAGATGTGAATTTGCTTGCGGCGGCTCTTAAGATGGTAGCTAAAACTTGGTAATACCAAGTTTTGGGACCAATTGTTCAAGGTTGTGTTCAGATGCTATCTTTGTTGACATGGAAGGCCAACCAGTAGAGGGATGACATATTTAGAAAATTGTTTCCTAAACCACCCATCCAAAAAGCTTCGCGAGCAGGATCTTGCAGTCGTGTGTATTGTGCAACCAATTCTGAGGAGGGGAAGACCGGTGCTGCATTAGATAAACCATGTGACGCTGGGGAAAGTTACACTACAGGTGAAGAAAATTGCGAATCCAACAAGCATCCAGAGTCTCCGCAAACTGATGTTTCTGTACCGAGTGAGACCGGGGACAGTCACACTTTAGGCTAGGAGAATCGCATATGCAATGAGTCAAATCTATTGGCTGATGCTGCGTCTGGTTCCCAATGTAACAGAAACAAGGGGAAGACAAAGAACAAGAACCAGAGGGGCAAGAACAAGGAGAGCAGAAAGTAACCCGCTAGACATTATATATATGCGATATGAACCTTGTTTTGCTGCGCAAGAACTTGATGGTTCCTTTGATCTAATATCAGACAACTTATCTTTGATGAGCATTGTTTGTAACAATTCATTACATGTTGCAATGTCAGTTTTGACTGGATACTGTTGGTTAAAGACGAAACCCCTAACCACCAGAGCAATTTACCACTAGTAAATATTCATCATTTTATGTAATAATTTACGTAGTTTTGTACTATATATGTGGATCAGCTTCTCCTTTAATTGTTTCCATTATATTTCTCCGTGACAATTTGATATATAATTTGAAAAAGCAAAATTAATAAGTGACCACATGTTAGGGATGATCTGGAACAACTCCCTAGTTTGTGTGTGATAGGATTAAATGCACACCACAAAGTAGCACATAAATGTTCTATTGATTTTCCTTATTAACAGTAAGATTTGTCAATTGTAGCATATGAAAATAAGGGTCTTTCCCACAGAAAATTGTTTTATTTAACTACTTAAAATGTCACAAAAACTGGGCTACTGTCCCTACTGACCAGCCACCGAAAAATAATTATTAGACCGACTTACAATTATCTAAAGTTTATGAAATTTAATATGCAGATACTAGACACACAGAGCTACACTCACACAAATTTTTGGAATTTTTGGAGTTGATTTGCTATTTAAATTAAATCTAACAAAAACAGGACAGAAACATATTTTTAGTAAAAATAGATTTTAGTTCACAAGTTAAGAAAACGAGTTAGGGGAAGTGTTATCCACCACCAAATAATCATGCAAACATGTTATGTTTCATTCAAATTCCTTTTATTTCCGGATGAAGATGCTCAAGTTGGCTCAATGTTAGAACTCAACCTGTTACTCTTTCTTATGTAGTATGTTAAGATAATGACATTTTCAACTTAACTTAATCCTTAGCATGCAATCTAGAATGACGTGTTCATAGATTTAACAAGTAGAAATCATTAAGAACGAAAAGAATTTGAGTCATCACAAGACATCGTAAGTACTGTCGTTGTCTTACTTATCCTAGAAATTGATTCACATGTTAATCGCAATTAACAAGTACTACTCTAGAACATATGTAGGTCCTCATTTGACAAGGGTAGGCACACACATATTCATAGCATTAGAATCCTAAATATGCTTACTAAGTATGTATCCGTAGAAAACACCTAAGGAATTTATCAATGAGACAAGTAGTGAACCAATTTTCATCCATTCATAAAAGTAATTCAAACGAAATGTCATAACAAAGCAATCATATTCGGGGCTTCAAAACAGCCCCTAACTACTAAAAATTTAGTTGCACAATCTTTAAGTTAAAACAAAAGATAGACATGAGTTTGAGAAAATAGAACCGAAAGAAATCGACTGAGGCCTCCTTTTTCCTTCCTTCCCCAACGCTACTTTTAAACCAATTATTGCTTCATCATTTTTTACTCCTTAACTCACCCACTAATAGTCATTTAGTGATAACAATAAGTGAGAGGAAATGGTAAAAAAATTGTAACTCCTTGGGTAGCCTTTATACCAATTATTCCCACTTAATCCTCATCTTTAATTCCATTTCCTTTGATATTTGAATAGGTGTCAGCTGGTTTGTTCTTAGCGGCATCAGTTTTGGCTGCTACATTTATTGGGTTTATTGCCTTCAATGCTTTCTTGTCAGTTACAAACTGCTCAGCCTCTTGGAAACCTTTCAATGTTAAAACAGCCATAACTTCTTCTAGAAAATGATATTAACAATCCGCGAAATGCTTTAGAAAATAGACATCCGTAGCTTTCCAAGAATATAAGGCTCATTCTCTAATTCATTCTAAGCTGTCCGCAACTTACTTCCAAAGTCAGCTAAACTACACAGGTAGTTTTGACGAATTTGTTACTTAAAATTCCACTTGTGCTATTTTTCTTTTCTTTGCTTGACAAATCCTACAAAACACAAAAACAAAGTAAATAGCTCAGAAATATAAGGATCTAACTAAGAAAAGACAAGTGAATTTGATGTAAAATATATATAAATATGAGCTTATCAGTGTGCAGGGAGTTAATGACCACTTACGACAATGTTTTTGACAGAACAATATATTTACTCTAAAAGAATGCTGGAATAATTTGGTAAACAATGCTTGAGTAGGAACTTTTATTCAAAACTCTTTGTGTTCAAATCTCAAAGTTTTGTGCTTATGATCCAAACCGTTCGCATTATGAATCATTCTATAAAGATCATCTTTGCAAAAATGAATTAAAACTAAGGTCGTTTAGTCGATCTATTGTAGCAAATATATAGACGATTCATAATACTTTTATCAATTCATTCATCTGTTTTTATATAGTTCGATGACTAAAGGACCTTAGTTTTAATTGATTTTTCACAAAGGCAATCTTTATAAAGTGATTTATAATATGAACGGTTCTGATTATAAACACATCGGCAAAAAACAATTTTGAGTAGGAATTCCTAGTCATCGTTTGAGTAGCCAAGTATTGTTCTAATTTAGTATCGAACTCACCATTTATTAGAATTGAACCTAAAACCTATCACTAGACCGTTCTTCGACATGTAGTAATTCCTTCTCCAGTTGGCATATCGACTCTTAGGCCTGAATATGCTTATGCCATGCAGGAATTTCTACTCAAAACTCTTTGTGTTCGAATCACAAAGCTTTGTGCTTATGATAAAAACTGTTCATATTATGAGTCACTCTATACAGATCATCTCTGCAAAAATGAATTAAAATTAAGATCGTTTAGTCGGTCTATTGTAGTGAATACATAGACGGCTCGTAATGCTTTTATCAATTCATTCATCTGTTTTTATATAGTTCAATAACTAAGCAACCTTAGTTTAATTGATTTTTTACAGAGGAGTTGTTAATTGGTTCCGGTGATTCGGTTGTTGACGGTACCAAGTAGTTGTTAAGTTTAGTTGGCATCTAACTAACCCAAAGTAGGCAGCCAAATAAGAAAACTCGGGGCAAAACAAGTGAACTTTGACACCATTGTGCATGCTTTTTATTAATATCGAAATTTAGTAATCTTTACACTCTGAAGCAACCACCACCTAACACGTAACAAATCAAACTCTGCTGACTTGGGCAGCTGAGTTGGCCAACTCCTCAAACTGTGCTGACTTTAGACCTCATCAGAAATTTAACGATCAATTTACTATAAATTCTTGTCTCACTAGCTGCCACTTACTCCCCAAGTGAGAGACATTCAAAGATGGAAGTGACAATGTGGATGGCTTTAGCTACCACCATTTTCACAACCATGGTAGCCGTGCCTTCATCGGCAGCGAATACCGTGACCTTCGTCTTCGGTGACTCCTTGACAGATGTAGGGAACAACAACTATCTGCAGTATTCTCTTGCAAAGTCAAATTATCCCTGGTATGGTGTCGATTATGTTGGTGGTCGACCTACTGGGAGGTTCAGTAATGGAAGAACCATCGGCGACTTAATATGTAGTGTTCTTGATTCTTATAATGTTATACTTACCTGAGGTCGATTTTTTTCTTTTCCCTTGTATCTTGATGAACTTGTTGAATTTTGTTTGTGATTTTTGTAGCCGAAAAGCTTGGGATTCCATCGCCACCACCTTATCTATCCTTGTCACAGAACAATGATGCACTGCTTAAAGGGGTCAATTATGCATCTGGTGGAGCAGGAATACTCAATAGCACTGGACTCTATTTTGTAATCACATTTCTTTCTAAAATATTTTGATCGTGTCGTTGAACCTACAACTTCAGGTGCAGGAGTAAATGCAGTATAATCTTACATCCTTTTTTTATTTTTCTTCGTGACAGATTCAGAGGCTGAGTTTTGATGATCAAATACAAAATTTCAAAAAGACAACGGAAGTCATCAAGGCTAAGATTGGGGCACAGGCTGCAGCCAAGCTCTGCAGGGAAGCCATCTTCTTCATTGGACTTGGTACTCTTTTATTGGACAAATGAAATCTTGTTCTAGATGAAAAGAACTCATTTTTTCTGTAGAAGTGGGTTAAGTCAGTGACTAATTTCCTTGCACCCGAGTCTAAAGTCCCGTTTCCCGTAATTAGAGTAGTTTAGACAATTGCTCGTATATATCTAAGATCATTTACTATATATTTTTTTCCTTTGCTTTTTTTCAGGGAGCAATGATTATATCAACAATTATTTGCAACCCTTTTTACCTACTGGTCGGCAGTACACTCCCGAACAATTTGTGGAATTATTGATGCGTACCTTAGAGGGACAACTTAAGGTTGGTAAACACTATCAAGTAAACAACACATCCCACATCTCTTACAATATTTTGAGAAAAGAAGTACCGCGCTTTTCTTAAATATCAAGTTTCATAATCATATTTTAAATTGGTTACTTTGGCGAACGTTTTTTAATTTGCTCACAATCTTGGTCTTTGATCTTTCATTCCAAGCAAACTTTTTGTAAAATAGTTCGAGTTGTCTCATTCAAAAAAATCCAGGGTTTATACTCAAACTTGGCTTGTTTCTCATTGAGCCAAAGAACATAGGCTTCGATTGTAACTTTCACAAGCTTCAACGATCCAAAACTGGTGCAAGTTCGATTTACATCCCTAACCCCTAGTTAATTAACAATGCATGTTCAAATTGTTTGTGTTAGACGCTCTACCACCTGGGTGCCCGAAATATGACGTTCCATGGTCTCGGACCACTTGGCTGCATTCCTTCTCAAAGAGTCAGATCAAACACAGGGCAGTGCTTAAACCAAGTAAACAATATGATGCTACAATTCAACTCCAATGTAGAAAAGCTCCTTGCCTCCCTTGACAGGCAACTCCCAGGGGCAAAAATCTCATTTGCAGACACATACGGAGACGTCCTCGACTTAATCCAAAACCCTACAGCTTACGGTAATCAAACTCGATAACTCAAACTGTAGATTCGAAGTTGATTCGCAGATGTTTAACTTACAATGTACGTACCAATTTTTCAGGGTTTAAGGTTTCGAACCTTCCGTGTTGCAATGTGGCCACAAACATTGGAGGGCTATGCTTGCCTAATTCACAGCTATGCAGCAACCGGAGAGAGTACGTGTTCTGGGATGCATTCCACCCTACCGACGCAGCAAACGCGGCTCTCGCAGATAAACTCTTCAAGAAACTATTCACGCCTCCTTCCGGTGCATCAACACTATTCACGGCTCCTTCCGGTGCACCAGCACCTTCACCCTAGTTGGCATCTCTCCGATGATTACTGCAGGATACATTACTAGTACCGTATGTAATTCTGCAGAGTTATGTCCGCCGGGTTTTGTCTGCAGACAACGACTTATTTATTTTTCATCGCACCTTCCTACAAAGAATATGCACTTCAATCTTAATTTGTTCCATAAACCAAGCACCTAATTTGGATTGTAATCGGCGTTTTAGTCTTTGCTTAAGATCAAATTACCCGAGTGGAATGTATTATGAAGAAACGAATATATATATCTTTTCCCGCCATCCAATTGATCATGAAACGGATGGCCATTCACCTTTAAATTTGATATCCGAAGAATTCATTCTTTTAATCCTTTAACATCAAATTCAAAAGTAACCAAGAAAACGGGACTCTCGGATTCAAATAATTAACAAAATGACAGGAAAATGAAAATAACTTTTTTTCTGAAGTGGGAATTTGGGATCAGACTGACGTGCAAACATAATTCAGCAGAGCAGAAGCCTATGTCACGGTTTAATCATCATTCCCCAAAATAAATGTCAAACATTCGTTGCACCAGCAGAAATTTTTTAGTATGCTAAAAATACCGTCAACTACTAAGTATCATAATACAATTAGTCATTAAATAATTTTCAGTGTAACATAAAGTGTGGTGTGCCAAAAAAATGACAGTAAGAAACCCTAAAAAATTACAAGAACCCTAAAAAATAAATTAGCAAAAAAAATTGGGATTGGTTGCTCTCAGTCAAGGGCCAAAGTTTGTCCACATGAGAAACATCAAACAGTTGAAAAAACCCTAACAAGAATCAACCCAAAAATCAAACAATGGGCTTCAAATGCTTGCCAAATCCTTCTTCTCTTCCCTAAAACCAGAGGTCAGATCCAAAAATCAACCTCTGTTTTTAGAAAACAGAGTCATCAAGAAACACCCAGCACAAGAAGCACCGCCGTTGATCTGCGCGGTTAATTCAGGGGAGGGAAGATCCAACGGTTCTAGCCTCGCTTCGGTGTGGTTAAAGCAAATAAAATCATCATCGAGCAACAAGAAAAACAGAAAATTTGGGACTTGGGGGTGTTTGGGAGGTGAGAAAAATTGTGGGACTTACGAGAAAAAGTCAGAACTCATCGGAGTGATATGAGAGCCTGCCTGTCCAGAAGTACCAAGTATCCTTTTGGACATTGATTTCGCATCTTTTCGTGGTCTCCCAGCCATTAACAACGGCAGAGAGGTTCACAGTAGATGCTTTTTTGCAGATTCTTAATCAAGAAAATCAAAGAAAAAAATACAAAAACAAAAAACAAAAACAAAAATATAAGAAAAAATCAAAGAAAATTGAAAGTAAGAAGATTCATAGAGGAGGAAGCAGAGATTGATAGCTGCGGAGGCGCTTGGGGTTGAATTTATATAGAAACAGAAGGTTAAGGGTTTGTGGTTCTTGATAACTTCGGAGCATATGCCTTCGGATTTGGTGTTTTGAATGGGCCAAATTTTGAGATTGGGCCTTAGCACAACCAGCCTCAATCCAAATGGAGTTTCGGTCCGATATGCTTTCAGAAAGATAAGTTGAGAAACAGAGGCTCATGAGTAGTGGGGGCAAATATCTATTAGTTATTGGTAACCGTGGTTATCCGTCCATATAAATTTGACGGTTACGGTTATGAATAACCGTTTAGATAAATAAAAGGTTATGGGTATAACCGTTTATCCGTGAAATTTAAATGGCAGGTCATGGGTATTACCCGCTGTTATAAACGGGTACCCATTTAATTGTTTATTTTAATATTGGTAAAACTAAAAATATAAAAAAAATAAAAAATTAGTCTCTAACTAGGTTTAATATCCTGAGATATATTTGATCATAAAGGGCCATATAATATATATATATATATATATATATATATTTATTTATTTATTTATGTCTCACTTGAGAGAAAAATATAGTTGATAGAACGAACTAATGTTTAATATATGTGATTAAATGTGCTAAAGCATTAGAGTGTTCGACAATTTTGTTTTGGAGTCTTTTGGAGTTTTGACCAATTCAAGATAATGATTACATTGAGCATTTAGAAACATGTTATTATCAGATGATGCGTACTTATATATATATATATATATATATATATATATATATATGTATATTATTAAAGTTGTTAGAGATTGAAGGGAAACGGGAGCCATGTATTATTTTGTTTATTTTCTTCACTAGTATCAGATAAGAGAAATGAACGTAGAGATGGACAAATGAGGAAAACATGATTATTACTTTCTGTTTTTCATCTTTCTGTACTACCCATACGATACAAGCATACGTCTCTTTTAATGCATGTAAAAGGCTTACACACCAAAACAATAAAAACCAAACTTCTACTATTTAAGCAATATAATTTTGACTTCTATTCTTCCACTTTCTACCCTTAGCCATATGTGGTTGTTTTCTTTATGTGGGCACATCAATTTCACAACAGAAATCATTACTTAAGTATTTATAGTCTCAATAACTACTAATGTTAGTGAGAAACAATTCAAGAATTAATCACAAAAAACAAAAAGGCACAACTTTGTATTACTTGTAAGGCAAGTAACCCCATTATTTTTCTTAAAAAATGCATAAGGTACGGAGAAATATCATCACAGTAATTCCCAAGCCTATCTTTTCTCTTTATGTAGCTGCACCCCTTTTTCTCTCATTCGGTTAAATTTAGGCCACAACGCATTATTAAACACACTCCTGACATTGAGCTAAGGAACTGAATACTTGTTTCCTACAAAGTCGTTCACAATATTCATCAAGCAATCCAGGTAATCTATAAAACATGGTTTCAATTTCGATATTTTTTCAGCAATGATTGCATGAAACATTTACCATGAAGTATGAACAATAATTTTACTTTTTTTTTTTCCTTTCAAATTATAGATTCAGCTTAAATTTGTTGTTCTTATAATTGTGGTAAATTGAATATGCGTGAATAAGAGAAGGGAAAAAAATGGGATTTTTCAAACCCTACAAGCATATGAGCCGCAGCCTGAAGCCGCATTGCCTGAGCCACCAAGTCGTTCCTGCTCCAAAACTCTAAGGTCCAAAACAAAGCCATTTTGCATCACCTTTCTTACGAACATGGGCTACCTGCAGTCGACTCGCAACCTAATTGGGCATATGCACCAAACCGTTCCACTTGTGTTTTTTTTTTTGTCTATTGGGCCTTGTTTTATTTTTGGCTCGCATGAAATAACAAACTCATGGGTTAGGCCTTGTTTTTCACTTTTCCTTCTTAGCCCAATAATTGGGTATATAATCTGTTAACCCATTTACTTCTTCTTTGTTGCCCAGCAACCCAACAACCACTATTTTGGGCCCGCAAGCCACGACAACCCTATATTTTGGGTCATCACTCATTTTTTTCACACATAAGTCCCGAAACTATTCCCGTTCACTATATATGTATATTGTGCTTGTTTGCAATTATCATGAATTTAGAGTTCGTACTTAAACTCGAACTTGAAGTTTTGAAAATAAGTGCTATAGAAATTCGAAGTTTCATAAAACAATACGCCCGTAAAAATCCGGAGTTCCTGTAGGTGATTTGTTAGGATTACATGTAGATGATGGTTTTAAAAACAACTATAAAATTTAGTTTGTCCAAATTACTTTATTGTCCATAATTTTATTTTGTGATAGAAGACAAAAATGTTTTTTTCACCCTCTTATAGTTGACAAAAAGAGTTTCATTAATATGTGGTTTAAATTAACTTCTTCCTTACAAATCGGTTATGTGTAAATAAACTAACTTGAAATAGGTCCAATTTTATGGAAAGAGATCCTCTTCGGATCCCTTCCACCAAATCCACCTAATCAATCAATACAGACCCTTGAAATTTGATCCAACAACTATAAATAAGGGTCCCCTTTAAAATTTATAACTACTTTAGCCGTTGGACTAATTTTCAAGGGTCCGAAATACGTGATTGGATGAATTTGGTGGAAGAGATCCAGAAATGATCCCTTTCCCAATTTTATGGCCTAACAATTAGATTAGTCCAATTTTTAGTTATTTTTTTATTTAGGTCCATGAATAGGACTTCATGTGGCACTAGTTTTTGTTGTTAGGTTGATACTTTGCATTGTGATTACTATTCTACTCTACTATATCTATTCAATGGAAAAAAATAAAAAATAAAAGAAAATGATACGATCGGTATTTTGCTAGCGATTGTTCTTGATTATATTCGCTATAAAGATAGCGACTAATCACCAAAAAAGTCGCTATCTTCATACCGATCCATCCCTTTTCATTTATTTTTCAATTTTTTATTTTGTTAATATTTTTTTTATTTCTCTTACCATAACAACAAACTATCATATTCTTGTTTTTCAAAATATATTTTATCCGTGCAAAATATATTATAATTCATTTTTAAACACTTGTAATCAATGATTTAAAACCTAAATTTAAATATATTTTTCTATTTTCTCACTTTAAGAATCAATAAAAAATAGTTTCATGACCTAATAATCGGTATGATTACATCCAAAGGTTTTGCAATATTTTCCTTAACTCCAACGCAAAATATTTCTTAAAACTAAAAAAAATTTCACAAAAAACTGTGTGCTATAAGCCAAAGTTAGAGTCATTCTATTCGCACCACATATTTCCTAAAATTAATGTAGGACATTTCCAAAATTTCGGACACCTATAAATCTCTTGAGGGGCCTCACTATTAGTTATATTATTTTTCTATTTTTTTTTTCAACTCAGGTACCCTATTAGTCGGCATAAACCCAAATTTCAGTTGATCTTTTACAATCTAAACTACCTATCATATAAGTATTTTTACAGTCTAAACTACATGTCATATAAGTACTTGTACAAGCTAAACTACCTATCATATTATAATATTAGTCGGCATAACCTTAGATTTCAACTGATATTTTATAATCTAAACTACCTATTATATAAGTACTTTTACAGTCTGAACTACCTACCATATAAGTACTTGTACAAACTAAACTACCTATCATATTGTAACTACCTATCATGGTGGAATAAGTAATTTTACATGATTCTATCGGTAAGATGTAGTCCTCCATCTTGGTAATGTTAAAAGCCCCCGAAGCTAACTCAATCAATGTCAAAAGCCTCTTGAGCAATTACTTACCTAAGACAATCAATGTATAATGCTCACAAATCATGTAACAAATAACAACAAAAATGAAGCTTACTATTGTGAACGACTCAACGAAAACATGTAAAATTACTTGTAGTTCTCATAGCTTCATGCGAATTCAAATTCAAATATGGACACTAATCTGTAGGAATTGCGAGGAAAATTCAAAACAGGAGTCAGATAGAGTTTTTGATGAAAAGACTAGATTTGATGAGTATTTTTTTTTTAATACAACGATATATTTTACACTAAAAAAGATGAGAGTTTTTTTTATGAAATGATGAGATTTGATGTGTAACTTAAAGTTCCATGTTAATTCTAGAAGAGTCATGATAAAACATTCAACGACAGTCGGTGCAATTTTGTTTTCAAATTATGGACACTTTAATTGCTCTACTTATTAGACCCTACCTATGGATGTGCAATACATTAGACCCATATCAAAACATGCGGATCAGGATCCTTTCCTGAGCAAATGGTGATGATCCTCCTTGCAAGGCCATCGGGCTATTGAAATTTTATCCAACAGCTACAAACAGGGGGTCACTCTAAAAGTTATAATAATTGTAGCCGTTGGATAAAATTTCAACGGCCCAATGGGCTTGGTTAGGAGGATCCTCATTATGGATGTGCAAATACCCATTGGTTATGGGTAATCATGGTTATCCGCCCATTTAAATTTGACGGTTACGGTTATGGGTAACCATTTAGATAAATAAATTGTTATGGGTATAACCGTTTACCCGTGAAATTTAAATGGACGGTTATGGGTATTACCCGCGGTTATAAACAGGTACCCATTTAACAGTTTATTTTAATATATGTAAAACTGAAAGAAAAAAAAAAAAAAAAAAGTTTCTAACTAAGTTTAGTATCCCAAGATATATTTGGTTATAAAGGACCATAATATATATATATATATATATATATATATATATATATATATGCCTCAATTGAGAGAAAAATATAATTGATAGAACGGGCTAATATTTAATATATGTGATTGAATGTGCTAAAGCATTAGTGTTTGACAGTTTTGTTTTGAAGTCTTTTGGAGCTTTGACCAATTCAAGATAATGATTACCTTGAGCATTTAGAAACATGTTATTATTAGATGATGCGTACCTATATATATTTAATTGGCCTCGAGTTTTCAATAAATATTTGACCCCAAAATTAGAAATCGATTAAATGGCTTGGATCGATGAACATATGTTTCTAAATAAAAATCCAAATATTTATCAAATTAGCAGATTGATGCGTACTTATGTATGTATGTATGTATGTATGTAAGTATACAAGAATATTAATTAACCTACAACCATGCATGATTCTTGTAATAGATTGACCGTTAAATAATTGAGAAACATCGCATATATTCATAAATAATATTGCCGTTAATATAAAAATACATGTTAAATGTACTTATAACGGTATTTAATAGTTAGAAAAAAGAAAATTATGACAAATTTCTTTTTAATTTTCAAGTTGTTAAAAAAAAAAGGTAGATGGGTTAAAAAAAAAAAAATGTAAACAGGTACGCGGTTATGGGTAAATGGGTATGTGGTTATGAGTATGGTTAACCATTTATAAACGGTTATGGGTATGGGTATACCCGTTTATGTTAATACCCAACGGGTAAACAGTTATGTGGGTAAAAGCTTAAACGGTTATGAGTAAATAACCGCGGTTACCTGCCCGCTATAACCGTTGCCCATCCCTACTCATGAGTCCAAATGCTTTTGATAAGCAATGTGTCACGAACCCAAACTTTTCTTTTCGATTTGTTTGTTTGATGCTTTTTTTTGAAGTATGATAAGCCAATGTAAGGAATTTCGCACAAGGTTAAAAAAATATTGGTATTTCTTTAACCAATAAAAGAAAACGACGAGTTAGACCTTGTCACACCGTCAGTGGTGAGCTGAGGATTTTGTTTATATGGGGGCTTTAATCTGATAAATCTTTTGTTATTTACTAAAGATCTATCAGAATAATCCGGTTTCGGAATCAATTAAATATACAAACTTTGGTCCAGAGATGTGTCTTCAATTTTGAGATAGTTTCTCCACTTTTTCTTTGCTCATTAAAGAAAGTACAAAGACATACTAGTTAGTAGCATATTACTGGTGTCATACTTGGCCTTTACTTTATGTCCACACATTTGGAACATACACAACTAATACCAATTTAATTTGTAATGTATTCCCACCTACCTGATAAGGAGAGACTACTATCTGTTATAGCCTTCACTTGCTGGCATATTTGGAAGGCGCGCTGTAATCATATCTTCAATGACAAAGCCATCACACCTGCTCAGGTTATTCACTCCATTTCTTACACATATGATGCCTTCTGGGAGGCTAATCACCCATGCCCTTCACCCTCTCCGCCACCTCCGAACTCCCATCTGCTAGTCTCTCATTGGTGTCCCCCTAATGAGTCTTTTCTGAAGATCAACGTCGATGCCAACTGGCTACCCCGCAGAGGGTAGGGGATGTTTTGCCACGGTGGTGCGCGACCATGGGGGGCGCGTTGTGGCGGCCAGGAAGTTATCACATCTTGGCACGAAGGGTGGTGGTTGCTGAAGCGATGGCATTGCTCCATGGCTGTGAGTTGGCTGCTGAACTAGGCTATCGGAGGGTCACTTTTGAATCTGACTCCTCGGAGATTATTTCATCCCTGCAAAGTGATGTAGCCAATGGTAGTTGGTACGTGTACCCAATATTGGTGAAAATCAAGAGATTGGGAAACTTTTTCCAGGACTGTTGCTGGTCTTGATGAAGAATAGAGGGATGTGTGGGAACACTTGGGTCAAGCGACCCCCATCTTCACTAATCCACATTCTCAACAAGGATGGTCTTCCCTGTCCTCCGTAATGGTTTTTGGTAATGGGAGTGTTAGGGGTGACGTCCTTGCTTTAGGGGCAGCGTCCTAGTCTTTGATTCCCTTTTCACCGCCCTTTCTTGTATGTATTTGCATTACGCTTGCCCCTTTCGTGGGCTTTTTTTGTATCATTGACATTTGCCTTGGTTATGAAAATTTCCAATTCACCCAAAAAAAAAAAAAAAAAAAAAGTTACGGGATAGCGAGGTTCTGAAGTAGGGGTGCACCCTTCTACTTTTTGTGAACATGACTTCTTTTTGGCACTAAATTAATTTAACAAATTCAACACAAAAAAAAAAAAAAAAAAATTTACTTACTAGGGTTCCAATATTTCAAACTCACCAAATCAACAACCTGAAATTTCAATGTGACTTTGAGGGAAGAAAGTGTAAAGTCGATTTGTAGAAAGCATGTATGCCGTCAATTTGGAGGAAGCAAGTAGGCCGTCGTTCCTCAACCCAAATCGCGAACAAATTTCAGTGCAGCTTTTGTGTCGCCATCGTTCGAAGACATGGTACGACTAACTGTGTGGAACTTTGACTGAATTTCAAACAAGTTACGCTGTGCGAAACTCGAAGGAAAATTTTTGAATTTCCTCGCGGGAAAGTTTGGGTTGAGTTCACTTGGGCATTAAGTAACGAGTCATTTATGACCTGGTTTCATCCTAAGTTCGTTTTGGCTGATTTATTGTCAGCCGTTCAGCTAAAATCCAACGGTTTACGTTGGTCCGCAAACCCAAGTCCTTTTCATTTTGTGAGTTTTGGGGTATACTGGGCTCACTGTTGTCGTGTACTGATCCAGGCCCACCAATGGAACCCTTCTTTTCCTTTTTGGCATTTTGATTGCCATTGGGCCTTGTGGAGGTTTTTGTATTGAAGATTGGCGATACCTTTGCATTGTGGTCGATCTTGTAATTCAGCCATTGATTTCTGAAGTATCCTATCAAGGACTATCCAAACAAAAGCATAAGCCAAACCGGTTTAGTCATCTAACAAACGTTAATTTTTTTTAGTAAAGCGAGGGGGTTAGATGGTTAGTTGTTATGATTGTTTTACACGTTACATTTAAACAAGTAGATGTAGGGACTAGTAAAACAAAAAGAAACAAATAGATGTTGGTAGTTTTTTATTTTATTTTATTTTTAAAAGGGGACCACTTGGTAGCGAAGCTACGACAGTTTACCGTTCTGGGGCCCAGAAAGACTCACAAAAGTATTTCAACTTCTCTTTGACCACCATCGTGTAATTCATCAATGCCAGTAATCGAACCTAGAATTCGTTCCAACCACTGAGCCACCTATCGTGGTTGATATATGGAGTGTTTTAAATAGACGGACAAAATAGTGTACTACTAATAATAAACAACATAACTTTATATTTGGCTTATGTTATAAGATTCTTAAGTAAAACAATTTACAAAAAAAAATTTAATAAACAAAACTCCCATGCGATACTCACTTTCTGAAATGAAGGCATATTCCATGCTCATGTAGAACAGATGATTGAAATGATCGAATATAGATGCAAAGGTGCAAAATGGACAACAAGGTCCAAATATTGCATATTTAGGCTCTAGTATCTGATTTGGGCTCATAATCACCCACGTGAAGAAATGATAAGGTAAATCATGACTCAACGTTAGCAAAGTTTTGGTGTATGGGAATTTTTGGCCGAATTCCTTCGTTTACTATCCTAAAACCGGGTATTAAGATTTAAGGACTCTTTTAGTATTTGTTATTTGTTTAATTCGTTGATAGTATTCCTTGAAAGGCTAGGGTTAAAGGGCACCATAAGCTTTCTCTTGGGTGCTAGGGTTGTAATCTTTCATATTATCATTCAATAATAAACTTGAGACTTCTAATATCATGATGGGTTCCAGGTTTTTATTTTTTTATTTTTTATTTATTTTTTATATTTTTTTTATGGGTTCCAGTTTGCAAGTGTATTCTAATTTAAGGTATTTCAATCGGTTTTGATGTTCAGTATATCACGTTAAGGCGTAGGCTAAAACAAACCCGTTTCTAAAAGAATAAAATGCGTTACTCACATTAGTATTCTCAAAGAACTATAAAAGAATGGAATAATTTAGTAGCTTTTACTTTTATATCTAAATATAGTAAGACAACTTTAATTTGATTTTAGAAAGATAGGTTAGAAAATTGAGTATATCCATCCACCCACCTGCTTTATTTATTATTATTATTATTATTTTATAAAAAAAGTTTAGGGTGGAGGGATAGTGTACATCACAAAGCCTATTTGAGAACTTACAGATAAGGTCTTAACTCATTTTGTGATTTTATTTTTAAATCGTCCATCACAAAGTATTGCCGACAACGAGACTCGAACCTACTGCCTTCTTTTAGTTCTGTTTCTGGTTCTAAATTAGAGAGATTGGAAGTACAAAACCAGCAAACCCTTCTTTAGCTTTATATATATCTAACAAATCAAAGGGGCACACAGCGTGTATAAACAAAGGTGATGTGTTTAAAAGTAACTGATACAGGTCGAGCACCGACAAATATAATTGATAATCTCTGAGACTAGGGAAAATCCAAATACAATGCAGAAGGTTTATGTGTCTGAATATTACTGATCTAACGGTATATTATATGAAAGAAAATGATACATGCATGATGCATGGGTACCCTCCATAACATTTTGTCTGTCCCCCTCTCACATTCCAATTATATATATTTTCTTTAAATTTATTTTTATTTGTAATCATGCTTTCTAATAATCTAAAGCCTCAAAATCGCACACCTTGACACAAGTCCAGAACAATGTAGAAGCATAATATATAAAATATATATATATATATATATATATATATATATATATTTATATATATCTGTGTGTGTGTGTTTTAGTGTTGCAGAAGATAAGTTTTTTTTTTTTTTTTTTTTTTTTTTGCTACTGGATGGGGCACTATCAGCATGAAGAGAATCAAACGAAAACCCTTTTGTGCAGTTCATCATCATTACGAGAGAAAGTGGAAACTAAAAAAAAAAAATACAGAAACCCTAAATATTTGTTTGTGCGGTTTCAGGAATGCCTTGTAATGTTTTGCCTCCCTCTTGTTCTCTGATGTGGTGGCAGTTGGCAACCAGAGAGATTAACATAAAAATACTCAAATGACCAAATCAAATGTAGTCGAGTGAGCATACATTTTGGACCCAGTAACCAAAAACAAAGTCGACATCACCATAAACCGTGTACAGGGAAGCATGTAGTAGCTAAGCAATGTGGACCTTAACAACGAAAGGCTAGTCTCTATCCAAGGTGGTGTGGTGTAGAAATCCAGAAAGGTCATCATTTTAATATCCAACAAACAGGAAAACGATGTGCGTAGGCAATATATTCAATGTTTCATTTAAAATTCTTTGTTTCAACTTAAATGAAAATGTTCTCATACCATATTGTACAGTTGTTAGAATGTGAATTTGGATCATATCAATTAAGTCATTTTGCCGGAATGTATATATCATATATGCATCATTCTCCAAACCTAAATCTGGCAAGTGAGGCTATATTTGGGTGAGGGATTTCCAAGTCTTAAGGAATTGAGGTCAAGTTAGTAAAGAACTAATCACAAAATGGATAAATATGAGTATTACAAGGGCATCTGAGATGAATTTGCAAATTTGTACTGGGAAGGAGTATTATTTATCTGTTCCATTAGAATCACAAAGTCAATCTCGCTCCAACATTGCTATCATGAGAAGTGATTCAGGTGAATTTATTAATAAAAAAAACAAGAAAAATATAATATGTTAAAGGGGACACATGAACCCAAACTCTGACCAATGGAAGAACCCATGAAAAAACAAACCAAAATCACTTCTAGCAAAACTTATAACAAGTAAGTTGAGTCATTTATAAATGTCTTTGTAATGTTCATCCTTCGTATTTAAATGATTGTGATACATCCCTTACTATAACTTAACTCGATTCCTCGAGACTTGGAAATCACTCACAAGAAAGAACAATCTAGTAAAAGAACAATATCCTAAAATCAAATATTCAAACCTAAAACATGGGTTGGCACTGCATCATCTTAGTGGTGGGTAGGTTAAATCATATGTTGTGTAAAAGTAGGAGTAACATATAGAGCACTTTAGGCCTTTTCCATTAGGATGTCAAAAGCATTGCGGAATTCTGGACTGCCACATGCCACCACACCTTTGGTAATCTTGATACAAATTTGGCAAGAACTATTGTCGATTGAGAACATTGGAACATTGATTAATCATGGTTCATAAGATTAACGAAAAGACTACCTCCTCTTTTTCTAAAGATTGAAGATCGATCGGAGGGACCAAAAATCCACTAAGATCAGAGACAGCAATGATACCAGTTCTGTCCATGAACAACCGGCCTATGATTCTGTGACCGCCCCATTGAGAAAAAATATGCCTGCGAAACATGTAATTTCTAGTTTGGTCCTTGAATTGAATGCACATTGCCCCCTTAAAAAATGTTTGAAAAAAATACTGAAACGGCTAGGACTCGCAAAATTAATCATTTTCTCATCCCTTTTCCTGAAGAAAAAGAAATAATAACATATATGGCAAATTCTTTATCTTTTCTGCCTCTTCAATCTCCAAAAAAAAACCCTATCTGCCACCCTCCCTCTCTCTGTCTATATGTTGCATACCAATCCATTCACTCTTCCACTACCTATTTTCTCATTCATTTTTTTCTCTGAACCTATATTATGTATATCCTTACGCGGTGGCAATCATTGCTTAAAGGGGACATGCACCCAACTTTTTACGTGTGCAATTTTATATTATGCACTTTATACGTTTAGCTTGTGTATTTTTTTTTCAATACTTTTTTCTTTCGATTTCTTTACTTTTGTCTTTCTTTTTTAGGGAAGAGGAATGGGAGAACTGGAAGCGAAAAGAAAAAGTAAAAAATGTATAATTTAAGCTATAGGAATTTAGGCTATATCTAACCGAAAAGGGATTAAAGGGTCATGTTTAGCCTTATAGCTCTGCAAGAGATTTTTTTTAATGAATAGTGCCATATCATATTTTATATCATCTCCAACAGAGGGGAACAAAGGGTCATAGGCCAAAACATAGTCTGTTTGACAAAAAATTCATCTCCAACCGAAGGAGGCTATTTTTCAGTCCCCTTAATAATTTATTATATTAATTGAATTAATATGGTTAATTGAATTAAACTAACATATTACAATAAGATTTTCAGAAATATTTTAAGTGCCACTTGTCACTAAATGAATAAGTCTCCTGATTTCTTATTTTTATATAATAAAAAGAATGTGAAAAATTGAAATAAAATGAGGTAAGATAGTATGGAATTGTGAAAAGGATGTGAGAAATGGTGTAGAAATGGGTTAGTTATTTATTGGAAGAAAAAAAAATTAGAATTTTATTTTTTTAAATTTCGTCTAAAAAAAATTCAAATCCAACAGTAACCTGATGTCAGCTAGCATGGGTTTGGGCCAGTGCAAATAGGATGGCTCCTATTGGCCAGCTAGCTGACCTTGTGGATGAATTATGACCCGATGGGGGGCCCCACAAGCCCTTTGGCCTAGCCCTTGGTTAGAGATGGTTTTGTGTCAAAACGGGCTATATTTTGGCCTATGACTCTTTGATTGGGGATGGCCTTATTGATTCACGGGAATGCTATCAATATTCTCACATACCTTCTTTTTTCAACATAAAGGGTAAAATGAATAGTACTAGGATTAATTTTTTAGTGTAAAAATGTGGTTTTTCGTTAAAGTGAACAGTAACGGGAGTTTTTCGTTAAAGTTCCCTTAAATCAATTTCTGTTTGGGTAGGAATCCTACACTATTTACAATTGCACACTACATTCTTATAATACATGCAATAACTATGGAGAAGATTCCGAACTAATTAATTCTAATTTAACATGTATAATCATACACATCTATATTAAAAATGATAAACATAGTAATATTCATAAAAATATATCAAATATTAGAGGAAATTGTTGCAATGGTCCCTCAACTTTAATCTAATTGGAGTAATGGTCTTTCCACTAAAAATTAATAACCATTGGTCCCTTAACTCATGAAAATATGCAGTTATGGTCATTTTCGTTAACTCTGTTAGAACTTACGTTAACGAGTGACGTGTCCCACACATGAGGCTGAGACCAAATGCAATGGTCCCTCAACTTTAATCCAATTGGAGAAATGGTCCCTCAACTTTAATCCAATTGAAAAAATGGTCCCTCAACTTAACTTAATTGGAGCAATGATCCCTCAATTTTAACTCAATTGTCGCAATGGTCCTTTCAACATGACTCATTTTGATGGATGTTTTGACAGAGTTGACGAAAATGACTATAGATGCATGTTTTGATGAGTTAAGAGACTAATGATTACATACTTTTAGTTGAGCGACTATTACCCCCCCCATTGGGTTAAAGTTGAGGGATAATTGCTACAATTTTCTCCGAATATTATGAATAAACAACAAATTGCATAGATGAAAAAGTTCGAGAGTATTCAAAACCTTGTATATATATGAATTTCAAAAAATTCCAAGATTATTCTGATTCCGGATAATTCAAAATTTTTAAATTTATATTGTATTCTGATTCGATCCAAAATTTTTTGAATGAAAATTAGACTTTGTTTCGAATATCATCCTTTAGAAACTCACCCCTAATTCAACGAATGTAGAGTTACTCAATATAAATTACGAACCATCTTATTTGTCCGTAATTGTAACATCAGCTAACGATAAATACCTGATTGGAAAAAAACTGAAGTAAAACTACAGGATCAAAGTGAAGAATAACTAAACAATAACATTCTTAATTTTTCTTGAAAACAAAATCAATTTTCTGTTAATTAAACTTGTACGAGTGAACTATTTTAAAAGAAAAGCGCAATATGTTTTTATCATAGGTCAAAGTATTGTGTATAGCAGGTAGTGCTGATCAAGCCACAAGAACATTTATTATATTAATATTCAATGAAAACCTGGAAAGAGACTATAAGAAAAAATGTAAAGTACTTGGAGTAAAAGGAAAACTTGGCACAAAACTGTGTGCAGTGACATTTTAGAATTTATACACCTGACTCCACTTAATTGGATAAGACTTTGTTATTGTTGTAATATTCACGGAAACTTCACCATAAGGGCACACTCCTATACTGTGCAATTCTTTGTGCTTGCCACTGTTGAAAGAAAGAAACAATAAAACAAGTTGAAAACAAAGTGATGAGGCCATTGCATTTGCATACTGATTATTTTCGGGGTTTATGGACTTTTTATGCACGGGTAATGAAGTAAAATCAAGATTACTATTACGTATTATCATGGATGGCAATATGAAATTACCAAATCACCTTGAAAGATGAAAATGTAATATCAAGCTTGTTTAGACGTCTAAGTTGAAGCACATACATATTAAGGAAAACGATTCACACATTCTTACTTTCCTACACGACTTTAACGTTGATTATTATTTTTGTTTGACTTATTAATTCAAGTTCGTAAAATAAAAAGAGATACGTAAAGAACAAAAATACCGTGCAAAAACCAACTCATCATTTGAAGTGATAGAACAAAACATCAATTGATTTGATGCTCGAATTCAATGAATTTTTTGTCCTGCACACATTTTTCTTTATTTCTGGTATTCTCGAAAGTCGCCACATCTGATCATATTCATGGTATCCTCATACCAAATCAACGATTTGGAATCCGATTGATTGTGATGTGATTTGGTGAGAAGTGAAAAGTGAAGTGAGAGGGAGCACATATTCCGCTCCCCGTGTGACCTTAACCTCTAGTATTACGTGGACTGGAATTTTGACTTCAGCTGATCGTCACAGTGAGGCGTGGAATAGGTCACCTTTGTCTGGCACTGGCACCATCTAATCTCAAGTATTTTCGTGCCGCGTCCTGTTGTCCACGCATTTGTCAGCGAGTGGAGAAAAAAGAAGGACAACCGCGTTTTGACCCTTTTTTTTCACAAAGTCAGAGCCACAATGAGAAAGCACGGCGGTAGCCCCACGCGCAAGAACATTCTACTTGAGAGTTGGGCGAAAGAGAAAAAGCGACTTGTGGCGATCTGGGTCGCACTCCAAATTTGGAATGCTCTGTTACTGACTCACTGCTGATCCTGAACCCCAAAAAAAAAAAAAAAAACAAAGGCCGTCATACATTCGTCATTGTGGTGTCATAATTCGAACCATGATCTTTGCATTCATTTTACATTTTGTAATTTACGTTAAACCCTTTAGCTTTGACCAACTCTAATCCCTTAAATTAATCCAATCATTTTTTAATGATTGGACTTACAATAAATTTTGGGTTAAAACCTAAAATTTGGACAAATTTAACTTAGAATTTATGTCAGAGTTAAAAAGCTGGCCCACCAAAATTTAAGTTTTCAACTAATAAAACTGTTCTTTAATGATTGGGTCTAAAATAAGTTTTAGATTAAAACCTAAAATGTGGATAATTTTAAATTTTTAAATACATTAAATCCAATGGCTGAGATCAAATCGAATGGTAAAAAAAAAGATCTAAAGACCCAAAATGAAATTCAAAGACTAAAACAAAAAGATTTTAAATCAAAATTCACTCCAAAACTCTCGAAATCTAAATTTTTTTAGGTTCAAATGCTAATAAAAATAAATTATGATAATCTACATAATTATGAAAAAAAGTTATCGGAAAAAAATAGCCTAAAAAATACCATTGTTAATTTGACACGGACCACAGTAGTTTAAAAAAGAAATCTATGTCACATCCCGGCTCGGGGGGGACCACTTCCCGGGCTCACTCCACCATCGTAGCACGATATTGTTCGCTTTGGGCCCCGACCACGCCCTCACGGTTTTGTTTCTGGGAACTCACATGAGAACTTCCCGATGGGTCACCCATCCTGAGAATGCTCTCGCGCGCTACTCGCTTAACTTCGGAGTTCCCATGGAACCCGAAGCCAGTGAGCTCCCAAAAGGCCTCGTGCTAGGTAAGGATGAGAATATACATATAAGGATCACTCCCCTGGGCGATGTGGGATGTCACAATCCACCCCTCTTAGGGGCCCGACGTCCTCGTTGGCACACACGCGACCAAGGTTAGGCTCTGATACCAAATTGTCACATCCCGGCCCGGGGCGGACCACTTCCCGAGCCCGCTCCACCACCGTAGCACGATATTGTCCGCTTTGGGCTTACCATTCCCTCACGGTTTTGTTTTTGGGAACTCACGAGAAACTTCCCAGTGGGTCACCCATCATGGGATTGCTCTAGCCCCCTTCTCGCTTAACTTCGGAGTTCCTACGGAACCCGAAGCCAGTGAGCTCCCAAAATGCCTCGTGCTAGGTAAGGATGGGAATATACATATAAGGATCACTCCCCTGGGCGATGTGGGATGTCACAATCTATATTCACCATGACAATCTACTAGTTGTTCAGTCTTCTATATAATTAGGATAGTTTTCCAAAACTCAAAAACAACTAAAAGAAAAACTACACCTTTATTTGTAATCAAAATATTGTCACTTGCTACAAGAAAAGAATTCAAATTTAAGTGCAGAAGATGGAACATAATACCTTAGTTAACTCGGCCAAACTGAAGACTGTGCACATGAGAGTGTTAATAATATTACACCACATGATGGTGTTAGTGACGCAATCGTGGTATGAATTGGTAATTCATGGAAAATTAGCGTATGCAGTCCAAAAAGAAAAGAAAAAGGCGGCCTCCGAGTTGGAATTGTGAATGTGAACGAAAATTAGGGAATCTAGAAGTGATGGTGACTGAGAGTGTTGATATAATGCGCATGATATGTCCACTCCACTACAATATATCCATTTCATAGGACCATGTCAGACTTTGATCATCACAAACTAAACATTTCAGACTCTACAGGTGTAACATAATTATTATACAAGAGTTTTTAGCCCTATAAAATTTTACTGTTGGCCACTGACAGGATATGTCTATCTAGCCCGGTACGTGATATTGATTCTTATTTGTGATGAGTTTGATACATAGTTTTTTTTTTACTTTGTTTTAGTTTTATAAGTTTTGCATGTTACTATTAGAGAAATTTTTTAGTTTGTCGAGAACACGGCATGATACATCAAGTGTCATAATATAATTAGTTGCAAACTTGGAAAAAATGATACTTGGTATAATTAATGAGTTTTGTTCCCGACAAACTGAAAAATTTCTCTCTGTTGGCATTGAGGGGACTATGTAAATTATACTATGCAACCAATGGATTAAAACCTTAAGATCTCTTAACTGAGTGGCTAATACTTGTGATATGACTTAGGCTATTTCCAATATAAAAGGGAAAACTTAAAAGTTATAAGGTTGTATTTGATTCTAAATGTAGTGATGTGAGCGATACGTAAATGGATCGAGCAATCTCTTTCTTTATCCAAGAAAAGGTATTTTTAGTTTGCATTCTCCAATCATTGATCCCGAAAGTTTCTACAATAATATTAGGTAGGTCGCTAGTATAGTTCTCTATCTATAATTTTGCTATTTACTTAAATATTAAATATAAATAATTTTACTGGAATATTGGAGGAATCCCTTGGATGGGTAGTAAGAACAATTTTGAATGTTTTGCTTATGTGTACAAAGTAACAAATATTATAATTGGATCGTTCGCTCTAAAAATAAAAACAGCCTTGACTTTCAAAGCTCCTTTTTTACCATTATACCATCTCCATTGCATACAAAGTCAAATTTGGCTTAAATCAAATTTCAACTCTTGTTTATTAGGGGATTAAGTCAAATTTAGAGTTAAATATAACTCTTGTATATTCTAAAGGTGGTGGTGTCACTTTTAACGAGTTATATTCAAAATTAAATATGACTTTATATATAGCACAAAAGTTATATATAGATAGGATCCTAACTTTTTAGATGCATTGGAGAGGATCGAGTCACGTTTATATTTAACCATAGCAATTGACTCCAAATTTTTCGATACATTGGACATAACCTCAGCAGACACCAACGTCTCTCCCAACATGCAATAGACATAAAGACACATAAAGAGTGTGAATACTGGACTTCAAGGAGTTCAAAGATTCACTAGAAAATTTATGGTCCGTAAAAGCCTCCAAAAGACGTTGGGAATTTCACACCATGCAGGAAGGACACTGAAAATTTTTACGTTTACACTTTCGTCATTGCTGCATAAAATAGAGTACAAAGAGTTTGTGGGAGCCCTCAGTAAAACTCTCATCGTCTTTGAATGGATGTGACTTATTTTCTTCTAGGTTGCTTTATTTTTTCACAAAACAATGAGGGTAATTTTAATTTTCTTTTTGGTATTATGATAATTTATGTCATCCTAATTAATTTTTGGATAGTGATAGAGAGATCAAGTTTTTAAATCAAATGACGTGTCACCAATAGAAAATAAGCATGTTAATTAACACTTAATTTTTTAGGTTTTAGGCACTCATTCAAGGGTGCTAGCCCTCAACATTGTCCAAATACATATGTCATACTGTACATGTACGCTCCACTTGGAATTTTTATTATTGTAGTCCACCATTTATGGTTTAGATAGACATAGTGAAATTTACATATACGCACACGCGGCTGCCCATTTTCTGCATAATATTATAAGTTATCATGATCGATGTACAGCGAAGATCAATCAACCAGCTCAAAATTTAAATTTAAGCAAAAGTTTAAATTTTCATAATATAAAGCTTATTTCCAATTCATGCGGATAGACAGATAGTTAATTTTTGTCACGTTACACAAATTTCTAATAACCATAATGATCATCATTCAGATTGGGCTGCTGATACCAATACTCGAAGATCTATCACTGGTTATGTATATGGTTTATTTAGGCTGAAATCCTATATCCTGGCAATCTAAGATACAATCTACAGTCTCTAAAAGCTCTATAGAGATTGAATACAAAGCTCTAACTCGCTATGAAGCTGATATGTTTTGGATTAGTTCGCCTCTCAAGGATGTTAATCAATACCTATCTGCACCACCATGTCTACACTGGTTAATCTTTATGCTCTTGGATTGTACTAAGCTCTGATTTTATCTTCCACTCTTGGATTAAACATTTGGACACAGACGTCTGAGAGAAAGTTCAAAAAGGAGACCTTGTCGTTTAGTATATTCCCATAGAAGAGCAAGTAGCAAAATCCTTACAAAGGGTCTTCATAATCCTATGTTCCTCAAGCATTGTTGCAATCTCAGCTTTGGAATTCCTAGCTTAGTTTGAGCCAGGGAGTAATAACCATAATGACACTTGTCATATTTCATATTGGTTGGGTTAGTTGTAGGGATTGAGTTCGTTATATAGTAGTGTTGTAATTGTTTAGAGTGCAAGTATTCTATATAAGGCAATTGTAGGCATTGAATATTTTTTTTTTTTTTTTAACAAATGATATATCTATTCTAAGAGGGTGGGGAAGTGAGCTAAGCTTCAGATAGCCATAATAATGTGTTTCAAATTTGTTTTTGGGGAGAATCGAACCTAAGACCTCTCACTTACAAGTAAAGAGAAATATCACTAAACTATAGTACTAAATGCACCTTAAAACATAATTTTTTTGGATCCAGATCTAAATGCACCTTGAAACAATTAAATAATCTTCATTTAAGTAGATTAATGAAGAATACGTTTTTTCTCTCAAATTTTTAATATATTTAGGTTGCAAGAGAGAAGAGTATTAGTATAAAAAGTTGAGTGCGCTTGCATGAAACATCATGGTCTTGGGTTCGACGGTTGGTGCTCTGCTGCTGACCCTAAACAGCAACCAGTTGATTTCTGTCAGGTTGAATTTTCATAGTCAAACAAATAAAATTGGTTTCATCAAAGTCAATGACACACTACAGAAGTCTTCTTGGAAGCTACCTTACTTTAACAACGATGTTCAAATTACATATGGGCAAGGACGGAGTTAGTGTAGGTCCAGGGGGCGGATGCCCCTACTCATTTAAAAAAACGTATGGTTACATTCCAATTTTCAATAACCAGTTCTAAACTAGTTTATTATTTTGGATCCCAAATGCCTACCTGATAACAATTTAATTGTGGCTCCCTGTTGTTCTAACCCTAGGTCGTTAATCCACACAAAACTCATCCCACTACGTACGGCAAAGCAATTACAGTCCTCAACTTCTCCAGATTTTTCCTCCCCTTTCATTCAACCAAAACTCAATTGAATTTGGAGTGTTATAGACAGTTGGAGTTCAAGTAATCAATTATCAAAATTCAACACAAGAATTTTACTCCACAAGGTATTTTATACGACTTTACTTCATTAATTTGTTTTTGGCATTTCAATTTAGAATTTAGCTTTCTAATTTAGAGATCAATGAATGAATGATAAAATGATTATTTTTATATAAAGAGATATTTAATGGCATTGATAATGATATTATTATGCAACGCTTTCAAAACATAAAAACGATTTGATAAATATTGTAATATGTTGTATGAAAAACTTTATAGATTAATATATTAGTGTTTTGTTCAAGAATTTATAATTGTGACTTTGTTATTTGAGGATGCCTCCGCTCATACAAATTTTTAATTTCGTCCCTGCATATGGAGTTTACTTTGACTAGGTGTACGGATGACTCTTTCTTTTCTTTGAGAGAGTGGAGCAGAATCGTCCGAGATATTTTATTACTTGTGCTTACTTTTAGAGGGGAGCCTCAAACTTTTCTGACGACTTGTAATTTAAAATCGTTTTAGTCCAGATAGTGAAGATGAACAAATTAGTTATGAGTCCGGTGATATTATATTTTTCTGAGACGTAATAGGGGATATTGTGGTTCCCAATCCTATTGCTCCATTTATATATGCATAAAAAGGGTAGTAAATCATGCATTGGGAATGATAAGTAGAGATTACTAAAAGTATTATATTTGAATTTTTTTTTTTTAAAGATATTATTTACATTAGACCGTAGTACTAAGTGGACTAGCAATAATGTGGTTCAAATTCTACTTGACCGTAGTACTAAATGATAAAAAATATAAAAAAATCATTAAAAATAGTATATAGTTGAAAACGTACTTATATACATGTTAAATATGTCTCTTAAAAAAACTTAAGATTACACATGTCAAAATAAGATCACAACCTTATAATTACGAACATATCAAAAATACAATACAATTCTTCAATCATGGAGGACCTTTAGTCATAAACCCTAAACCCTAATCTCAAGCCCGAAAACTATCGTAGAGGCTCCACGAGGAAAAGACTGCACCAACCTCTAATGATCTTGCAATTGTTAGTAAAGAAGCTTTGCTATGAGTCCCCTCCAACAAGCGTGGGGTTTTCCTTCTCATTGTATTTGCAGAGCACACAAATCATAAACATTACCATCTCAAATTTGTCTAATGTTTGCAATAAAGATCTATGAATGATGAACTGAAATAAGACGATTTGGATCCCTGAAAAAGTTATGGAATGAAAGTCACAAAAAGTGTGACAAAATATGTGCCCAAAAATGTGTGCAATTAATCCTAACGATCCCACTTTGTTCTATTAGCCTTACCCAGGTTTATCTTCCAGGACAAAACTTCAAAGCATGCAATATCATCTTTAATAAATAAATTAGTACTAATATTTCATGGCTGAATTGGGAGTATACCTATGAAGCAGTAGATGTTATATTCATCCAAAAGAAGTGTTCGGCACGACGTTATACGGTTGGACCAATATGTCTTTGTAACTCGTAGCCTACGGTTTTAACCTTCACGACAAACTATCATTTTGTACTCATTGCAAGCAAAGACATTGAATATACAGCTCATTTTATGAAATACATAAACAATTAATACAAAAATAGTGTATATTCAAACATCAAACATGACCTTCAAAGCTTAGAATTATTAAGAAAACGTACATCTTTTTCGTTAGGGTGTGACTTTGAGATTTAAATTTTAATAGAAGTTTTTAGGTGAATATTTAAGATTGTAATGTTAAGGAGATCATATTTTTAAACCACATGGGTGTACCATCTCACGTGGGAAGTGATGTATATAAGCAATATCCAATCAAATAAGTTCATTAATTGACGTGACATGTACACATCAGTTACCATATCAAGTGGTAGACCCATGTGGTACAAAAATATCATCTCCCTAGCATTTTTGTATTTAAGAAAACAAAAAAGTTGAACAAACGAAAGTGTTGGTATGAACTAATTATGAAGCAATATTTGTTGGAGACCAAACGGAGTGGGTGAAAGATGCGGCAACACCAAAGTCTTCTACAAACACACCTAGCCAAATGCAACTATTTTATAGGAAATATTTATTGTGTGTTAGGGTTTGGATGGACCTTAATATTTATATTGGCTAAGGCATTAGAGTTCCATCTATAAAGAAATCTCAAATCCCACTTTTTAAGCCTACCAATTAGGTATCATAATTACATATAATCAAGGACTCAATCAATCTTAATTGTATCTCAAGACTACTAATATAAGATCGACACATAGGAAATGAAGTCATAATATCTACATTAACACGTTACTGACGTTTTTATTTATTATTTTTTATTATTTTTATTTACAGAGACTCACTCTTTTGTTTGTGCTATCCTCTTCTGCTAGTCAAACTCTTTTACATATTTACATAAAAATATATCATGACAACGTATAGCCATAGTTAAATACATGGATTGTGATTAACGACCAATTGATTTCAACTTTTGGATAAACGATTGGTTCTTAGAGCTCTATCTATCATTTCAAATTTCAGTAATTATTCATTATTTTCAGTTCTATGTGAATTTTCAGTTTGATCTTGTTAAGAATAAGCTGCCAACAACCTCTATCAAAGAGTTGACATTCAGTGAGAGTTCCACACATATATAAAACAAACTGAATGAGTCCGACTCCTCAATTGCATGCATGCCAGACAGCTTCTGGCTGGTAACTGATCTTCAGACGCGGCATTGATCCATTTGTAAATACTTGCGCAAGCATTCTAGTAACTTAAACCCTAAACCATGAGAGAGAAATTTAAATATGATATATGTCATTTATTGTCAATTGTTTTTGACACACCGGAATATACAAATAAACTGATAGACAAACGATAGTATAAACTGAAATTTATCAGTAATTTGAAATGGAGGTGGATTGTCTGTCCTCCTATTTCCATACTCTTTTCATGCCCTCCTGTGATGTGTGGTCTCGGTTAAACCACGTTAATATTTTATATTAATTTTTTATAGTAATAATAAAAAAAAAGTAACAGGAATATAAAATGTTGACGTGGTTTAAACGTGACCACACAAACAGGAGGGCATGAGGAGAGTATAGAAATAGGAGGGTAGAGAATCCACCTCCATTTGAAATTCACATGAAAATAGAGAAAATTTTAAAATTTCATTGATAATATAAATAAACTGAATTTCTCACTTACAAGTGAAAAAAAAAAAAAATAGCGTTAGATTGTAATACTAACGTCATCTCCAACCAAGGAGAAAAACTTGTGCGGGGCTTTGCTTGCCATTGGACTTTGCTGAGTGGCACTACAACCCACTCAAAACTCACCACATGACCAATCTTATATATATATATATATATATATTATATTTAAAGCTCCCATAATTATTTTTTTACTAATTATTATACACTATAAGATTAATCTAATAGTTAATTTTTTTTTTCCTCTTAAATATGCATTTGTGTAACATCCCACATCGCCCAGGGGAGTGATTCTTAAATGTATATTCCCATCCCTACCTAGCACAAGGCTTTTTGGGAGCTCACTGGCTTCGGGTTCCATGGGAACTCCGAAGTTAAGCGAGTAGCGCGCGAGAGCATTCCCAGGATGGGTGACCCATCGGGAAGTTCTCGTATGAGTTCCCAGAAACAAAACCGTGAGGGCGTAGTCGGGGCCCAAAGCGGACAATATCGTGCTACGGTGGTGGAGCGGCCCCGGGAAGTGGTCCGCCCCGGGCCGAGATATGACAATTTGGTATCAGAGCCTAACCCTGGCCGCATGTGTGCCGACGAGGACGTCGGGCCCCTAAGAGGGGTGGATTGTAACATCCCACATCGCCCAGGGGAGTGATCCTTAAATGTATATTCTCATCCCTACCTAACACGAGGCCTTTTGGGAGCTCACTGGCTTCGGGTTCCATGGGAACTCCGAAGTTAAGCGAGTAGCGCGCGAGAGCATTCCCAGGATGGGTGACCCATCGGGAAGTTCTCGTCTGAGTTCCCAGAAACAAAACCGTGAGGGCGTAGTCGGGGCCCAAAGCGGACAATATCGTGCTACGGTGGTGAAGCGGGCCCGGGAAGTGGTCCGCCCCAGGCCGGGATGTGACAATTTGAGTGTTTAAATTGGAATCCCTTTTAACGCTCTGCTAAGTAACTGAGTTTTTTGTAATAATTCAAGTATCTTTTGGAGCAATCAATTATGAAGAAGCACCATAGTTAGGCAGTCTCCCACAACATCAAGAAAAGGCAAAATACTGTTTCCACGATTCTGGAGTTAAATTAGATGTCTGCTTTACAATGATAAAAAAACAAAATAGTTGTGAAACAATATTTTGTGTAAAATATGGATATGTAATCTTTTTTTTTTTTTTTTTTTTGTAGCATCGATCATTTTGACCAAAGTGCATTTCAACGAGACATTTGGAAATTGATAGCTCGTCTTTGTTATGTTCCTTAAATTAGCTATTGTCATAATACTTGATTCAAATATTGTTATTCAAGTATAAATGCTTTCGTAGTAAACCGAATTATTACATTTATAGCAGGAAATGAAATCCCACATCCGTTGTGCTATGATTCAAGCATAAACGTCTACCTCCATTTTGTTGCCCTTGTGACCATATTTTTATGAAGAAAGAAAAAACACAAAGTAGGAAAGAAGACGCTAGAGAAAGTTTAGGAAGAAATTAAAAGAAGAGAGAGAAGAGGGAAAAAAATGAACCACTAATTAAATTTTATGATATATATATTAATTAGTAGGAAAAATAATTATAAGAGTTTTAAATATAAAAGACTATATTTAAGATTTGCCATGTGGCAAGTTTTGATTGAATTGTAGTGCCACTCAGTAATGTCCAGTGGCAAGCAAAGCCTCACACAAGTTTTTCTCCCAACGAAGGGTTATAGGCCACATTTAGTCCTAAAATTGACAAAATCAGTCTCCAACCAAAGGGCTAAAGGGAATCGGGTTAAAAGAATTAGGTTAAGTTTGGCCCTAGGACATATGATATATAGCCTCAGGGCATGCTAAGTTTGATGCCAAAAAGTAATAGAATATGAAGAGAAATACAATATGTATACAGTATATAGCCTTGCATGGTTGGAGATTGAAAAAATTATCGTAAAATAGTCTTTAAAATATTAATTTTTGGGAGCTAGAACATAGCCAAGACCTAGTTTAGCCCTTCATAATTGGAAATGACCTAACTTACCACAAAGAAGTTAACACTATGGAAATTTTATTTGAACCCATATAATTAACCTCACCCAATTTAAACTTTAAATGTGAATTATCTTTTTTATTCTATTGTATAATTACCATCACTGTATAAAATTAAAATTTAATGAACCCACACCTAAAAATCTAACTCTTACCACCACCCAATCTTTTTTTTTACGCCACAGATAACCATTAAATTCAAGTCCACTGCTTGCTAAAGACAACGGATCTGTTGGAAAAATTGAAAGGACAAACTAATAGTGTAAATGCACTTGTAAAAAAAATTCCATATTTCGGATTTATGGTGGAATTCAGTTGAATAAATCATACCGACATACATCATTTCCACCAGACCAAAAATGATGTTCGAATTCCTGAGTTTGTTTAGGATTTGTAGCTAGTGGAGTAAGGCTTTTCATAAGCACTTTTCCCTTTGATTTCAATTGTGAAATCAAGCAAGGATTTTGTGTTTTAATTGAAGTCAACTTTTTTAATTCTATAGGGATAATGCTTATATCTCCCTTATATGAGGACTTACTTGTCCGCTCAGTTTCGATTGAAACATCCTAATTCGTTGGAAACACAAGTTCCAGAAATCATACTAATGTTCAACAAAAAAAACAAAAAAAAAAAAAATTCTAGTGCAAAAGATAAAAAAAAAATTACTGATTAGATAGTAATGACTAATGAGTGTTTCTATATTCGGAAGAAATTAGATGACCACCTGTTATTAAAGAGGAAATTCTTGGCCGAGGTGACTATTGGTGGATGCTTTTAATTCGGGTCTCTCTTTACCATGTTTAAAATAAAAAAAGTTGAATTTCGATCATAAAATAATTTAGCAATACGTGAATAACTTCACATAAGTAAATACAAAGCTCGTTAAGTTTTCGATATGAAACAACATCCTTTCAAAAACAGTGTGAACTGAGTAATGGTTGCTCTGTATCTAGTCACTGTCTTCAACCTAGGAATTGAGAAACTTGAGGGAAGTTTGATGTGATTTTGTGGACCAGTTTGATTTCTCAAATCTTCTCCACTGCTCATAGTTTAGATAAAAGTTAGGAGGATGTATTCAATTAAAATTTTGAGGAATTTGAATTCTTTTAATGAATTTAGGGGTATCCAATCAAAATTTTAAGTGATTTTCTAATATTCAAGTGTATTCAATTAGGATTTAAAGATAGTTTAATAAAATCATTAGAAATCTAGATGTATTCAATTAGGATTTTAAAGAAATTTATAATATTTCAGGTGTATTAAATGAGAAATTGATTTTAAAGAATTTAAAAAAGTTCATGAATTTGAAAGAATTGGAGAGATTTCTTAATGTATTTTAAACATCCACAAATCTCACATTTCCTTATGAGATTTCGAGGGAATTGAATCAAAATTTTACATGGAATCTCTACAAATCAATTAAACTCCACAAAAATACATGGATTTATAAATCCATTAAAATCTCTTAAATTCCCAATTAGTGTAGATTATCATATTTTTGTCTAAAAAAATTTCTTTTTATTCAAGATATTCAATTTAATCCTAATTAATCTAAATTAAGGAAAGTGATTTAAACTTGAGAGTAGAGAGAGAACTAACTACTCTAGCTACCCAACTTGATTAAGTTCAAATGTACCACTAAACAATACAAGTTTTGAATAAAAAGACGATGCAACTTAAATGGTATGATCTCAGCAAAAGGAAAAAAAGAACTTAATTAATCAACATGATACCTAAAATAAAACATGATAATGAAATGTAACCAATCGGGATCTCGAAAAGGTTTACTGAATACTTCAAAACAAAGAATAAGAAAACATGATTAGAACGAGGAAACTGGCCAGGCTACATCACATTGAAATAACAATCTAAATGCTTCCGTTACACACAAAGTATTAAATTTAATTTATTTCATTTCACTTTCTGAAAGAGTAAAAAATGATATACATGTTTTTTTTTTTTTTTTTTTTTTTTTTTCTTACAAGAACATTAGAATCTGGGGTTTACCTTTTGCGCACTCCATCCCAAAGTCACATAAAACAAATCTCATTTAAATGGATGTAGTTTTCTTTGTTGAAATATCCCACTTCGGAAAGAGATAGAGAAAAATAAGACTTTAAATATTTAACTCCATACCAATTAAAATAGAGGTTTTTTGTGACAAAACTTCACACATGTTGAATTGTGCATATGATAATTGACAAGTTAAGGCCATCTCCAACCGAAGGGTCCGAAGGCCAGAGGGTCGAAAATAGCCCGAAAACCGTCTCCAACTGAGGGCTAGGTTAGAGGGCTGGCTAGAAAATATAGTTTTCCTGTTGGTTATAACCGACATGATTGCTTCAAAAAAATTTTTGAATACAACGGCTAGTTGACTAGCCGTTGTATTCAAATATATATTTTTTTTTTTGGTTTTTTGGGCCAATTTTTTTTTTAAATTCTTAAAAATTCTATTTTTTTTTCTTATAAATACCTAAACCATTCATTAAATTTAAATTCTAATTTTTTTGGTTTTTTGGGTTAGTTATTATTGTAGTTTTTAAATTTAAGTTGTTGGATTTGAATTTAAGTTGTTGTAGTTTTTAAATTTAAATAATAAATTATGTATGGCCTTTTGGCCCTCGGTTGGAGACGATTTTTTGTGGTAGGGCTAAAACGAGCCCTCTGGCCCTCGATTGGAGACGGAGGCAAATATAGTTATGTACTGTTCATTAAAATATTAATATCTTGGAGGGCCAGATGGCTAAAACGAGCCCTCTGGCCAGCCCTTAGTTGGAGATGGCCTAAGTACAATATAGATATTATAAAAAGTATGTCTTTAACATGTCTCTGATAATTTGACATTCTTCTCTCTATTCTTTATTTATTTTGTACTATTCGGAAAGTAATTAACAAGCAAATTACAATACATAATCCAAGCGGATAAATTTTAGTTCTTTCTCTTTTTGTTTTTACAAAAGCCCATATGCCCAAGAATCTTGACCCCAGCTGCTGAAGTCATCATCCCACAAGCCCATGCTGTCATTGTTCTGGTTGTTGTTGTTGTTGTTGTTGCTGTAATCACAGTCAGGCCACTCAAAATCTGGGAGATACAAGTCTTCAAGAAAAATGGATGATGAATTTGAAGAAGAAGATGAAGAGGTTGATGAAGAAGGAGCACAAGGAACTAAAATCTCATGGGGCTCAATTAGCGGAACTTCATCTATGCAGAATCCATCAATCAAGAACTCCATTTTATCCAATTCATCACCTCCCATGTTTTTGGAATCTTCCTCTTTGGCTTGAATAGGGTTGTTTTGGCCAATTTCAAAGCTGTCATTAGCTGCACAAGATTGTTCTTCTTCTCCTTCTTGTTTTTGACTTTGTGATTGGTGGCTTTGATCATTGACATTAGCAATTGGTTTGTGGGTGAGAGGATCAATCCCCATTTTTCTCAACTTCTTCTTGATGTGGGTGTTCCAATGATTTTTTATCTCATTATCTGTTCTTCCAGGGAGATGAGAGGCAATCTTAGACCATCTGCCAAAATGGAAAGTAAAACATCATTTAATTTCGATGATACGATGTTTGAAACCTCTAATGAACAGGTTGGTGAAGCCGAACATAATTGCAATGAGCTTGAAAACTGACTTGATTAAACAGCCTAACCCACATATACAACAAGAAAAACAATAATTGACTTGAGCACACAAGAAAACAAAGAAGAAGAAAAAAAAAAAAATTAAATTAAATAATTGTTTGCAAGTGCTTTTCGCATCATGAAAAGTGGATTGACTTTGTGGCCACATGAAAGCTCCAAGTAAATGTCCTTCAAAGATTAAAAATAGGAGAATATACAGAAGGACGACTTCATATTCAGCACAGTTGAATTCGATGGATATTTATCAACATGCAGTTATTTTATTTATCTCAAGACAAGAGATAAAAAGTTTAAATTAAAAAAAAAAAAAAAAAAAACCAAAGGGAATATATGTTGGAGTGGGTGTAAAAAGCGGAGTAGGATTTTTTCTTCTCTTTTGTTTTCTCTCCTTTCTTGGATTTTTTCTTCTCTTTTGTTTTCTCTCCTTTCTTCCCCTTTTATTTGAAATTAAGATACGCTTATATTAATTTTTTATAAACAGAAAAAGACAAAATAGAAAATGTAAAAGGAAAAAATGAAAGGAGATGAAAAAAGAAGAGAAGAGAATTCTAGTCCGTAAAAACCTTAGAAGTCTCATTTCCGAGGAATTGTGCAAAATCTGGTCTTCTACTTGCATGGTTTTATATTTATTAATATTTTAATTGAATTTACAAAGAACATAATCTGTTATTAACTTTAGGAGTGGCAGACATCTCAACAACTCTTGAAACTTGCTTTTGGAAAAAGCACCTTCCTGAAATGAATAATCACAAACCTGTTGCCAAGTTGAGCATGAAGATCAATGACCATTTTCTCTTCATATTCTGATAAAAGACCTCTCTTCAAGTCTGGCCTCAGATAATTGGTCCACCTCAGCCTGCAACTTTTTCCACACCTTAATAATCCTGCAATTAGACCAATCCACCACATATAGTCAATGAACTGTTTACCATTTTTTTCTTCACTTTTTCTTTTAAATTTCACATTAATTCGGGCAATCATGAATTTTAGTTGCAGGTGGTTTATTAAGCTCACTTCCTCCTCAGATTAAAAAATAAAAAATAAACAATAAAACCAAAAACAAAAGAGTTTGAAGCCACCGTTTTCGGTTTTTTAAGAGGAATGAAAAATAAAAAACAAAGATCAAGAGGTGAAAAAATGAATTAAAACAAACCCCATTTGTGAAAACAAACGAGAAACTGGTTAAATTTTTCAGATTTAAAAGATTAACAGATAACAAATGTTCTCCCACCCTTCTCCTCCCGAAGGAAAGAAAGAGAGTGAATAACAGAGCATTCAAATTTGCAGAAGCTCTCTCTCTCTCTCTCTCTAAAATGGCCATGGAGCGAGAAAAATGAAGTACATAGATGATCTGATATGAGACCTGCAAGCTTAGGGACAGCTCTCCAGCAGCATTGGCCATTGGCGAGGATGAACTTAATGAGCTTCTTGTCCTCTTCAGCTGTCCATGGTCCCTTCTTCAACCCAACTTTGTCACAGCACGGTTGCCTTCCCATTGAATATTCCTCACCAAAATCAACTCACCCACAAATTAGCTATAATATGAATAGCTAGCTCGATCAACTAGTTTTGTGATATGAGAGATGCGCAGATAACAAGGTTAGACTCATACCACTACCCACCCATATATATATATACACACACAACTCATAAAAATATTAATATAACAAAAATAATTCAAAAATACCCCCAAGGCTAAGAAGACTTCCCTTCTATGGACTTTTTGCTTGGCTTAGTTGGTTGGTGTATTTTATTTGTTTTACCTTCTCTCTCTCTCTCTCTCTCTCTCTCTTCTTATTCAACATTTGTAATTCACGAGTTACGTTCAAATCAAGTGGTTAAAAGCGTTTATCTTGACATTAAAACTATGTATTCAGGATATTAAATTCATATTTTTACAATGAAGTAATAAAGTTTTGTTACCGTATTCACTTTTTTTTTTTTTTAAAACACCAAATAATGTCATTACAAACGCAACATCATTACATGTAAGTTCAACTATTATAAATGAATCTTGTATGTATTAGAGAGTGTGTCAGTAATTCTATCGACTTAACGTGGCAAATAATATTCTTTCTTTCAATTTTTCTCCCATTCATATTCATTTTGATTCCCTACTTAATCTTTTGGAAAATTAAGGGAGCTTTTCCTCCTACTTTGTGTGTACAGTGTTGGCATGCTGCGGGTAACGCGTAACACACGTGAGAGGGTCTTAATCAGAAAGCTCCACCTCATCAACATCCATTGCTTGGGTATGAAGCGTGAGACACTCCATTAGTCCATTCCCTAACACACCATTGAACATAAAACGACACCGGCACAAATCTTGAAGACGAAAATATGCCAGGAGGATCCTCGTGGGATCCTCTTTGTGAAGATCTTGGGGATCCTCCAATCACATTCGTTCATCGTATATCGTGCGATCAGAAATTATTGTAATTTTTTATATTTAAAATTGAATATAAATAGTACTTGATAAAAACTAACCGCACGATATATGATGAACGGATGTAATTGGAGGATTTCCGAATCCTCACAAAGAGGATCCGGTGAAGATCCTCTCTCAAAAATATGGAACCCTAATAATATACGCTTTGTACTTGTCGTCCTAACTTTAAAATTTACACTAAAAAAACAGTACCATAGGTATGATGGTTCCTTAATAGTCGTATACATACCAAGCACAAATAACAAATAAAAAAAAAATCAACCAAAATTGGAGATGAATAAGTTCAAATGAGAAGGTTGCTAGCATTCTTCTTTGGTGAGAATCGAACCATGAGGACGTATCCTCATTTGACCACCTTACCTCGCCTCCCTCATCACTTGGGTTTATGAAATTTCCCTCTTTGATCATCATTATTATCACAGACAATATGAAATCTATGAGTCATTTACAACATCAAGTATTTTGTGCAATAGATGAGAAGATTAATTTAAGTGCTGGTATGATTGAGAATTTATTTTTATTTCAATATAATACAGTTTAGTCGCCTTAGTTAATTAATTATCAAGTTAAATCATCATCTACATGTACTTATATTGTTTTAATTTGAAACTACTTCTTCTTTTGGGTCTGATAAATGCACTATACTTTTTTTTTTTTTAATATTTAGATTTTGTACACGCCATATATGGTCCTACACACTTTGGTTTGAAGCAAAATTTTCCATCTGCGTATACATGGAGTTCTTTTAACAATTTGTAATTTTCTAGTTTGGACTGGTAGGAAGTTTGATCAAATATTCTAAGGTAAATTACACAAAACTACTTCAATTAGGGATCGAATCACAATCTCATACCTTATATTTTAAATATTGTAATGTCATACCTCAATTTATAAATTCGTTGCAATGTCAAACTTCCGTTAAGTTTTCTGTCAATTTGACTGTTAAATGATGACGTGGTAGGAGCAAACCCACGGACAAGGATTGTCTGCCCTTCCACTTCCAGTGCCCTCCTGTTTGTGTGGTCACGGTTAAGCTACATCAACATTTTATATTACTATTTATTTTTGTCTTATTATCTCTATAAAAAAACAATATAAAATGTTGACATGGTTTAACCGTGACCACACAAAACAGGAGGGCACAGGAAGACATCGGAAATGGGAGGGCAGACAATCCTTGTCCCAAACCCACTCCTTTGGAATTAATTTTTTTATTAACAATGAAAATTAATTAAAAAAATACTCTCTCCTCCTTTCTACCCAGAAATCACCCCCTTGGTCCTCCCCTTCCTCATCCGTTCCCCTTCTTCCTCGTCCTCCTTAAACACATCCACCATCCTTCAAACTCTTTCAACTGTCGAACCCACTCCCATCCCTAATCCCTCAATCAACCATTGAGTCCGCTGTCGCAGTGAGATTAACGACCATAAAAGATGCAATCGAATAAAATTTAAAATCAAGGGTGCAATCGACGAGATCTCTAGCGAAGCGAGAAAAATAACCTGTGGACATGGGATTTCTTTTCACCATATTTATGTTTGGTGGGGAGTGGGATCGACGGAGGAGAATTGCAGAAGGTTGGGGTGGATTAACTTTTGGAGAAGGGAGCAGGGGTCGACGGAGGAGGGGATGGGGTAGGGAGCTTCGTAGACTTCGTTCGTTGGTGATGGGATGGGGCAGGGAGCAATTCATGGAAGCTTCCCCTTGAGAATGGAGAGAGAAAAGAGGTCACCAGAATTCGCACAGGTTAGAGAGAGAGAGAGAGAGAGAGGCTCTCTGAGATGTCGATGGCAAGACCACAAAATTGGTTTTTGATGAAGCCCAAACCCGAGAACCAATCAGATCGAGTTTAAAACGGCGTCGGAGAGCCCGCTGATGTCGATCCAGGTGAGGAATTTCTCAGAAGATTCGATGCTAGTGTGCGTAGAGGAAGGCTTTAGAACGATGATTGTGGAGTTTGATGATCTAAGCTTGATATGCATGCTACGGAAAGAGCAGCAAGAGGACAGCAATCTTGGTTGCAGAATTTGAAATTGGTAGCTTGCCATCCATGGTCGGCGTCAATGAAGAAGAAAAGGGATGATGATGAAACCTAGGTTCAGGGTCAACACCAATCCATAAACATTACACAATTGAATTTTATTTAATATAATTGTTTTTAATATGTTAGTCAATATAATTGTTTTAACATTTTAAACAATTATTTTTTTTGCCACGTGGCACATTTTTTTATAGCAAGTAATCAAATATGTGAAATTTATATTTACCACATCATCATTTAACAGTTAATTTGACAAATTGATTAATGGAGATCTGACATTCCAACAAATTCATAAGATGATGTATGATATTGCAATGTTTAAAATATAAGATATGAGATTGTGGTTCGATTGAGGTGGTTTTGTATAATTTATCCAAAATTCTACTTCCTTAATTGGTGTCAGTTTTGGTGGAGATTTTATCATTAATAGCCTAAACTTGACCCCCATTTTCATAAATGTCAAGTTTTATAAAAAATTTCAAATATGACAAAACACTCATGCAAAAGTACCCAAATACCCTCAAAATTTGACCCTCAAATGCAGAAGCTGCTATCTGTGTTGTGTCATTGAATGCAAAGCCATTGTTCTACTATCCAGGGAAGAACTTCATGCGAAAAAAAAAAAAAACCCAGAACCTTGTAGGATTCATAATATTTCATATTTATTTTTAAGAACAGTTAAAATACAAACTACAATTGAACCAAAATTGTGAAAAGGATATGGATTTGTTTATCAGATGAAAAGTTCTTCATGGGTGTTGTTCAAATGAAAATAGTGGTTGATGTCTTGAGATGAAATTGACTTTTCACTTTTGTGTTTTCAAAGAGAAAGCTAGAGATACATGTTTATAAAAGGAGAATCAATGATCTTGATTAAGAGTATATTATCAGTAAAAATAATTATAAGTAAAAAAAAAATAGGAATTTTGAGAGAGAGAAGTTGAAGACAATTCAATAAATGTGCGCAAAGCATCGCTTGGTAAAATTGTATCTATGGTGATTTTGAGAAGACGACCTTTGAATTTGGAAGTTTGCTTGGCAATTGGTGTGCGGCTCCACTGTTTTCTCCTCCCTCTTTGGGTTTTGGTTTTGGGTGTAATTGGGTTAAATTATGAGGGTTTTTGTGTCTATGTCTGTTTAAATGAATTTTCTGGTATATTTGAAAGTTTTGATAAAAACTAACATTTTTGAAATTAAGGGTTAAATTTTGGTTATTAATGATAATAACTCGTTTTTGTGAGGATGTGAAATTAAAAGAATCTAACATCGGTGAAAGTAGAAATAATGTAAGGGCTTATAAGTAAGTTGGGTTATTTATCATATTGTCAATTAGTTTTATGGTAGAACCCCAACTTTCTTCATGATATCAGAGCAGGCTGACCCACATGTGAAGCTCAACAACCACACGTGCTCCACGTCACCCAATTTGCATTGTCCACGTGTTTGGCTTGAAAATTCACCACACGTGAGGGGACGTGTGAGGATGTGAAGGTTTTTCAAGCCCCATAGGGGGCGTGTAAATATGTGAAAGTAAAAGAGTTGGTTTTATGGTAGAATCCCACCTTTCTTCAATTTTGGGATGGAAACATTCTCAATTGATGCGTTCTAATGAATCGATTTGCATATCTTGATCACACGTGTCCTTGTTGTCTATATTTACCTCATTTGTACCCGTAAAATAAAATTAAGTCATCACATAAATCTATCAAGTGTGTGTTCGTTGATTATAATTCCTGTTCTAATTATAATAAGGTTTCACCTAAATCTATCTACAAAGTTGTCACTTAAATCTAGTATATGAGTGTGTTCGTTGGTTATGCCAAGTTCCAGCATCGAAACACGACGCGAAGAAAACCTTTATGATAGCATCCCCATTCCAGACGAGCGACATTACTGACAGTGCTGATACTACCAACACCAACAGGATCCTCTCCGCATCATTTTGGTGAGGATTTTGGAAATCCGTGAATCATGTCCGTTCATCGTACATCGTACGGTCAGTTTTTGTCAAATACTGTTTGTGTTTAATTTTAAATAAAATAATTTAAAATAATTTCTAATCGCATGATGTACAATAAATGGACATGATTAACGGATCCCCGAATCCGTACAAAAAGGATCCGACGAGAATCCGAATTCCTACCAACATTCACTTGCAGGGAAATAATCGTAACTTGTCAGCATTATGAAACCCTAACAAAATCTTAGACCAACTACTTTGGTACGGAAGCAAAGGTAACACATAAAAAAGTAAATTACAGCAAACTCTCCTGGATACAATTTTCAGCCTACTCAAGTTGCCAGCCTATGTTTCAGTTCAAATGACAAGTTTTTTTTTTTTATCAAAACCACTTGTGTCTTCCATTTTGGCATGTATAGATGTAGTTATACATCAAAACAACTTGTTTTGATGTATATTTATTCGATAAGTGGAAAAAGATGAAAATGCCCATAGTTGGCTAAACATAATTATACAAGAACGTATTTTATCCTTATAAGCTTCGTTGCATTTCTTGGCATATTTGGATAAAGCTCTATCCCACGAGCGCGTAGACGAAGACCTTCGTCAAATGAAGTTATAATGAAGGAGATATAAAGAAGCAAAAGTAAGGGCAAAATGGTCATTTGATCATTAATCTAGAAGCTCCAGCTTTGCTAGAGTAGCCATCTGAGGCGCCATGTGTGTGGTTGTGATGGAGAGAGGGGAAGAGAAAGGAGGGAAATGAGGGATTGGGGTTGCCCAATCAGGAAGGGAGGAAATGAGGGAAATGAGGAAAGAGAGAACGAGGGAACCAATTTTCCCCTTTTTGAATCGTTTCCCTACGTGACCCGATCCGGTTTTGGGTAACAAATTATGGCGATTTTCATCGGATTTTTCGATGAATTCCACCCAACCACCATCTGCACACTCCACTCTGACCTAATCCAAGCCATTTTGGACTCGGTTTCATGAAGAACGGCACCAATGGGTGCGATAGTTCCTCGCTAGCAATCCACCGTTTTTGAAGTGTTTTCCTTCCACCACCATCACCAAAAGACTCCTCTTGAGCCTAGAAACAAACCCCAAACAAAATTTTTTTTTGGGGGAGGGGGGGGGGGTGTGTGGTGCAGTGGGGAAGTCGAATCGAAGAACACCCATTTTACGGTTTTCGGCAGATCAAGGTGATTTTAGACGTCTTCCCGGCCGAATTGGATTTCAGCTCAAGTATGAAAAATGTTCCCCTCATTGAGCTTTACATGTCTATAAAATTTGGTAATTTTTGAAGTTAGTTGGAAAATTGGGTTTCCATTCAACGAAAACCATTGCCTGCAGAGGTGCGTGGCCAGTGGGCCGACATTGCCTTTTAAGTTAAATTTGATATTCTGATTTCATATTTGATATTCATTTGATATGATTCGATGGTTTGAATCTAGTATTGAACATATCCGCCAGTTGGAATATTTTTAGCAAAATGATTTCAGTATGACAATGAACTAGGAATAGCTTGATCCCGTTTGAGAGTACTAAGCAGTCTAATAAAGAAGTTAGATGCAACAATAAAGTAACAAAAATAAATTTTGAAAATTGTCAAGTAAGGAAATTTATTATGGTTAATAGTGTAAATGTTAACCATGTTAGTGTTTTGGCCAACCACTAGATTTTGCTTCCGATTGGATCGTTACACCAGCCTTGGAATTTCTATGCCAAAATTTCTAATGTTAGAATTTCTAAACAACGTTTGAATAAATTTTAAAATTTTGTTTCAAATTCTCAATAAGATCCACCCTCGTCAAACACTTCCAAGGATGCAAAAAAAATTTACTCTTTCAAAACTCATGGCAAGTGAAGTGCACAACATTTGCACTTTATTAATTTAAACTAAATTCCTATGCCTCAAAAATCAATATACATCAACATTTAGAACAACGGATTGGATATCGTTTGATGGGAAACACTTGAGTGTTGGGGTCGTATATAAAGAAATTCAAAACTTTCATTCTTAAAAACTACATGCATGGCAATAACATTGAAAATTGACTTACAAATATAATGGAAAACCTGAATTTGGCATGAAAATCGTATTCACCCTTCGAGATTAGTTAAGTAATGGCTGATATATTCCCATGGAATAACTTTCAAGATTATTGCGAGAAGAAAAAAATTCCATATCTTTGGAGAGCATCATCCTTAATGCTCAAATTTACTCATTGTCGTCGAGTATTCCAATTTTTCTTACTAAAAAGTTAAGATCCTTCGTTGTACAATTCAATGTCTAAATGAGTCATACATTCATGTGTGCGGTGGGCTATTATTGATAGATTGCATCGGAAATGTACATGTACAAACAGTGTTCATCTTTCTCATTAGTAATTTCTCATGCTGCAACCTCTATGATAGCACTTCTTGTTTCCGCATGTTATGCACTTTTCATAACAAACTCCGTTGGATTCATAAAGTTCGATAACCTGTCAATTAAGATAATAATGCCTGCAAAGGTCTTGATGATTCTCATTCCCTTGAATCAACATGGAATTGTTCTTATGAAGAAGGGATATGGTATGTCAATCATCATCAAGTCCTTTACCCACTTTATTATACTTACAAGCATAGCCATATCTGTTCCAAACAAAACTTGATTACTACCATATAACAGTGGTGTAGAAGAAAGTGTGATGCTGACTAGGCAATACTGTCCAACCCAATTTTCAACTGAGACCTACTCCAGTTTCACAAATAAATCCCGTACCTTCAACGCAAAGAAGTAAGACCATGGACAACCCAAACAACACTATGGCTGAAAATTTCAATGTTTATTTTTGCTTTGATGATGTTCTAGTGTTGAAATTTTCTTGGCCGAAGTGCTAGCGTAAGAATTTCCTTGCCGAAATTTCTAATGTTAGAATTTTTAAAATTCTAACGTTCAAACAAATTTTAAAGTTTTGTTTCGAATTTTAAATAAGATTCACTCTCTTCAAACACTTTAAAAGGATGCAAAATTTTCGACTCTTTAAAAAATACATGCCAATTTTTTCTCTCCCAAAAGCCACAAGATGCAACACCAACATCTTTGGGTGAGTGATTGCTCGAAAAGAACAAGTGCAACGACTTCTCTTTTTTTTTTTTTTTTTTTTTTTTTCAATTAGAAATCGGCTGCACCAATTTCTCAGACAGCAAGTGATGCTGCCTTATCTTTCTCGCACTCTCCAATTGCTTTCAACAAATTCCTTATAACTGTGCTTCCCACTAACCCTAGCTAGTCACAAGCTACATTGTGGGCTAGCATTGGAATTTCCTTGCCAAAATTTCTAATGTTAGAATTTTAAATTCTAACGTTTGAATAAATTCTAAAATTTTGTTTCAAATTCTCAATAAGATGCATCCTTTTCAAACACTTCAAAGGATGCAAAAAATTTTACTCTTTCATAACTCATGGCAATCAAGTAAACAACGTTTGCACTTTATTACTTTAAATTAAATTCCTATAATTCAAAAATCAATATAATACATCAACCTTTAGAACAAAGGATTGGATAGCGTTTGATGGGAAACACTCGAGTGTTGGGGTCATATAACAAGAAGTTCAAAACTTTCATTCTTTAAAACTGCATGCATGGCAATAACATTGAAAATTGACATACAAATATAATGGCAAGCATGGATTTAGCATGAACATCATAATAACCATTCGAGATCAGTTAAGTAATGGCTGATACATCCACATTCAAGAACTTTCAAAATTATGGAGAGATGAAACAAATTCCATATCTTTGGAGAGCATCATCCCTAGTGCTCACGTTGAATCATTGTCGTCGAGTATTCCAATTTTTCTTATTGAAAACTTGAGATCGTTTGTTGTACAATTATATGTCTCAATGAGTCATACATTCATGCCATGCAGCGGGCTATTATTGGTAGATTGCATCGGAAATGTATTTACCTTATGTACAAATAGTTTTCATCTTTCTCATTAGTTTTTTCTCATACTACAACCTCTGGTAAAACTTCTTGTTTCTGCATGTTGTACACTTTACATAACAAACTCTGTTGGATTCATAAAGTTCGATAACTTGTCGATTAAGATAATTACGCCTACAAAGTTCTTGATAATTCTCATTTTCTTCGATCGACATGGAAATGCTCCTATGATGAAGGAATATGGCATGTCAATAATCATCATCAAGTCCTTTACCCACTTTATTACACTTAGAAGCATAGTTTTATCTGCTCAAAACAAAACTTGATTACTATCATATAACAGTGGGTGTAGAGTAAGGTGGGATACTGACTAGGCAATAGTGTCCAACCCAATTTTCAACTAGAACCTACACCAGTTTCACACATCAATCCCGTACTCGAATACAAATAACTAAGACCATGAACAACCTAAACAACACTATGGCTGAAACTTCCAATGTTTGTTTTTAGCTTTGCTGAACTTTTAGTGTTGGAATTTTCTTCGAAGAAGTGCTAGTGTAAGAATTTCCTTGCTGAAATTTGTAATGTAAGAATTTCTAGAATTGTAACGTTGAAACAAATTTTAAATTTCAGTTTCATATTTTAAATAAGATGCACCATCTTCAAGCACTTCAAAAGATACAAAAAAATTTATTCTTTAGAAAGCACATGCCAAAATTTTCCTCTCCCAAAAGCCACAAAATGCAACACCAATGTTTTTGGGTGAGTAATCTCTCGAAAAGAATAAGTGCATCAACTTCTCTTTTTTTCAAGTAGAAGTCGGCTGCACCTATTTCTCTGCGGCCTTATCTTTCTCACACCCTCCAATTGCTTTCAACAAATGCCTTGTATTTGTGCTTCCAGCTAATCCTAGCCAGTCACATGATACGTTATGGGTTGTTAACAAGCAATCAACTTGGGGTTGAAACAAAACAGAAAGGCCCAAGTCTTTTATTTTGCAATGCACATGCACGTCTTTTATTTTGTTCTCAGTCCCAAACAATATGCAAGTCCATTTGGTCATGTCCTTTATCGATCCACGCAGATTTCAAATACAAGTTGGCTTTAACAGAGAAATGTTGTGTTTCAACCTTCACTTGATTTGAAATTGAAATGGTTACAGAGGAACAATGGTAGTTTTGGTAGGCCGAACCCATGGAACTTGACCAAAATGCCGTGGGCCTTGGATCTTGATCACTCACACTCAAGTTATAAATAAGAAAGAAAAATGTAACTAGGCTGAATTCATAGAACTTGACCAATTGGATTGGTGGTAATGGGACTTCAACAATGACAAACCGAGCATATAAGGTCGGCTTGGCTAGCCTTTTGGGGTCCAACCGGAGGCGACCTAGCCGATGCCCACCCTTGGCGCTAGGGTTAGTTTTTGGCTACGTGAGATGGGGAATATGTGTATACGGGTGGCTGTGACACAGACAAGGAAGGGGTACGAATTATAGTGGCAATTCACTACTATTATTTCAAACATGGCCCCCTTTGAAGGCCGCAAGAGGAGTATGAAGGAAGGCCATGAGAATAGGGGTGGGTCCGGTGCCATTCGGTTCCTTTTTTTTGCCAAAATCGAAAACGAACCGAACTTACTATTCGGTCCAATTTTGTTTGGTATTTTTTTTGTTTATTTTCGGTTTGGTTTACTTTCGGTTCCGTTTTGGTGCGTTTTTTGGTTCGGTTCGATTTTTTTTTAATTCTTTGAACTTGATATTGTTATCTTTTTAACCAAATCAAACATCCATAATTCTAAGTAAAAGACAAAACTTTATCCTTTCAACCAAATGAATCAACCCAGCAAGGCTACAAAAGTTGTAAAAAAGTGAGAGATTTAGAGACAAAACGAATATGGAGTGTGAGGTTTCTGAGGATTTTAATGTTGGACCAAAAAATGAAGTGCAACGTGAGAGATTTTTCAGCTTTTTTTTTTTACAACGTGAGGATTTTGTTAGAGAGAAGGCCACTAATGAGGGTATTAATGTTAGAAAATTGAGGATTTTTAATGTTGCACCAAAAAAATTATGAGAATATTTTACTATATAGAAAACAGTATGACAAATAAATGAAAAAAAAAAACAGAGCTCTTGAAAGGCAGAGAGACAAAGTGAGGAGAGATAGGATAATCAAATTTATAAAAATAATGAATTTGAATATTATATAAAATAATTAAATATATTTGTTTGGTCGGTTTTCAAATCATTGAAACCAAAACCGAACCAACCAATTTCAATTTGGTTCAGTATTTTTTATTTCAGTTTGGTGTTCAATTCGTTTTTTTGAACCCACCCTTACGTGAGAGGAGGATGATTATTTCAACTTTTTATACGCTCAAATTCATGTTATGGATTTTTTGAATATTTTATTGCACGATCTATTAACTTGATACAACACAAAAATAACATATTTTGGTTCAATTCTTTAACAGATTGGGTTGTTAGCAAGTCACTCATTAAAAACATGTTCAAGATAGCGGGTTTGACATGAGACCGTCTATTAAGATAACGAATATGACATGAAATATACACAAACACAACAAACAAAACTCGTTTGTAAGTCTAATTTAAAGGCATACGATGCCATTCTAATCTCTCTCTCAATCATGAGTCTCAAAGGCATAAGGTTTAGTTATTAAGGAATGGGCTATAACTATTGAGATACATGGGTTGATAAATGCTCGTAAAGAATACTACAAAGACATGTGAGAGGGATTATAAAATCCTTACGTGGAAGGATTTATTTTCAATTTATTCAGACATGGCTTTGCAATGCTCGTCAATAGCATTTCTAATCCTTTTATGTAATAGTGTATTGTCGATTCCCCACTAACTTGGCCTCATTTCCTTGAAATTTGAAAATCCCTTACCGAAACATAGCATTGGTGTCATATTACCACAAAGAGGGAACTTTGGGTTTATGTGTGCATAACAGGCATGCATGACAAAGGAGGCAAATGGTATTTGTCTAGTTTTCTTTTATATATTCAGGCTTCCTTTCTGTTAAGCAATGAGTCTCCCTTTTGGTCTATTTGATATTTAGGCTCTATGGTATTTGTCAAGTTTTTTTGTCTAGTGGCATTCATAGATTCTTCAAACAGATAAGCTCACAATATTTTGTTCCAAAACACACACCTAGCTAGTCCCTAATTATATATAATAAGACTAGACTCGATCTCAAATGTTAGGTATTTCAGCCACTTAATACTATTGTCTAGTACTATTCTTCACTTGTAAGTGAGAGATCTTATGTTCGATTCTCGCCAAAAGTGAATTTGAACCATATTATTGTTAGTCCATTGTGAAACTTAGCCAACTCCCTTACCCCTTAATGTAGATAATATCGTTTGTTAAAAAGTGTTACGTATTTCTAAATTTCTAATCCATAGTCATGTGCATTTACTAATGAGTGTGCTTAATATTTTTTGCAATTGATTCAGAATTAAATTGCATGAAACCCATTGTTTATTGTCTCTTGTATATGATAAAGATAGGAATTAACCCTAATTTGTGCACGAAAAACTTAACAGAATTGGACAGCATGTTCTAAAGTGATGAGAGGAAGCAAAGGTCCTGGGCGAATTTGATTAATTTGAAACGTCAGGGGTCAAAATGAAGAGTAAGTCAAACTTTAGGGACTATTTAGGATAAAATGAATAGTGTTCATCCTTCTTATTAGTATTTTCTTACCACTGCAACCTTTCTGATAAAACTTCTTGTTTCTGAATGCTTTGCACATTTCATAACTTAGTGTTTGAGTTCGTAAAGTTCGATTACACGTGGATTAAGACAATTGGGCTTACAAAGTTGTTAATAATAATATATATATTCGCTGCAAAATCAAAAGTATTGAGTTTGTCTGACTCCGTCAAAACGCGAGCGGTTACCTTCGAAGCTTGGCAGCTGTGGCACCACTTTTGGATTCCTTCTCCTACCTGCATTTGTGAGAGGCATAAATCCTAGTCTCCTAGCACCGCCTACACACCGCAGCTCGACTTGTTCTCTCATCTCTGACGCATGGCCTCTCAGTTTCTCTAGATGCTCCAGTATTTGTTCGCGACTTCAGCCTGTCTCACCTGCTTCCAGAGACCTCTCATCCAGTTCCCTTCATCTTTCAGGTTCATTATGCTCTTTGCGTTTCTGAATTTGGCTTTTACTTTCTTGATTTTCTTGGAAATAATTTGCATCCCCTACTTAGACGATTGGGTGATGGGCAAACCCTAAGTTTTTTTGCCCAAATTATTAAGGTTGAAACCTTGTTTCTTTTGCCCCTTGTGGGGATTGAAAACTATACCCTACAAATTCAGCTCCTTCAAACACAGAATGAAATCAAATTAGAATGGAAAAGATTTCACTCTATATTTTGTGTAGTAGAGATTTCGGTTAGTATTAAGTTCAACAGCGGGTTGTCTCCTAACTCTAACAAGTAAACACGTTATATGAAGTTGATGAAACCTTTCACAGGAATATTTCACAAATCTATCAACCAATATTATCAACTACTCAGACCGCCCAGTTCGTTATTACAAGTTTCCCAAATGATTTCGAAACCTTGTTTAATTTACTTCCCCCTTCATCTTTGGCATAGAAAACTATAGCTCAATGGGGTGGGCATTGCACATGGTAGAGGAAGTCCAGCAAGAAAGGAACCGCAATAATCTTCCAGAAAAGGTAAGCAAATGTTTATTTATGGCCATAATGTGTTGTGTGTTAGGAAATGTCATGTAAGCCTATATGTTATTGCAGGTAATTTGTGCAAGTGTTATTCCTTACTGGTACAAGTTCAAAGAGGGCGCATCTGCATTTGATGGGTTAATGCAATTAGGCGACTGACAAAGAAAAGAAGGTGACATATCCTTAAACACAAGCCTATAGCATTGTCGCAAACACATCGGGCTTAAATCACGACGCAATCCTCAAGGTTTGGTTTGCAACATATTGCAATACAAGAAACATGTGGCTCGTGCACTACGATGGTTTCGACTGCTATCTCAGCCCTTGGTTAAACCGGAAAAATAATGCTACTAAAGTAGTGCCACTAGAACAGAGTAGTGATGTTCTCAATCCATGGTGGTGCAATTTTATACCGTAAGTATTCCATATTCGTGACCTCATTTATTCTATTTAGTTTTGAAAATGGTGTTGCATTTTAAGTTCAAAATGTGATTTCTGTTTTCATTTGTTCTTTGTTGTACATGTGATGTGAATATAGGATGGTTTTAGAGGTTGCACACTACATGCACAGTCATGGAAGTTATCATGGAGATTTGAGTTACATTGATAGTTTCGTGATGGTGGGGAGAAAGGTCAAGCTAATTAACATCGAGAATGCGTTTCAAGGCATGCATGGCCCACGAGTGTTGTCGCACAAGCTTTCAGACCTAAAGGCGTTTCGAGATTTGTTAAGGGATGAGTTGAAGCCCGAAATTGATTGCGAGGATTTCTCTTTTGATAAGTACTTTACACTAATAGTGAATCAAGGGTAAGATCTTTAATCTATGATTGTATTCATTCGTGTTATGGTACATGTTAATTTTGTCAAAAATAGTTAATTTGTTTTTCTCCTTATGGTTTGTTCAATTACGATTATTTCGTGTGGAGGCTAATCACACATTCGTACCTTTTGAGCCTCGAAGAACGACTTCGGTACTTTTTCAAAGTGCAATGGGCCATTGTACATAGGACCATATTGCTTCCTTCAACGGTGCAACTCATTTTGGATAACAACTATGCATGTGTTGATGGCTTTGGTCAATTCACAGATTCGGTGGCAAAGATTGGAAGCAATTCGGTATTGGTTCATATTAGAGACTATAATAAGGTGCTTAATCCTCTAACCATTATAAGCATCCTTTTTATAGTCTCTGATATGAACCAATACCGAATTGCTTCCAATCTTTGCCACCCAATATGTGAATTGACCAAAGCCAGCAACACATGCAAAGTTGTCATCCAAAATGAGTTTCACCATTGAAGAAAGCAATATGGTCCTATATACCATGGCCCATTGCACTTTGAAAAAGTATACAAGTCGTTTTTGGGGGCTCAAAAAGTACAAATGTGTGATTAGCCTCCACACGAAATAATCGTAACTGAACAAACCATAAGGAGAAAAACAAACAATTAACTATTTTTGACAAAATTAAAATGTACCATAACACGAACAAACACAACCATAGATTAAAGATCTTACCCTTGATTCACTATTAGTGTAAAGTATTTATCAAAATACCCCAAAAAGAGATCTTGATCCTCGCAATCAATTTCGGGATTCAACTCATCCCTTAACAAATCTCGAAACGCCTTCAGGTCTGAAAGCTTGTGCAACAACACCAGCGGGCCATGCATGCCATGAAACTCATTCGTGATGTTAACTAGCTTGACTTTTTTCTCCACCATCACGAAACTATCAATTCAAATCTCCATGATAACTTCCATGGTTGTGCATGTATTGGGAAACCTCTAAAACCATCCTATATTCACATCACATGTACAACAAAGAACAAACGAAAAGAGAAATCACATTTTGGCTTAACATGCAACACCATTGTCAAAACGAAATAGAATAAATGAGGTCACGAATATGGAACACTTACTGTATAAAATTGCACCACCATGGACTAAGAACATCACTACTATGTTCTAGTAGCATTATTTTTCCAGTTTAACCAAGGTCTCAGATAGCAATCGATACGATCCTAGCACACGAGCCACATGTTTCTTGTATTGCAATATGTTGCAAACCAAACCTTGAGGATTGCGTCGTGATTTAAGCCCGATGTGTTTGTGACAATGCTATAGGCTTGTGTTTAAGGATATGTCACCTTCTTTTCTTTGTCAGTCGTCTAATCGCATTAACCCATCAAATGCAGATGCGCCCTTTTTGAACTTGTACCAGTAAGGAATAACACTTGCACAAATTACCTGCAATAACATATAGGCTTACATGACATTTCCCAACACACAACACATTATGGCCATAAATAAACATTTGCTTACCTTTTTTGGAAGATTATTGCGGTTCCTTTCTTGCTGGACTTCCTCTACCATGTGCAATGCCCACCCCATTGAGCTATAGTTTTCTATGCCAAAGATGAAGGGGGGAAGTAAATTAAACAAGGTTTCAAAATCATTTGGGAAACTTGTAATAACCAACTGGGCGGTTATTACATGTTTCCCAAATGATTCCGAAACCTTGTTTAATTTACTTCCCCCTTTCATCTTTGGCATAGAAAACTATAGCTCAAGGAGTGGGCAATGCACTAGCGGAAGTCCAGCAAGAAAGGAACCGCAATAATCTTCCAGGAAAGGTAAGCAAATGTTTAATTATGACCATAATGTGTTGGGTCTATTGTTGGGAAATGTCATGTAGGCTTATATGTTATTGCAGGTAATTTTTGCAAGTGTTATTCCTTATTGGTACAAGTTCAAAGAGGGCGCATCCGCATTTGATGAGTTAATTCGATTAGGCAACGACAAAGAAAAGAAGGCGAAATATCCTGAAACACAAGCCAAGAGCATTGTCACAAACACCTTGGGCTTAAATGACGACACAATCATCAGGGTTTGGTTTGCAACATATTGCAATACAAGAAACATGTGGCTCGTGTGCTACAATAGTTTCGACTGCTATCTCATACCTTGGTTAAACCGAAAAAATAATGCTACTAAAGTAGTGCCACTAGAACAGAGTAGTGATTATCTCAATTCATGGTGGTGCAATTTTATACAGTAAGTGTTTCATATTCGTGACCTCATTTATTCTATTTAGTTTTGAAAATGGTGTTGCATGTTAAGTCAAAATGTGATTTCTGTTTTCATTTGTTCTTTGTTGTACATGGGATGTGAATATAGGATGGTTTTAGAGGCTGCCCACTACATGCACAGTTATGAAAGTTATCATGGAGATTTGAGTTGCATTGGTAGTTTCGTGATGGTGGGGAAAAAGATCAAGCTAGTTAACATCGCAAAGGGGTTTCACGACATGCATGGCTTGCGTGCGTTGTCGCACAAGCTTTCAAACCTAAAGGTGTTTCAAGATTTGTTAAGGGATGAGTTGAAGCCTGAAATTGAGTGCGAGGATCGAGACCTCTTCTTTCAACATATCATTTTACAAATCTCGAAATACCTTAAAGTCTCAAAGCTTGTGCAACAACGCTCGTGGACCATGTATGTCGTGAAACCCCTTCTCGATGTTAACTAGCTTGACCTTTTTCCCCACCATCACGAAACTACCAATGCAACTCAAATCTCCATGATAACTTCCATAACTGTGCATGTAGTGGGTAGCCTCTAAAACCATCCTATATTCACATCACATGTAGAACAAAGAGAAAACGAAAAGATAAATCACATTTTGACTTAACATGCAACACCATTTTCAAAACTCAATAGAATAAATGAGGTCACGAATATGGAACACTTACGGTATAAAATTGCATCACCATAGATTGAGATCATCACTACTCTGTTGTAGCGGCACTAGTTTAGTAGCATTATTTTTCCGGTTTAACAAAGGTCTTAGATAGCGATCGTAGCACACGAGCACATGTTTCTTCTATTGCAATATGTTGCAAACCAAACCTTGAGGATTGCGTCGTGATTTAAGCCCAAGGTGTTTGTGACAATGCTCTTGGCTTGTGTTTAAGGATATGTCACCTTCTTTTCTTTACCGTCGCCTAATCGAATTAACACATCAAATGCGGATGCGCCCTCTTTGAACTTGTACCAGTAAGGAATAACACTTACACAAATTATCTACAATAACATATAAGCCTACATGACATTTCCCAACACATTATGGACATAAATAAACATTTGCTTGCCATATCTTAGAGTTCATCGTGGTTTGTTTCATCATCTCTAGTATGTGCAACGTCCGTTTCCATTGCACTATATTTTTAATCCTAAATGTAAAAGCAGGAAAGAGATTAAAAAAGGTTTTGAAAACATTCGGGAAACACGTAGGGATTAGCCAAACAGATTTACAAGCTTTTCTCTCCCGCCTTACCATGTGGCTGAGCAAATGCCATATCAAGAAAATAGAGATTAAAGATTTATTTAAGGGAGCTCAGAATTTTCAGGCCCCAAGCAACATGTTAGGGCTCTATAAGAGAACAAGTTCAAATCTCCTAAATTAATTAATATTTATTTATTCATTTATGTAGGAAATTAAATCTCATGTAATTTGGTTGGATTAATTATATTTTCTTATTGTTGGTGTCGTTAAAATTGGTTTTGGGAAAAAACTTGCCAAACCTTAACTCACAGCTTCAAGAACACAAAGCCAAATCTGGGAAGGTCACTTAAACAAGTAAATGCATGATCATCATCTAAATGACTACTCGAAATGTAAAGACAATTCCCAAAACCAACCCAATCCAATACATACGACACATAGAAGAAAAAATTATCAAACCTTTCACAAATTCACAAAGGCCTAAAAGGAAGGAGAGAGGAGAGGAGAAAATGGTACCTGGAAACGTCAAACGAGTTGGGGTTCTAGGTTTCACCATTGAGAAACCCCAACACTCGGTTTGCATTTCATTTCTCAACTTTGGAACTCTCTAGTCTATTTAACAAGTTGGGGTTCTAGGTTTTACAAGCCTATATTAACAATACATTTTCCCACAAAACTGAAACGTCAAACAAATTTCTGAGGAAACAAACAGTGGATGTGTAGAGAGAGAGGTACCATTGTTGTGGATTGGAGGGTCGCTGGCTCTTGAAGGGCAGAACGGCTGCTACTTCCTTCTTCTCGATCAAATAGAAGAAACCCGAATTTATTTATGTATGGATAAAAGTTTAAAGGGTGTATGCCTTGTGATGCGTTGTAATTGGTTGAAAATCTTATCGAAAATTATTCATAAAGATTCTGAATAGATAGCGTCATGTGGCGCAACATGATTGGTTAAAAATCTTATCGAAAATCTATCTACAAAATTCTTATTCAATCATGACACATGTCACTACGAGATTGGTTAAAAATCTTATCAAAAATTTATCCACTAAAATTGTAATTTCAAATAACCACACATGGAGTGACAAATTTAGTTAAAAATTCAAAAATAAGCATGAAATTATCTTTTATTATTTTTTTACTTCGCATCTATACAAGTCCTCATCATCGTAGTACAAATAGCTAAAGTTTTAGAGCAAGTACAACCAATGCAGCTGGTTCAAAGCCTGTAAGAATATGCGTGAAGAAAGAGGATCCTAAAAAGGATTTGGAAATCTTTTAATCGTGTCTGTTTATCGTACATCATACGATCATAAACTATTTTAATTTTTATTTATTTAAAATTAAACACAGACCAAAAACTGATCGTACGATATACAATAAATGAACACGATTAAAAGATTTCCAGGATCCTGAGAGGATCCTCATTCTTGAGTGATAACATAGAAATATTTAATTAACAAAAAGGTGCTTCTAATTTGGGATCCTTCATTTGAAATTGAAATGGTTACCAAGGAGCAAAGGACAATATAACCAAAGCATAACACACTTCGCAACTATACAACTCCTGTACAGATCTCTATTCGGAGTATAGCTACCTACTATAGCCACAGAGTCTCGAAACGGTTGTTTTCATCGACATGTCTTTCAGCGCCTGATCTTCGCCTCGAAATGCAAGGGCCATTCGCGGATCATTTTGCTGTTTTGGAGTGTTTGATAAGCCAATCAATGACGACATCTATGTTTACGGAGTCCTTGCATGAAATCATATAGCAGCACACTTCTTTGTCCGTGATTGAATCAAGGCCTCTGAAAACACCCAATGAAAAACATCAAGTAGAAATCAGCAAAAAAATGAAAATGGTGCGTGAAGCATCAACTTGTAGAATATTCTGTACTCACAGCTGATCAACCAATGCTTGCTTGGAAAGAGCCTCAGACTTGTCGATTTTGTTGCCAAGAACAAGTAACGGAATCCCGCTTAAAGAAGGTTTCATCAAGAGGTCGTGCAGCTCACTTCGAGCTATTGGAACACTGTCTCTGTCAGCAGCATCAACTACATAGCTGTGACAACATCCATCATGAAATAACCATTATGTGTACGGAAAAGAATAAACTAATACGACAAGTCTTGAAATCAATTTGCCGTCTGATGAACCATACATTGTTATCTCAAAAGAAACATATATTGTTGAAAAAAACTGATTAATGTCACCAAGCAGAACGATAATGAATGACAGATAGCCTACTTTGTATAATACCGGATGTAAGAATAAATGTAAGGAACCTTCGTTTTTCAATAATATAATTGCCAGTTAAATTGCCATGGTTCTTAGAAGAATAAAATATCATAAAAGAAGAAAGAGCCCCATTTCAGGAACAAAATATAATGTTCCTGCACAGTAGCAGACATTTGCTGGTTTCCTGAAAAGCAATTGATGGCAAAAGAAAGATATGTGATATTAAAACGAGAGAAACTAAGAGATAGTAAATGACTGAAAGACTTACACAATTACAGAGACGCCACGACAGTAACGCTCCCACATTGAGCGGAACCTTCTTTGCCCTCCAAGGTCCCAAACCTTAATTGTCACATTTCCCTTGGTTACTTTTCGCATGTTGAATCCAACCTAGTTTTCAAAAAACGAATATTCCTCATAAGTACTAGAAGTATTACTTTTCATGTTATATGCTTATTTATTTATTTGATCATATAAAATGTCAACTTAATTCCTTAGTTTGTTCAAGAGATATGCTTACAGTTGGAATCATGTCCTCACTGTAGCCCCCTGTCTGGTAAAGAAAACATAGAACGATTAATGTGAAGGGAAAGCAATTGTGCATGGTATAAAGGACATGCAACGTTTGCGTTCACTCACAGCAATGGCATTTAAAAGAGATGTCTTTCCAGCATTCTGAAGCCCTACTAGTGAAAGTTCCATTTCCTGTTTAAAAAATAGGCTGACATGTACGAACACGGTTGGGTGACACAAAGTTAGCAAACTGATAACAGATAAATCCAGAAACCTTTCAATTTGAAACATTTTCATAATAACAGAAAGGCGAACCCCAATAAGACTCACTGCAAACTTTATTTAAGGAAACCTGAAAGTATATAGAAGCCAATAGTTCTCACACGTTACAGCTTTTAAATGTTCAATCATGCCTGTATTCTAAGAAAATTACATGCTTTAACCAAAGGATCGCAATGTGCACATGGATTAAAAGAAGTCATCATATGCAGAATCCAAAAGGATGAAAATGCATCCTCAAACTTGTCCCATATCATATCCAATAGTTTTACTACAGTTAACACTTTCTCATGCAAGGAAATTCAGTTGTAAAACAAGTCTAATGACTCCAAGGTAGAGACCATTCTATCCTTGTATTATGTATTTTTAAAACATTCATGTTCAGCTAAGAAAAGAGATACGTCTCAGTGTCGCTGGAGACTGTTTGAACAGAAATAATAGACGACTTCAGACAAGTAGTTGGGATGGATTAGAACGAACAAACACTTGAGGGGATAAAATAATTTAGACATGTCATATGAATGATATGGGTTAAGATGTTTGAGCTAGCGAGACGGAACATAGTCCATTATGCTTCAAAGTCATCGCCTTGATCGGAATCATCTAGGTATTCTAGGGACTTTCCATTTATATTGCTCATGTTTCAAGGACATAAGAACTTATTTCACTAGACACTGCTCAATAAGAGTTACTACCTCTTCCTAGAACAGGAGAAGTATACAAAATCAAGTGTCGATATCAAGAAACAATATTAGAGAGAAAGAAGAGTTCAAATTGCTCCATCTCTTGACAAAACATTCCCAGATTATATTAGCTAAGATTTGTCAGCTCTTAAATCCATTAGAATCGTTTATCATATGAAACCAAACAGAAAGTTTTTACACTAATCTGGATCAGAGGAGAAGTCTTATATTTGTGTCAGGATTCTGATAAGTTGGAAATTTTAAGAGTTTAAGTTTCCTTATTCTTGCTTCTGACACTTTCTTGTTTTAGTGTTCTAGGTACTGGATCTAAAAAAGCTTTTAAGATAACGTGAATAACAAGTTCCAAAGTTTTTGTATGAACTTTTGAACTTGCACATTAAGTTTATATAGTTCTCTCGTTAAGTTTTTGTCTTCTTTTCTTTTCTTTTTTTGAGTATTACTATTAGAACTTCAATTTAGTGCTCAGTTGATTTTAAGAGGATTTTAGATCTTCTTTATGTTCATGAAATGTGCAATGTGTACATCCATTTAGGTATAGGAAATTCAATATCAAATAACACCATGAAAACTATATGTAATTATTTAAAAGGATTTAGAGCAACACATATGTGCTGCCCCTCAGGGAAACTCGAATTCCAACTTATGCATTGCTTCACTTGGTGGTGTCCAATGTTTCCAATATTTAAGCAGTAATGCAATCAAAACTTCAAAAGTCGTACAGGCATAGACTACAGTTAGCCTATCTCAACAAAGAGTATAATTGGTCTTTCAGTTCTGTAGATGGAAGACTCAAAGAAGGGTACCATTAGGTTCCGGTAACAATAAAGCTACAATTAGGTTTTGGTAACAATAAAGCTACATCAGATATTTATTCAAATGTGTTCTTTATCCCTTGGAAGGGTAGGGAGGGAGGAGTAAAATGAAAACCCTAATAGTATCAACATGACATCACTCCCAAAGTCCCACCAATAAGATCTTAACAATAGCATGGATTCTTTCACCTTCGCAAGTGTCACTACTATGGTTTTAACAATGAAGATGACCTCAATCAGAATAACCACAAAGTTGCAATGTTGACAGAACGACAAAAATCAAATTCCTAAATTTTCTCAGTCCACATATCTTTTCAGCAGCTAATTACACAGTAAGATAATCGTCTTAGTTCTCATGATTTAACTACTAAGTGCTCGAACCCATTGGAGTCACAAAGCCTAAAAGCAACCTAATTTGAGATTGATATTAAACATGGAGTTCTCAACCGAAATTGAACAGTGTGTTGGAATTGGCATAAAATCAATATGTGCCTAATCTAAAACAAGTATCAATATAGGATAAAAAGATTTACGTTTTTTGGGTTCATCTGGACGCAAGCTAACTTTTGTTTAGGAATTTAGTCTAGGATTTGGTTTCCTATGTATTGTCGGATTTGGCTTCCTACTAGGTTTTGGCTGTAACCTATGTCATCTATTAGTCTAAACAGACGATCTGAGGAGCAGTTTTAAACAGAAGATTGTGAGGCGTTCATTGTGTACTTGAGAGCTATTGTGAATTTGTGAGTTCTCATGTATTTGATTGGTGATTAATAAAAGGTTCCATTGGTAGAAAGGCACTCCTCTTTGCATTTGTGGAAACAATCTCTTTGCAAAGCAAGGGTAAGGCTACTTACAATAGACATCCCCCCACTCTCGTAAGCGGGGAGCCTTGTTGGCTTGGGGTCGCCCTTTTGGTAGAGAGATACTCCTATCGGAGGAACTCTTAAATTGTTTTGTGTTCTTTGCAATTTCGTTTATCGCTTGGTTTGGTTTTCGGTTTAAGGAATAACACAAAGCTCAGGGTAATACACAGATTCAACAAAACAAAGCCCATCCGATTAAGCAATCACTTTTCGGTTTCAATTCTACTATTTATTGATTGACAGCAACTTGGCATAGGACGGGAAGTTCTCAAATAAATCAACTTTTAGCACCTCAAATCTTGAAAATACAAAGTTGAGCACATAAATCAGAGAACTACAATACACATTCCAACGGAAACAAATCCAAAAGCTCAAAAAAACAAATTAAACAAACAAAAGAAAGTGAAAAAAATAACATCAAAAAAAAAAAAAAAAAAAAAAAAAAAGGAAAAAGAAAGGAAGAAAACGGAGAGGTTACCTGCGGAGCCAATTGAGGAAGGAATCCAGCAAACCCATTTTTTCGAAACAACTGAGAAATGGAGAATTTGTTGTTAAGAATAAGACGAGCAAGCAAACGGGAGGGAGGAGGAAAAAGGAAGCAGAGGAAGGAAACCAACAAGAAGGGAAACTTGGGCCGGCCCGACTCTGATGATTCCTTTGTTTTTCCCTCTTCTAATTGAGTGATTTTTTTTAATGTGATCGGTACACATGATGATATATCATGTTGTATTATATAAATTGTGGGATATTGTGCTAAAAATCTATTAACTTAAAAAATAAAATTTTTCACCACTTCTATTAAAATACAAAGTGTACCATTTGTGCTCCCGTTACAATAAAAAATTTCTTTCTTGTAATGACCGACCGCTGCTCCCCTGTTTTTTTTTTTGTCCTTTTTTTTTGCCTTTTTTATTTAATCTTTCTCAAGTTTTTAACTGCGGGTGGGCTCCAAACTGACCGAACCGACTGATCGAACCATTTTAGTTGGTTTTTATCAAGAAAATGGCTAAACAATTTAAAAACTAAGCCGAATTGATTTTATGCTGATTTAGTTTGGTTTTGATACTTTTGAAACCGATCAAAATCAAAACGAATGGATTATATATTTTTTTAATCACAATTTTATTATCTTAACCCATTTCGTTTCAGGTTGAATCTTTTCCATTTAATGTAAATTAAGACAGTATTATCATTCGTATTAAAAAAATAAATAAGAGTTATTGTTTAATGATATTCCCCTTAATAGGGCCGCTATTTTAGTGGGTCTATTGACCAACCCACACGATACGGATTGAGTTGGGTTGAGTTATAAACATTAATAATTTATTTATGAGTATAAAAATATACGCTTGTTCAATAAATAGGTCGGGTTGGGCTAAAATATTATTAGCCCGATTGAAACCGAAGCACTCGAATGACAATAACTCTTAAACATACATGTAGATTAGATGGATATATACATATAATTGAGTAACTTTTAAACGTATGTGTTCATTAATTCTTGATTTGAATAGTAAAATTTATGTATTAGTAGTATGTAGTGATATAACAACATCATATCCACAAGACTTAGGCCTAATTTGACACAAGCATTGATTATTTATCACTCCTACTCACATTAAAAATAACAAAGAAACCAATTAAACGCAGCACATGGAACCCGCTCAACCCAACCTGCCAAAAAAATAATTTAGGTGGGTTGGTTTATTCATTTTCTTGAGTGAAAATAAGTCAGAACAATTCCAACCCAAGCCAAAAAAATAATTTAGGTGGGTTAGTTTACTCATTTTCTTGAGTGAAAATGAGTCAGAACAATTCCAACCCGAGTATGTTGGGTTGGTTAACAGGTTGAAGTCTAACCCAACCAACCCACTCAAGTACACATTATCCATGTAGAGAATCCACAACCCAATTTGGGATCCCAGAGAAGAAGAGAACCCTCAAATCACCAAAGTGCTCAAAACTATCTGATAAGATTATTCTCCAAGCAAAGAGATAATGCTTGATTAGCTGAAATTAAAGAACAAATGAAGGCCAGTACTCAAAACTTTAGAAAGCAACTGAAGCATTTTCAAATCAATAAAATTTGCATCGAGCTCAAAGCCAAGAAGAAACAGAAGAGGTGAGAACACCTCACTCAGGCAAACTCAGATTCGCAATTTAGGCAACCGCGTTATAAACAACCGTAATACAGATATCCCCCTCCACAAACATGAAACAGCATAAACGGTAATATACAGGGGGTAAAAGAAGAATGCTAATAAGAACACAAATATGAAGAATGCTAATAAGAACACAAATATGGTGAAAGCGATAAAGAACCATGATCCTGGCTGTAAAGTTTCTCTCACGAAAAACTCAAGAATAAACAAATTATGCCTGACCGGAAGGGCAATGCAGGAAGAATGCAGATCTATGTTCAATCCTTCCGGTGGTATGCGCTTGTCAGCTGAAAAATACTGCTAAGAAAGTCCATCGTCTCCATCATGAGATATATCAGGATTCGGATCATGTCCGTGCTGTAAGCTGGAACTGTAAAGCTCCTGGATTCGGCTAGTCACCTCACCCATTGAAGGGCGGCTATCAGGGTACGTAACAGTACATTCAAGTGCAATCTGTAAAAGCTGAACCATATCCTCCTCAACATTTTGGTACCTGAGAAGCTCGGAGTCAAACACCTCGGCTGTCCACTCCTCTCGAACCACTGAGTGAACCCATCTTGGAAGGTCTACTCCTTCGTCATTCATGATAGCTTGGGTTGGAGGCTTTCCTGTAAGTAGCTCCAAAAGCAATACGCCAAAGCTGTAAACATCTGCCTTTTGGGTTACTTTGCTAGTATCTGTGAGTTCTGGGGCACGATAACCAGAAATGCGGTTTGGAGTAGAGGTTGGGCTTGCAAGATGAGCAAGGCAAAAATCAGAGACACAGGCTTCATAGGATCTAGTGAGAAGGATGTTTGAAGATTTAATATTTCCATGGGAGGTCGTGGGACCCTGAGAATGTAGATATGTAATTGCACGAGCAGCTCCAACAGCAATACCAGACCTTGTTTCCCAAATCAATGGAGTCCTTCCAGAGCCTCTGGCTCCTGTAGTGAAAAGATAAATAAATGAAATGCTAACAGAAAGATGGTGAACAAAGAGAACAAAGAGGTCCGGCAACATTGTTGTTTTCCAACTTTCGATGTGGGTTTTTGAATTTTAGCACCGCTGAAGAGCACAACACTGGCGTTTGGTGCAAGACTGCTAGCATTATTAAAAATTTAACCAATATTTGCTAATTACTTAACAGAAACATTAAATAAAATATCATATTTTACCAACAAATGGAGCTAAGAGCACCAATACATCATCAATATAAATAATAACAAAGGTGCCAAAAACTGAATTGAACTGGCATACCAGTTGTTTCTTACCAAAAAGACAATAAAAAAATTATGCACTGCATATGCACAAATTCAGTCACACACACAGAGAGAATTACAAAAGATGCTTCTTGCTTTCAGGAATAATTATGCACTGCATATGCACAAATTCATCCAATGTGATTTATTGCCAACGAATAATGGATTTAAAAATAAAAGATAGAAACTGCTTCAAGTAGGTCAAAGCTCAGAAGCTTCCAGCATGTCTTTGCACCTGGTCCATGTAAGTTCTGCTAGCATATGGGACTAAATGCCACATCTCTTATCCAATACAAGAGACCAGTAATCAAATAAAGACATCCTTCTTATGCCTATATAGCTTAATACTTTCTTAGGACCTCACATTTTGCTTCTTCCATGTAACAGAAACAGCTCCAATGGGTCACAATCCTAGTTGCTCTCGGACAAAATTCAGTATGATCTATTATTTATTCCGTGTCTTTTTCAATATGTATTGATATGTATAGCAAGCGACGACAAACAGAAGGCTTCCACATTACTAGTCCAATTCCAAAGACGCGACAACAAAACGACAATGCAGTTGACATAGGAAATGTACCAAAAATCCATCCAACGGAGAAACACAATCAAGAAGAACTCAATTAACATGATATACCAACAGAAACCATTTATAGAAAAACAAACGGGAAAATACCAACAAAAATAATAGCTACAAATCATAATGCAACTAATGGAACCCCAGAAAGAAGTGCTCACCGTGCAAAAGAGCAGATAAGCTTCCCATAGGCATGTAATCGTACACAAGAAGCTTCTCATCCCTGCTATAGTAGTAAGCCCTGAGTGGGACCAAATTTACATGATCCATTCTCCCAATCTCTTCAATCTTCTCCTTGAATTCCTTCTCTGATACAGCCACTTCCTTCAACCTCTTCACTGCCATTGACACCACCATATCCAAAGCGGCCTTGTACGTAGTCCCAAAAGTCCCCTTTCCAAGTACCTCAGCGGATGCCCTCAACAAATCCTCCAAATCAAACACCCTCACTGCATCCCCGAAGAACACTAAACTCTTATTCCCACCACCACTCTTCACATTCCCTTTCGGTGCAGATGAGGAACCAGTACTCAAACTCCTATCCATCACCGCCCTTCCACGGGCGGTTTCAGCCTCCTGAGGCCTCGCTGTCACGACAAAGTTTGTACCATTTTCACCATTTTTCTTTCTTTTACACAAAAATATCACAATGGCAACAATCACCAACAACCCAATAATACTACCAATCACAATCCCTGCAATTGCCCCACCAGCCAACTTATTCTTCTTCCCAACACTCTCAGTCTCATTACAGGGCTTCAACGGCTTCCCACAGAGCAAATTCCCCTCAAACGCGTTTTTGGGCCAACTTGAAAGCTTCGCCGGGACCGACCCGTTCAACTGGTTAAAGGAAACGTTGAATTGTCCCAGAGACGACAAACCCAGCTCAGGAATTGACCCAGTAAGCTCATTTTCTTCCAAATGCAGACTTACCAAACTCGTCAAATTATTAAACCCCGGAGAAATTTCACCGGAGAATTTATTTTTATCAAGGTTCAATCTCGTAAGGTTTTTCAATTTGAACAAAAACTCAGGAATTGGACCGGAAAACGAGTTACCTTGCAAGTAGAGTTTCTGAAGGTTGACTAAGTTGACAAGGTCGTTCGGGAGTGGACCGGAGAGCGCATTTACGCGCAGAGAGAGGCTTAAGAGCTGTGTCAAGTTCCCGAGGCCCGGAGGGAGCTTCCCGACGAGTGCCCGACCCGGAAGCCTCAACTCGGTGACCCGGTCCGACTCGCATTTGACGCCGAGCCACGAACAGGGCTTGGTCTCCGTCACGTTCCACCCCATTGTACGGCCTCTCACAGCGGTCCTGAGCGCCAGCAAGGCCTCTCTGTCGGACGCCAGATCAGAATTTGCAGTCAGGAAAACACCAAGCCAACATACCAGTAACGAAATCAGCTTCGGGGGCTTCATTTGTTCAACTCCAATGGCGAAAAACAGAGGTGGGTTTTGTTCTTCGGGGCGCGTTACGAAATGGGTTTCATCCGTTTTGTGAGTTGAACTCGAATTTGGTTGTGTAGTGTCTGTTTGGCTGGCGAGAAAGTGAGAGAAAACGAGAGAAAATTGAAGGAAGGAGGGGGAAGGTTGAGAACTTGAGAGGACACTGAGGTTGTTGCGTTCGAATTAAGCGCACCGGAAATTCAGAAATGGCGTTTAAAACGCGACCGATTCTGTACGTGCAGGTGTAAATAGTTATAATGCAGCCACTGACTTTTTTTTTTGAAACATTAAAGTACGTGTGGGAATGGTTGAAAACTTTGGGGTTTTGGGGAAGGTTAAGTGCCAATCATCAACACAACGGAAGCTTCGGAATGGGACCCATTAAACATTAGGAGTTAGGACGGTCTTCAAGTCTTCAAAATGTAGATGTGAATTTCTTATACGGGTGTGCTATATACATTTTTTTTTTTTTTTCCTTCTCACATACATACTTAATTTACGATCATCAGATCAAATAAATTAAAGAATATCAAATGATAGAATTAACAAAGGATGTGTGAGACACACCCCACTTATTATATAAATTTGACTTTTTAGTCAAATGGTTCATCAGATTGTCAGGTTCTTGAGATTTAAAATCGATACTTGAGATATAAAAACGATACCTGAAATTGTTCACTGTCAATCATTTTGGTTCTTCTATGAAAAATCCCATAAAGAACCCACTAGTTAAAATAAAGGGGTTGATTTGACAAAATACTATCAATTTAATTGAGATTTTTTATAAAATGATTGATGGTGCATAATCTCATTAACGACTTCTCTCGATTTTAAATCTCATAGATCAAAATGACAAGTTATTCTAATCTCAAAGACTATCTTGGCTTAAAAAACTTATAATTCTTAGGCGTGCATTAAATGGTAGGTCTAAATTTGGGAGCATATCATGCCATGACTTGGATGGACTTACCTTTGTCAATAAGAAAATGTATACGGCCAATTAGGAAGTGCATTAAGATACGTCAAACCATTTGTCATAGTAACAAGGAAAGGAAATTGATTTTTACCCAATGTTTTTTTCTCTATTTACACATCTGATTTGTTTATATCGGTTGATTTTCTTCTTCTTCTTCATTCAATCTAACGGTCTATTATCATGGGCTATAGAGAAAAATGATGTCTTTAAATTAGTTCCTTAAAAGATCATTTAGCTAAAAAAGAAATTGTATAAGAAATAATTGATTACATAACACCTTGAAGTTCTCAAATTGATTGGATTTTTTGATAATTTGAAATCGTTTTTGTTTGTAAAAAGATTTTGCTTTTACTTTGTATATAACGATCATTTATTGGAAATATACGGTATAGGTAATGGGATTTTTGGAATGTTTGAGCCTAATCAAATCTGAAATTATGGGAGACTTTTCTGTATTATTAATACCCTAATCGTTTTGGTTAATATATAAAAAATGAGAAGTGTTATTGGCTTTCCAAAAATGTCATTCTACACTCCTCACAAAGTGTATTTTTCTTTCATAATATAGAAAGATTAGAGTGTAGAATACGATTTTTAGAGTACTAATAACAATTCCCTAAAAAATAAGAAAAATAACCCAAAAAATTAAACAAATAAAACCCCAAGAAAGGCCAACCAACCAAGACACACGTCACATGCCTATTAGAACCAGTTCATACTTTTATATAATGTATTTTTTGTTTTGGAATAATTCATATGATACTACGTCTTTTAGTGTTTATGCTCGACATGATTTGATTATACAACAACCTCTCTCACATGAATTATGGTGGAAGTGCTCTCTCAGACAAAGAAAATAATTTGAATTATGGTTTTTCTCTTCAACTCAGTGTTTTTCAAGTTCAAGTGCTTACATTCTTTTTAGTACGTGTAGATTATTATAGAATATCTTAAAAAAGAAAATAGTTTAAATCTCACTATTATGAGTTCGATACTAATTTATTATCTCATCACCTAATGTAAATTATATTTTATCTCACCGTATAAATACACTGTTGTTAGATTTATGTAACTTTAAGAATTTAAAAAATATAATTTTAGATGATGTTTTACCGTAGTGAACAAAAATAATTTTATTTTATTTTATTTTTCATGAAATTGAACATATTTAATTCAAGTCCATGTTTATTTTTTTCAAGGCCATATCTAATTCGAATAAGCTCTTCATGAAATTAAAATCTCATGACGATAGATTCTTTAGTGATTTAGAATGCAATATGATACACCAAGGATTAATACAAGTGACATGACATTGAAAAACACCACTTATATTATGACAGGTAACGTACCTACTTGTATTTTAAGCATGTGAAAAATATCTCTCATACATGATAATATTTAGACATATATGATTGGAGGAGAATTCAAAAAAGAGCTCTTTTATTGTTCTTAGTTGGAGAGGAGACATGTTTTTATTGGTAATAGTTGAAGAGTACAATAATTCCGGCTAACCAGTGCTAGAAATTACAATACCACCAACCAGCTCTGCCGAAATGTGAAATTATTTATTGACCTAATCAAAGTTTCTAAATATTTCTTCCACGCTTACACTCTTAGCTTTGGAAATGCATGGCTTTGCACTTGCAATTTGCTTCACTTGGTTGCTTTGTGTTTGAACTTGATTCAACCGAGCTCTTGTATTCCCTCTTCTCAAATATCGCTTTTTATACACGGATTTAGCACTAACGACAGTACATATTATCTTTATTGTTACAGGTTGTAGCACAATACATTACACATTCAAACCATTGTTTTTGAACCATATGACATAACCCACGTATGAATATGCTTAGATCTTGCTAGTGATATTGATGTTTCGCACTTTGGATGGTTTGGTGGGTCGTATCTTTTGGGACAACAATGGTGAGAACACCATTCTCAACCTGAGCTTTTATCTGATCGACTTTCACATTTTCCGGCAATGCGATTTCCTGGGAAAAGTCTCCTTTTCCCGTCCCCCTCTCCGGCGTCTCCGCGACGTGCCAAACAGTGTCTTTTGCTGCATGAGCCTTCTCTATTTCTTTCCCGCCTTCCCCTTTTTATCTGCAAAATGTTCCCTTCTTCTATCTGCACTTTTATGTCCTCTTTTCTAAAACCTATTTTGCCACAAAATCTCTGTCACAACTGTGAATTGTTGAATCTACTTTTCCTAGTGAAAATACATGGTTCACTCCTAAAAGGAGAATTGGTCCTAAATTTTAGTCAAATTAGCTTTTGTCCTTGAAATAAAAATTCACGAGCATTACGGTGTTATCTAGAAAGACCATTGTTTGTTTTTTATTGTGACAAATTCAAAGACTAATAGTCGCATATTTTTAATTCAAGGAACCAAACTTTATCTGACCAACAAAGCAATGACATGCATTTCAACTTTTATAAGTGATCGTGTTGTTCGTTCTTAACTCTAGTAGGTCACCGTGACATTTGACCAAAAGCGATGTCATATATTTCAACTTTTCCACATGACATTATTGATACAAGATGTCACAATGGTATATTAAATGTAGTTTTCACTAAAAACCCTAATTAAAATTACAGTATAAGGGGAGCAAAGAATCCATATCTAACACATAACTTTTAATTCCAAGTAATAACAATTCAGAGGCAGAGATGAATAACTTATAAACCCTATTAATATTTGATTAGGGAAGGAAAGAGAGAATTAGTGATAGTACCTGGAACATTGATCTTGAATATGTGGGAATTAGGGGATTCAAGCCAGTTCATGAGGGCCGTTGATCCGGACCATTCTCGGAAAATCGGAGGGAGCTATCAGCTGCCATTTGCGTTTGCTTTGAACAATTTTGAAGCAACTAAAAAGACGTGAATGATATTGATATTGATATTGATATTGATGGGGTTAGTATATATTGGCATCGGACTCATCGACAGAACCCAGAAGCTTCTATTCAGAACTTCTTATCCGCTTCAGTTTCCATGCTACTTCTACGACATTCCCGTACGTCTCTAGCCGCCGTTGGATCAATTTCACTGTTCAGAGTGAATACCACGGGTGTCATGGGGTGCCGTATATTTCCCTCGTTTGGGTATTGGGCTATTGAATTGGGCCATGAGTATTAAGACATGTTATACCCTTGCAAATTGACACGTACTAAATTTTTAAATCAAATAATAAAGATGTGAATGTTTATGATTATATTATTACTTAATGTTGACTAACATGCTTATTTTTTAGGGAACTTTAACGAAAAGTTTCCGGTACTATTCACTTAAACGAAAAACCACATTTTTATACTAAAAAGTCAATCATGGTACTATTCACTTTACCCTTTATTTTGTCTTTATCGTTAAAACTCAAAGTTTTGAAGCTCTTTTCATTAGTTTTTCTTATTTCCTATTGGTGACACATTATTTAGTTTGCAATTTGATTTAAAAATTTGGTTACCCTAACATTATCCTTAATAATTTTATTTAGAGCAAGTCCATCCTACCCAATTGCCTTGGCAATTGGGCAATTATTGTCCCAAAATCCAAAATATCATCTCCACCCTAGCGCAAAAAGTCGGGCAAATGGTGGACCCAAAACAGCTCGATGGGCTAGTTAGGCAATTTTTGTTGAACTGTACGCTCGAGTGTTATGTGACATCAACCACGTTTTAAATTTTTTACGTGAAGCGCGTGCACAATACGAGCTCGTGGGTAGCACATTGGCAAACAAAAAAGGTCGGTGTGGCTAACTTGCAGCGCACTTAGCGCAAATTCTGCATGAGCGACATTGCTTGTATACGTCTGTAGCATTTTCAACAGTATTATAAAAATTTGATTTCTAATCAAACGACTAGTACTCGTGGCGAGATGTGGACCATTGAATTTGTAATTGTCATATAATCGCATAGTCAATATTAATCCGTCATTTTCAAACATGAATTTTTTTTTTAAAGTAAAAAAATCCTACTAGCCGTTTTGCCACGTGGCACGACATGGGCTATTGGATTGCAAAAAAAATTGCATCCCACGGTCATTATTAATTCAGTTAGAAAATAATGTCAAAATTTTAAAAAATACAGAAAAATGGAAGAAAAAAAAATCTGAATATTTCCTATAAATACCCAATCATACTTTTCCACAAAACAGAGAGCAAGATTGTACTTTAAAAAAATAAGGAATCCATGACACTTTTTTAATATGGTCAAATTAGAAAGTGAGTACATCACTAGTAAAAATGAAAAGGGTACTGCTAGGTGGACCAAAATTTTAAACTAAATTTTACAAACCAAATTCTATGATTGTTGATGATTGGATTATCATTTAAATGTTGATTAACGTGCAGTGACACATTATTTGGTTTACAAATTAAATTTAAAATTTTGATATACCTAGAATTACTCAAATGAAAAACATTTATATAAATTCATTTTCATTTATATAAATTCCATGGTTTTTAGTATTACCATGAGAATGAGAATATACATATACCCTCCCGAAGTTTTTTGGCTTGTTTCTTCTTCTTGATCTTTTTTCTTACTCAATCTTTCGCATATGTCGATGGATTGCGACAAATGCAAACCAAGCCATCAATGAAGACGACTAGTCTAAATATAAAGAACTAAGGCACGCATAAGGTGACAACTACAGGTGCTAATAAAAACTTTTGATCTCAAAGGAGGGATAATATCGCACGGATAAAGCGCCCACAATAAAGGATATGAAGGCAATCTTTTTTGTACGAGTCGTTATCACTTGTACTATACAAAACAAGATAAAGTGGTAGCACAGTTGCTGCTCTCCTCCTCTTGTTTTGTATGGTATAAGTTATAACAACTCTTTGTAGGCGTCCTACCCGTGAGTTATTATTCTGCTCTTGATATCAAAAGTTTATTAGAGCTAGCAACTAAAAGTGGCTACTTGTATGTGTTTCAGTCCGATATGTTTGATTAATTCTTCTTTATTTGTTGCTTGGTAGTCAAATTTTTCACAGTTGAGCGAAATCTTAAACATTGCAGAAGGAAAAACGTGAAATCAAGCAAAAGACAACGGAAAATAAAAACAAAAACATAAACGTCCTTTCTATAGATCTGAAATGCCAAAAAATGGGAGAATGGATAGATAGCAATAAGGCACATTTACAAGTTGATAAGGTAACTTTTTATGCAATTTGGTCTTGAAGAATGCAAAAGGGAAACAATTACCAACATGTAATAGCCTTTACGATTTCAAGAGTTACAACTACGGTTTCCCCTATCACGAGGGCAATTTTGTTCCTCCATGTGGCCTTCTGCAAGAAGAAATCTTAAAGCATTTTGTGCACATAAACTCACCTTCATACCTTGGGGATTTGCATGAACTAACAAAGTGAGAAATTTTCTTTCTATCGCATTGCATTTACAAGGAAATTAATAGTTGTACGAACATCTAATAAGAAGGAATACATTATACAATTGAACTCCGAATCAAAACTGTAGTGTGTATTATGTATGATGTATATCTGATCTGCCGACAAGTGAAAGCAGATTGGTACCATCAAGTTAATTTTGAAGCGGATTTGGTACTGCAGTTCAAGAACACGCCGCGAAACTGTGTGGACAAGGTTAGGTTCAAATGTTGGATTTGCGTCTGAACAATTTCAATGTTGTTATTGCATTAAAAATTTCTTGCTGAGTTTCCAAGTTTTAAAAGCGCTTTCATAATCTGGACCTTGGTGTGCGCACAACATTCTCTTCATTGTAAATCTAAGGAGGGGTTTCCACAGTTTAGTAGCAATGCATATTGGATGTAACGTCCAACATTGTTCTTCTGCGTATGATGTTCAATTCAATCAAACCGTGAAATCTTATTCATACTCTTTGAGTGGTTAAAAAAGATAAAGGTAAGTTTATGCGTCTACATGAGCACTTATATATGAGTTTATCCGACGAATATTTTGAATGTGATAGCATGTATTTAATGTTTACCTTTAGCTTTAAGTATTGTACTTTGACAAAGGAGTGAGGGGTGAAAATTTTCCTTGTTTCCTCGTTAAACTTTGACATGATAACAAAGTTGTTTAAATAATGGCAATACTTCATGACGAAGAAATTAACCATACAAATTTGAATTACAAAGTGACATTTTAGAAAGTACCAAACAGTCACAGAAAGAAAATATCATCTGCCCTTTTACAAAATGAATATGCATCTGTTTTTTTTCCAACACACTTTTGTTTAAGTGGAGAGGAGATTGGAATCTTTAGCCTTTCTTTTTCTCACCCTCCTTTTAACTTTGATTTTGAGCAAGTGCCCCATCGTACATATTTCCATCATCTTTTCTATGAACTCTACTTTTGGAGAGAGACATAAAGTAATTAAATCAAAGAAATTAAAGCATAAAGACATGGAGGAGCGAAAGTGGACATGACGAAGAGAAAAGATAACCAAAAGCAAGATCACTCGGGAAGCCAATAACTTTGCATGTTCATTATTTATTTACCTGCACAGAAAGTAACGGCCAGAAAATTTTGTTAAGATATTTCTGCAATATGGTATCCGCTTTCTGGTTCTAAAGTTAAAGAAGATTAATAATAAAATATGAACCATGAAATGATTTAAAAAGAAATAGTGAAATGAAGGTAAAAAGAGAGACAATCAAGTGAATATTCTACGTACCATTGCCCCCAAAAATCTTTCTGATGAAACTAAGAAAGACAATGAGTAGGGCAACCCCAGCCAATAATCCAATTATCACAGCAAATGTCTTCTCACCATCACTGGCGGATTTATCTGCCATTCATTGTTGAAAATAAAAAAAGAAAGAGTAAATCCACAAAATAATAAAATTCTATAGAAATTAACATAGTAAAAAAAACATGCTTACTTAATAGAAATAGGAGAATGAATGAATGATCCCAGAGAACTTAGAAATAAAAGAACTAAGAAACAAAATGGGACCCATCGATCTGATCCCTGAATTTCAGATATTTGATTATGAATTTTAAGAAAAAAACTCACACTTTGCGATTCTATGTGTGTTAGTAAACAATTGAAAAAGTTGAGAATGAAATCATTCTCGTTTCCATATTTTATTAAACATACATAATTCATGAACAAAAATCAAGAATAAAAAATTTATTCAAATTCGTATGCCCTATAAATAAATATGCCCATTAAAGAACAAAAAATGCTAGAGTCATCAAATTTCGCTCTCTTCGACTCATATCGAGCTAGGTCCACATAGCTATTTTTTTTACTATTATTAAAAGGAGGTGGGGAGTTCGAAACCATACAATAATTTGGGAGAGAGGGGAATATAGAACCTGAGATGCATAAGTAGAAGTTCAACACTTTATTCACTAAAATATTGAATCAGATCGCTAAATTGATTGTATGACTGTTATTCGCAAAATAACGTGACCATAAAGGTTCCAGTCTAACTTACCATGATGATGGACCTTGGTGTAAACATCAGATCCACCAGTTGAGTACCTAGCGTAGCACTTGGCCAAGAACATATCACCATAAACTGCGCCACCACACTCACTTTTCACCCGTCCTATTGCCTCTGATATGCAATCCTCACACTCGGCCAAGCTTAAATCGCCGATGCATTGAGCCAAACCTTGTACGTCCCCTGAACCACCCACCCGGTACGGTCCGCTAGACCCCACCAAGGCTGCCAACACTGAATCTCTACGGCTCATTCCATCAGCATCATACCCAATCGACGGTCCACATTTCTTCAACACTACAGTCTTATCCTCCAGACCCAAGAAAGTAGTGTTATCATACTTGATGTAGCATCCTTGTAGCTGAAGAGCGCCACCGGAAGTGTAGGCGCAGAGGTGTCCAACCTGGCTCACTGCACGCGCAACGCAGGTGGCGCAGTCGGGCATGGCAAGGTCACCGCGGCATTGGTACAGCCCGTAGACTACGTCTTGTGTGCTTGAGCCCATGATGGTGTAGTTGTTGTAGGAGGAATAGGTAGCTGAGTTAACTAAGGAGGTGAGGAGTGAGTTGAGATTGGACTCGTAGGGTGAGTTGGGTGAGTACTTTTCCTGCGTGCAGCCTCCGAAGACAAAGGAGTCTGTGGAGGAGGAACATGATGAAGGAAGGTAGAAATACGACAGAGAAACAAAGAATGTGAAGAGGGAGAGAATAGTACAACTTGCCATTAGCGAGAGAGAGAGAGGGAGGGACGGAGAGAAATTGCACTTCTCTACCAGTGTCTAGCTAACTTAACACTGGTTCTTAAATCACTTAATAAGGGACTAATAAGTAATAATCAACTTGCTGCTATCTTCTTCTTTTAGGAGTTTTTCTTAAAAAGAACCAAAACAAAAGGTTAATAACATATACTACAAAAGCTGCACCGTTTTTATTACAAAAAATGGATACAACTTTATCTTTTTGGGTATATTATAATACATAATGTGACAGTATTGGGACATATCAAATATATATGTTATCCTTATTCATTACTCTAGCTGCAATCATAACAGATGGGATTGTATGATGTATTTTGAATATGCGGGATCATCTTCAAACTACATGCACATATTCGAGGTGTTTGATCTTGTTTCATTCATCTTTATTGAAGCGAAATGATATAAATTTTAATATTTTGAGTAGAGCGATAGTGTTAGTAGGTTAGTTAATTAGTTGTTAGGGGGAAAAGAAATTGGTGGGAATGACCATAGTGCATAGACATGATTGTTTTTCGCCACTGCTGTAAAGGATCATCTGCATATAGATAGATTGCATATTTAGATCCCACATCGACAAATTTATGACTCCGTCAATGTCGTGACCCAGGAACCTCTACCCCCTCATCGTTTGTATTTATTACGTTGTTGATGTCTTATTTTGAAGTTCTAGTCACAAAATCATTTGACAAGTGATGGACTGACTAAACTCCTTATATACTCTCGGTTTCTTAACTTGCCAACGCGGGATATTATTCACATCATGACTTATAGAACATATAAATTTTTACCTTCTGATTTATGGTACATTTAATGTACAATGAAAAGAACCTCAAGACACAGAAAGGCTTGAACTTCTTTTCTTTTTCTATAATTTCTAGAGGGACCTTATATTCATCGAATCATGGGTAGGCGCTTTACCATGAATTATAGATAGACCTTTTGCGAGTGAAGACACAAACACAACGGTGCACATCCCACAATAGTATTAGTTGCACTCTCGCCTTACTTTACAGGGATAGGACAGCTTAATTACTTCAAGAGAAAGAAACCTTTGCTTCTGTACATTATTTAGCAAAAACTTAGCACAATTAGCTAACATGAAAGTTTTGTATCCTAATCAATGTTTTAAAAGATGAAGGCGAAACTAAGTCGTTTCATGAATAGCCTCGGGACGTGAGGTGATAACCTCGCGATACTTTAAAATTATTATAATGCTTAATTATATAATATAATACCTTGTAAAACAATCAAGCAAGCATGTCAATCAATCAAATATTTGACTATTATTGTTTTTTTCTCTAATTCACATCATAAAATCATAATAACCTAAACTAAGTTAGGAACATAAAATTAGCATGAATTAGATAAAAATTATGCCTAAAATAACGACGTTTTGGGTTTAGGCGGCTTTTAGAAAATAAAATAATAAATTCAAATGCTCAGGTAATGCCTCAACAACAATTAAGCTACCGCTTCAGGCACTTAAGCTAGTCTATAGTCCACTCCCGTTGGACAGAGGCGTTTTTTTGAAAGCCGATTCAAAAAAAACCACCCAGGCTAGTCTCAATACTAGTTTTTTAAAAGATTGATCCTAGCAAGTGAAAACAAAAAATGAACAACTCATAGGCGTAGGCGTCTATCATGCAATTGAACTCCTAACAGACGTGTTAATAATGTGTTGATATTTAGATGTGTCAATCTTTAGTGGCTTATCACTCTAAATTTGGGACTAATTCACGAATTAAAAAGTCATATTGAAAGTTAGATCCAAATGACATTAATCTTATACTCGTGAATTGGAGCTTTTAGCATTTCTTTTGCAGTCTTGTACTTGAATGCACCATATGGCTTTGGATAGTTCTTGTGGATTTGGTGAGACCCTGTATAGAATATTGTTTTATTATTGATGTATTTACTGTTGTAGCTCACTGTTTAAAACTTAAAATTATTCTCTGTTGCATCTATGTCTTGAGTTTGAATCTCTCCTATTTGAATATCGTTTCTATAACATACACACACATATATGAGTTAGGATCCGGGAATACATATTTTGACATACATTTTGTAGGGTCTACTTCATAATGTATTTTAATGATCTGAACCCTCCATATTTTAGTACATCATTCATAAATCATCCTCACAAAAAAAATTTCAAATCCAAAACCACTGAAAATTTCATTTTTTTAAAGAAAATAAGCGAATACAGTTCTACAAATAAACAAAATTTAATCCAACGGTCATATTTTAGATTTGAGTGACTTTTGTTAGACATGATCTTTAAGATAATACATAAAAAATAAAGAATTGGATTGTTGAAACATAACGTGTATGTATATACTCTAGTTATACACTCTCGTGAATCTTGATTAGATCTAACCTAAGAGAGCAAAATGACAATGACAAAGGCATGGTGGGATTTTATACGTACCACAAGTGTGAAGCACCTAGTGTCTTGTGGTGCAAGGCACGAAGAGACCAAGATAAAATACCATAAATTTAATAAGACATTACTGAATTGAATTCTTTGTTACGAGGGAAATACAAAGTAACATACACACACTATTCTAAAAATCTCCACCTAGGCGCTAGGCAATTGGTCACCGTTCCAATTAATGCCTAGGAGTTTGAAAATTAAGAAATGATTCTAGACCTACTGAGGCGCTCGCATAGGACCCCCTAGCCCGCCTAAGCACCCGCCTAGTCCGACTAGACGCACCTTGGCACACGCTTAGGTTGCGACTCATTAGACAGAAAATAGATAACTTTCAATAAATTGTAAGAGACCTCTTGAATACTAAACAAACACAAATTATATGCTTGTTCCCCATGTTTTCATTATGTTCCAATACTTCATAACATATATGTCATTCTATTTTGTAATTTATGATGAAATTATATATATCTTAAGTATATACATACACTTATTTACACGAAATATAATAGATTTATTTAAATCCGCCTAGTCCGCCTAGGTGCCCGCTTAGACTCCACCTAGCTGCCTTGGCGTTACGCATCAACCCATCATCCGATTAACGCCTAACATCTTTTAGAACCTTGCATACACATGCTAGCCTGCCCACCTCTCCTCCACTAAATTCATATATAATTTACTGCAGAGAGCTACTTAACAAAACAAAAAAACAAATATGCATTATGGCAGAGAGAAAGCGGCCGATACCACAAGTGTTTACTGTGCACAGTAGAGTGGGGGTAACAATCTCGAAGCATTGAACTAAGACTGCCCCATTTTTTACAAACACTACAACAAAAAAAACTAATGATGTGCAGAAATCATATCCCGTTGTCGAATTTAATGTTCGTCAAATAGACAAAATTCTGCAGAAGGATTTTCAGGTATTTATATCTAATATTTTTACAGTGCAAAATGGGCAGGACCAGTCTGATCAGGCCTGAGGTATGGAAGGGTATACCTCTCCCAGCCCAAGTTTTGTAAGATTCAACTCCTTGTTCAGGCTGAGCTTCCCAACCCAGATGAGAAAAAGTTAGGCCCGGGTCTATTCCCTAGTCCAAATGATTGAATGGGCCATTGAAAGAGTCCCAAATTTTACCGAGCGACCTTACTTTTTAGGAACGTTTTGACGTAGACGCCTCCTTTTTAAAAGTCATAAACTAAATATCTATTCTTTTTGCAAATTTGATTAAACATTTTCCCTACAATTTTGGTACTTTAATTTTATTTCATTAGAGGTCTATTCACGTCAGTATTCCCTTTTTTCCTTCTATTTTTATGCATCTCTTATTATGATGATTTAAGTTTTTTTTATTTTTTTATTAAAAATTTATTTTAGTAAATTAAATAGAATGTAACAAAACTTGTTGTTAGGTACGTTTGATTATAATGGTCCATTTAGCTTCTTGCTACATTTGAATTTTTGGTACGTTTGTTTTCAAAACATTTTTTTATTACTTTTTGTCCTAATAACGAGTAATTACTTTAATTAATTAGTTGTTAATAGAAAGAGTCGTTAACAATGTAAAATTTTAAATTACTTTAATTAATTATATTTTTTTTTTATAGAAAGAGTCATTAATCAACGGATAATAGTCTTTTTGTTAATTCAAAATTATATGATTTATCGTTATTATTTAGCATTATCTACAATAATAAGGATTTATCTCCGATCAACTAAAAGTTGTTCCAAAGACTAATCTACCAAAAAACAAGACTATCTAGAGCATTGTGTATGAATCAAACATAGTTTTAAACATTCCAAAAAGATGAATATTCATTTTAATATAGTTTATAATTGGGTATGTTTTAATTCGGGATTGGTACATTTTTGTTTGATGTTGGTACGGTTTCTTTTAATGGCGTGGGTGTACATTTAGATTTGAAAAGTTTAAATTTTTAGACTTAAATATAGTTGAAATTATTTAAAATCTATAACAGATATTTAAATGTAAATTAATTTCAATTAATATGAAGTAATTCAAATCTGAGTATCTTAATCAAATGTTTCAAAAGCTTAATGAAAAACTCAAAAAGCATAAAGGTTTAGTCTACAAAAGTCTAAAACAAGGCATCTAATTCTAATTTTCTCTACTTTTTAATGAGTTTGTTTCTCAAAATTTGAATGATTATATCTTCTGTTTACTCAAAGCCTTTAAAAGTTTCAAATGATCTTTCATTTAAAAACTTTGTTTCAGTGTTAATTTTTATGTCCCTGTCTTCTATTTCCAGTGTTACACTCTCCCTTTCTCTATCAGGTGCACATAAACGGGAAAGAGATGGCCCCACAACGAAGAAACATGGCTTCGAGGAGGAAAAGAAAAGAGGAGAAAACACGTAAACATTCTCGTTCCTTTTTCGATCCTTTGCGTGTGTTCTGGGGATAAGGGGTTGGTTTGGCGTCTATAGTTTCTGTTAGGACTGTGTTTGTAGTGACACTGGCATTCCTTTCAGGTTTGAGAGATCAGCAGAGAAAGCGAAAGAAACTGCTGAGAGGACGACATTGAGATGAAGGGAGAATAATTGTTCTCGTAGGACTGATTATATTAACTTGAATGTTCTTCGACTATGTAGTTTCTTAAACAGTTTTGTTCTTGTAGCTCTGTTTTGATTTCAACTTAGTACAAAGACGAAAGTGAAATTACGAGCAATTTACAGGCGATTCATTTGATGAAGGAGTTCCCATTTTTTCCATTTCCTTTTGCATTCCCTTTACATAATTCAATCTCGAAAGTCCATTGATTAGCCGAACAGCAAACGAAGTTGCGACAAACGAAACGTCTTTATTATTTGAAACAATCTTGCTCACATTTTTTAGCTTTGACCAACATGATTGATACAAAATTTTCTGGAATTAGATTCCAGCAAAACAAAAACAAGAAGCAAATGCTTTTCAGTTGTGGCTTTTTTCTTGCTTGTTTGAATCCCATGGGAGAGTACTCTACCTAAATGCTTTTTGTCGAAGATCAAAAAGCAATACTGATATCTCCATCAGCACTTCTCCGAAAGCACTTGTCTATAAACATGCGATCAGATTTTCTTTCCTAGATTTAAGAAGAGGGCCTTGATCCTTTTGTTGCTGAGTTGTTAGTCGATTTACTAATCTGTCCAAGGCTTCTTTCATCCACCAATGCTGACAAACTTCTCTTGCTTCTTCAACACTCATCTATTTTTCGCAATTATTTCCAAATTAAGTCAGCAATTATATTACATTAATTGGATAAAATAATTGGTCAAATTAAACATGCACATAAAAAAAACATACCCAAATTCTTTGCCTGAGGTTCTTCTCTGGCCAGAAATCCAACTGCTCCTGAACAAGTAAAGGAAACATGTAGCCTTCGTAGTGAGAATCATGGCTTTTGCTCTTGAAAAGCCATTTACCCAATTCACGCTGCAAAAAAAATAACAAGAACATCAAAATTATGGCATTTCCTAAATCAATTGTAACAAGCTAGCTAATCAACTAAAGAGTATTGCTACTTGAACCACATTTACTGACCACATTGCTGATCACCTTTCTAATATGTGCGGGTCCCACATACACTAATAGGATCCGCCTCTATCATAGAAGAGGTGATTAGTGAGTAAATACGGTACAAATAGCATTACTCTTAACTAAATAAGTAACAGAGAAGATCATCGCTAACCTCAACGAGTCCCCGTACTCCTGCTTCCTCTAGCGTCTCTCGTTCCGCTGCCCCTTCCTTGGATTCGTCTAGTTCCCATCCTCCCTGTTGGGATTAATGGAAAATTTGTATGATTTAAACTGAACTAATTACTGCAACAAATCACCATTAATTTGATAGAGAAGAAGATTAGGGTACCTTTGGAAAGAGCATCCCCTTTCCCTTCTGCGAGCTAATGACAAGAACTTCAAGTTCTTGTACATCATTCTTTAAGGGAGTTTGCTTGGAAGCGTTATATCTATACGGAATACATCTGCACAAACAGTACAAAGGGCAATACCTCCATCAGTAACCAAAAGCATAATTTTTCTTCGTTAATATAAACAATATTACTATTCTAAGTTATACTAAGCGAAAGAAGAAGGGTTTAAACTCGGGACACAAAGGGTTGAAGAAGAAGATGCCCCTCCACTATTAAGTAATGTGGCAGATATACAAGTTGAGAGAGGGAGACTAACCCTACAACTTGGCGATGACCTTTGCTGTAACGCTGCATATGCCTTCCAGTGCGAGATACCAAAGCAGCAACCATGTTTTCTTGGGGTATCAAAGCTACCATGTTTTGTTTCAGATAGATTCTTGCAAGTTAGAAACCAAACCAAACCCACCCTTCGTTTATAAACAAAAATAAGAGGAAAGTTTCCAAAAACAAAAAAACAAAAATAAGAGGAACAGAATCTTTGGAAAATCAGAAAGTTGTACAGTATTGAAACCAGAAAAATATATTATATTTTGTTTTATATTTATTGCTGACCACTAGTAATATATAAAGGAAATGAAAAATTAGACATATTGATGGAGGATCCTGACTTCCATGTGTTCTGTTATCCAAAAAAAGGACAGCTGACCTACTCGTGCCATCCCATATAATTAGGTCATTTTTAATTAAGAAAATTAATAAAAATAATTAGAAAACTTTAAGTTTTAACGATAAGGATAAAATAAGAAGTAAAGTAAATAGTATCAGAATTGACTTTTTAGTATAAAAATATGGTTTTTCGTCCAAGTAAACAATACTGGAAGTTTTTCGTTAAAGTTCCCTTTTTAATTGGGATGAGCGCGGTTCAGTTTGAGTTTGTTTAATATAAAAAATACAATCGAATTAACAAACATTTAGCTGTTCAATTTGATTTGGTGTTGATGAATGCCATCATTGAAATATTACCATACCAAATTATTGTTAATCGCTTTCGTTCAATTGGTCTAAGAATATTCTTTTTTTTTAGTACATCGATATTTTTACACTAAGGAGAGGAGGTTCGGCTAAGCCACACAATGGACAACCTAATTTGGTATCGAATTCGTCATTCACGAGATTCGAACATAAGGCCTCTCACTTTCAAGTAAAGAGGAATACCACCAGACCGTAATATTGAATGATGGTTTAAGAATATTCTAACATATAAATAAAAAAGTCCCCACATTTCAAGTGTCACATCCCGGCCCGGGACGGATCACTTCCCGGGCCCGCTCCACCACCGTAGCACGATATTGTCCGCTTTGGGCTTACCATTCCCTCACGGTTTTGTTTTTGGGAACTAACGAGCAACTTCCCAGTGGGTCATCCATCATGGGATTGCTCTAGCCCCCTTCTCGCTTAACTTCGGAGTTCCTACGGAACTCGAAACTAGTGAGCTCCCAAAAGGCCTCGTGCTAGGTAGGTATTGGAATATACATTTAAGGATCACTCCCCTGGGCGATGTGGGATGTCACAATCCACCCCCCTTAGGGGTCCGACGTCCTCGTCGGCACACCATGCCCAGGGTTAGGCTCTGATACCAATTTGTCACATCCCGGCCCAGGTCGGATCACTTCCCGGCCCCGCTCCACCACCGTAGCACGATATTGTCCGCTTTGGACTTACCATTCCCTCACGGTTTTGTTTTTGGGAACTCACGAGCAACTTCCCAGTGGGTCACCCATCATGGGATTGCTCTAGCCCCCTTCTCGCTTAACTTCGGAGTTCCTACGGAACTCGAAGCCAGTGAGCTCCCAAAAGGCCTCGTGCTAGGTAGATATTGGAATATACATTTAAGGATCACTCCCCTGGGCGATGTGAGATGTCACATCAAGAGTTTTAATTTTCTAAACATCCACACATCTAACACGTTAATTCGACCAAAAGATTAAATTTTTCAGAACATTATCAAGTCCAAATACAACTAGAACTTAGTATCAATTAAATAAAATATCATACTAGCAAACAATTTAGAGAGTTTTAACGAAAATATCACGGTACTGTTCACTTTAACGAAAAATCACATTTTTACACTAAAAAGTCAATCCTGGTACTATTCACTTTTTAAGCCCTTTTTATTTTATCTTTATCATTAAAACTCAAAATTTTCGAGCCTTTTTTATTAGTTTTCCTAACAATTTATTGGTTACAATCTTATACTTCAAGAGTTTTTTGATCCAAAAACATTTTCTCTAAAGGCTCTTTCATTTTAAAAGTACTTCTAAACAAGTCTTATGTTTAACCCTCCAAAATATTTTTTACATATAATTCATGCTCTTTTTTTTTAGTCTCCAACAATAATTTGATAATGTTCTGAAAAAATTAAAGAGATTTGGTCATGTGAATTTTTTTTTCCTTCTTTTTTTATTTTTTTTATTTTTGCGCATTAGGCTCATGGATTACACAGCATGTGAGAGGCACGTTAAGGGACAAAAAAGTGTGTTGGGTCCCGCAGTGCAGCACATTTAGTGCAATTGACGGGTAGGCGGCATGGCCCTTTTATAGTCGTTGGATTTTCAAAGGTAAAAAATCTGGACCGTGGCTTTCAATGGTAAATAAAAAATATGAGGAGGCAAATAAAGTGTGGTGGGTCCCGCGGAGCAGCAACGGTCCAAATCTAGCAGATATTTTTGGGGTTTCCCATCCTCTTTAGTGTAGATTTAAAGAAAAAATATGTGACATTTTTAGGGTTAAGAATTAAAAAAAATATGACAAAGATATAGTCGTTGTGCCCACCTGGCACAATCTGGGTTGTTAAATTGCAAAAAGATATTAATCTAATGGTTCATATTAATTCAGTTAGATAAAATTTTGAAAAATTAAAAATACAGAAAAGAAAAAAAAGCAATTTCCTAGAAATACCCAACCGTCCTCTTCCACCCTACATCACATCTCAATATTTTCAAAATTCATACCGGATCATGACACGTGACACTAGTTAAAAATCTGATCTAAAATCTATCTATAAAAATTATAATTTCGAATGATGACACGTGAAATGACGAGATTAGTTGAAAATCTTCTTCGAAATTAAACGTAATATTATATTTTTATTAATTAAAAAATAATTAATTCAATTATGATGTAAAAAAAGAAAACTAATGAAAAAACTTGAAAACTTTGACTTTTAACGATAATGACAAAATAAAGGGTAAAGTGAATAGTACCAAGTTTGACTTTTTTAGTGTAAAAATGTGATTTTTCATTAAAATGAACAGTACCACAGACTTTTTGTTAAAACTTTTATATAAAAATACACGCAAACTGTTACTATTCACTAACACAATAATTGCCTATTGTCCAGTTGCCCGGGAAATTATTGCATTGAGGAGTGGACTTCTTCTTACGCCATAAAAATGGAGCCTTTTAGACCAAGACTTGCTTTCCTACATGTGAAGGGTAGCTTTATCTAGAAGAGGATCCTCTCCTGAGCATAGGATGGGGATCATTCTGACCACGAAATCTAGACCGTTTAATTTTAATTCAACGGTTGAAATTATTATAACTTTTTAGAGGACTCTCTGTTTAGAGCCGTTAGATTAAAATTGAACGATCCAGATTTCATGATCAAAATAATCTTTATCCTGAACTCAGCAGATGATCCTCTTCCGCTTTATCTAGCCAGCTTATTGCCACTCTTCATTAAACTTCTTGCAAATGATAAAAATATATTTTCTTTAAGTGCAAAAAATTAAATAAGAAATTTTAATAGTGTTTACTTAAGTAGCATTATTTATAATTAAAACTAATGAAAAAGATTTAAAAACTTTGAGTTTTAACGATAAGGACAAAATAAAGGGTAAAACGAATAGTACTAGGATTGATATTTTAGTGTAAAAATGTAATTTTTCGTTAAATTGTACCGAAAACATTTCGTTAAAGTTCCTTTATTTATATCCTTACGTGTTGAAAAAAAAAACTAAGGTTAATAGGTATATTTTTTGTTACAAGCAATTAAAATTTAATTGTTACATTAACCACATAGAAATTCAAAAATGATTCATGCAGCTAAATATCAGATTTAGTGTATATGAAAAATCGTAAGTTAAATGCACATGAAACATGGATTAATTTACGCCATATTATATTAGGATAGCGGTTTCAAGGGGTAATTTCAAATTTTCATTAGAAGGGTTCATCCCAACATACTTAACTCTCACACTTGGAATGAGAAAAAGTTTGAACTCGGGACATGAGGAGCTGAAGATGAAGGCTCTAATCATTAGTAATCCATCACTTCCTAGATTGTTGACAATATTTTAGGAGTTGTCGAAATAGTGGAACTGTAAGAATTTTGTTATAATATGTTTATATTTCTCAGTCCTACTTGTCGGATTACGCTGATATTTTTGGTACCTAAATAAACTCCACACATGTTGTCAAGATTTCATAGAGATAAGTTAATATGCCCTTAATACCACTATGATATTGTCCTTGAAATTGCATATTGCTACATACATTGCACATTATATGTGCGGGTTTTATCACAAAAGTCTTGATATTATTAATGATAAAACCATTCAATTATATTATAACTTATTTTTCAAGTTTTCAACACACGAAAATATGCAAGTTCGGACATCAAATTGTTGATTAACAATCGTCGTTATTCTGAGCCTTGAAATCAAGCAGTATAAATTTTAAAACCCACCAGAAAATATGAGAGGAATCTCAAGATTTATTGAATGAGAACTTATAATTATAATTGTTTTAGAGTTTGTTTTGAAATACTTTTAAAATGACTGAAAACAGTTTTGGTAAAATTATATTTTAGCTTTAAAAGCACTTCAAGTGCTTTTCTACAATTTGCTTGCATTTTTAATAAGAATTGGTTTTAAAAACACTTTCACCAAAAGTATTTTCAGTCATTTCAAAAGCAATTCCAAATAATTTTTTGAACTAAGTAGTATTATTCTATTTATGCGAATCTAAATCATATTGAAGGAGACTTTGAGGAACCATCAATTGGCCAAGTCATGCTATGTAGCCAAAATAAAATCTTAAATATAATGAACGAGACTCTCAAAGTCGCTATCATCAATTGTGTCCACTTGTAAACTTTTAAAATCAATAATAAAGTCCACTTCCTAGAATATTGAAGAGGTTAAGGCTCACAAGTAACCATTTCTCTTACGAAACTAATATCTTATTTATTTATTTATTTAGTTAAAGATTAAAGCAAAATATATAGTAATAATAAGAAAAAAGAAAAGAAGGAAGGATTGGAATGAGGGAGTAGGGTAAAATATTATACAATATTAAAACTATAAATTAAGATCTAAACAAACTACTTTTCTTTTGACGTTTTTATTTTATACATTCTCCTTCGTTTCTCGATCATACATTGCTGTTTATTTTTTCTTTTATATTTTAAAATGAAAACTAACCATAAAATAAAATATGGCTGTCAAATAAAATGAGTCTGAGAACACTCCAAACTTTGTTCATTTTTCTTTAACAATTTGTGTCAGTTTTTGGGGCATCTTGAGTTAAATCTTTTGTTAATTTGGACTCGTGTAGATTGGAGTTTTCGTGGTGTTAGGTTTTCTTGAGTAGTTTCTTATTTTCTTGTCATAAAAAAGGAATTAAAATAGTTAAATGTGAAAGTGAAATAATTGTTGAAAAGAGTCGACCATATAATGATGACATGAAATGAAGCAAACGGGACCCCTTGTGAGTCATCGACACGTACTCGCATGCATGCCTCACCATTTGTTAGATAACATTAAAAAGTTAAAAAACAAAACAATCAAATGGTCCCCATTCCCCATCCTCTCTTTTCATTTTTGCAATTAGTGTTCATACAAATGGAATGAGATTTTTTCCTAATCTTTTTTATGAGGATTTTAGAGACTCTTAAATCGTGTTTCTTTATTGTATATCGTATGATCATAAATTATTTATTTTTATTTAAAATTAAATATAAACATTACCTGATCAAAACTAACCGCACAATATATGATGAACAAACACAATTTGAGGATCCAAAGAGGATTCTCATTCATACAAATGGTTTCATTCCCCATCCTCTATTTTCACTGCTAGATATTTTTAAATTTTTAAATTTAAACTCATCTAATATTGATAAATAGAATAGTGAGGAAAAAAATTTCTTGCACATAAAGCATGCATAAGATTAAAAAGTCGTGCTCCAATATTCTAGTGAAAAGAATGTTAAGTTATTATCCATGTGTACCCTCAATTCTAAATTATTATAATTTTTTATTTTAAAATAATTACTAGTTAATTTGTTTCGATTTATCATTGGATTTTGAACATGATAGACAGTCAAGCTTAATTGTTATTTAAGTACTAAGAAAACAGAAACGATAAGGACATTATATTGTTTTTCTTTCTTAAAGTTTTAAATTTTATTTTAATTGTTGAATTGAATAAATTAAATAATGGCGTGTAAATGTTTGTAGTTATCATTTCTCTTAAAAAAAAAAAAAAAACAATGGCGTCATTTGAGAGTTGAAAGCCCTTCCGATTCCCAAAGTATAGTTTCTAGAAGTTCAAAGATGGAATAATGGAAAGTTGTTTATCCTTTGATGGTTTAGTGTTTAGTTGTGTATCCATTGATACATTGATGGCGCGTTTACTAATCCGTAATTAAATTGAGAGGAATTGAATTGAGGGAAATTGAAATGAGGTAGAATCAAAATCAGATTCATGTTGAAATTGTTTACTAAAACTGTCTGAAATCGGAGTATGAATGATGTTGAGTCCATATAAGTTGTTTACTAATTCACTTCAATCGGAATGAAAACTAGGTTGATTACTATATTGCCCTTACATAAATAAATTATTTTCATACTAATTAATTAAATTAAATTCTTAATTAAATTTATATAATAAAATTCATCTATATAAGCATATATAAATAAGTTTTATTTATTTATTAAAAGATGGCAAGAATGATGTTTAGTCCATATAAGTTGTTTACTAATTCACTTCAATCGGAATGAAAATTAAATTGATGACTAAATTGCCCTTACATAAATAAATTATTTTCATACTAATTTATTAAATTAAATTCTTAATTAAATTTATATAATAAAATTATCTATATAAAAATATATAAATAGGTTTTATTTATTTATTAAAAATGACATAATGAGTGTCAAGTGAAGGGCAATGTTGGGATAATAAGAAATAAGTGAGGGCATAATAGGAATAAAAGATGCATTCCCGATTCCCTTACCCTCAGGAATTCAAATACCTCACAAACTAGGGAATCCCGTTCCTCTAATTTCAAGAATTGGGCTCCACTACTTTTTTGATTTTTTAATATTTAGTAAACACCAGAATACTCCATAATCAAAATTCAATTCCATTTCCTTATTCCGATTACCCTTACATAAATGTGCTATGAGAGTGGATCGTGAATCGATATGGTTGTAAATTCTAGGTTAAATCAAATTTTTAATATAAAACAATATTATTTTTACGTTAATTCAATTTAAACGGCACATAATCAAACTCGAGTGTGAGGGGTACACATCCAATTTAGACAAAGTAACTTCCCCTGTCGACATCATTTTTTGTTTTGTTTTTCTTAATCCCATCTGCTTTTTACACGTTATGAATGGCCTTTTTTTCGGTTGGATTTTTCCATCTTTGTTTCCATCTCCCTTTTTCCCATTGATCTAAGCCAGAGAACGACTCGTGACAGTGTGTGAACGCACCCAAGTTACTCCCACTAGAAGAAACCTTATCCAAGAGAAGTTTTATGGACGATTTGAAGCTTTCAAAACCTCTGGCCGAAACCTCTGCCTAACCTTTCCAATGTTCCAATTGAAAGTTAGCTACCACAAAAAATGCACTTGTCCTTTGCGTTGAAATGGCAAGAGTCACGTCTCTCGAGTGTAAAAGCATCCTCGTCACGCCCACATGTCAAGAAGAGTACAAGTCTATCTATGTAATATCCTTTTTCTCTATAAGAAAAAAATGTCTTTCCTTTTGTTTAAGTACGTATAAAGTATGTTTTTTAAAGCTTGAATGACGTGTTTGATATATATAAGATTAAATAAACTTCTGCAGAGAAGATGTATATGATTCTAGTTTTGTTAGTTCACTCCATGTTTAGTTTATTTAAGACTGATGATGAATGTTCCAATCCAGTCCTAAACCGGCCAAACAAACGCTCTCGAAATTTCTTTTGTTAATGCATTGTATTTGTGCATGCAGTAGAGTAGTGATGCTAGGGCCAACATGTTAAAAGGTGAATATATTCATGAATCCATTCCCTATGCATGTTACCATTTCTGTACTCTAAGCATCTTAGTTGTGGAAATACATTAAGCTAGCCAAACAAATCAACTCTTGTTCGTGATACACGATTCATGAATAAGTCGGCGAGATTCTCTTAAAAAAACCAAAGAAAAAAAAAAAAAAAAGTCGGCGAGATATGTCGGCTAGGATTGAAATTTAACAACGCAATTGTTTTTTATTTTTTTTTTATTGTTATATATGTATATACATCGTTATGGTACATGCATGCCAGGATCCTCTCCGAATCCAATTCCTTCTAGATTCTTCTTTTTTAAAGGCCAAGTTAGCGTCGTGGGTCTTTCCGGAGCTAGTTATTGACAATGTCGTAATAGTCATCGTCAACATACTCCAGCTCAGCGTGTAGAAGTTTATCGATTAACAAACAAAAAAAGTGAAGAAGAAGATGCGGAATTAAAGAAGGATTATTGAAGAAGAAGAAGACGAAGCAAAAGCAAAACTGCAAAGAAGAAAGAAGGAGAATTCGGGGATCCGAAGAGGATCCTCTCCGGGCAAGCTGGGGTTTCATGGTAGACAAGTCAGAGTATTTATATAGATCGTCGGAAAGTTAAGATTTCATCATAAAAACTTGACATTATGAAGAGTAATTCAAATTACTTATAAATCCATGTAAAGTATTTAATGTAGAATTCTCTCAATATAAAAGACATTTTCTTTTCTTGTTGAATCTCTCCACGTTACGTAACGATGGGATTTCTCCAATAGGCACATCACTAGGAGAAATATTTCAACACCTATGTGAGTCGGCACATGTGGTTTCCACCGTGACTTTTGGGTTGCAAGATTACCTAAACAAAACAAACTCTTCTGGAAAATGACTTTCAAGTTATCCCAAATCCCCAACAAACCTATCATTTCAAAAACTGAAGCAAAAGTCTTAGTATCTTTATCAAATCATAATACGATTGTCTTGTAGCCAAAATGATCAGTCAAATTGGCATATCTCTTCACTTTGGTCCTTGACAATGAAAACAACAAGTAATTCTTGAATTTGTCCACTGTAAATTATTTTAATCATTCCTTAAAAAATCTGTTAATATCCTCATGGACCACTTCTATCACTTTGGTCCTCGACAATTAACAGACTTTCACAAACGGATCATAATAATTTACAGTAGACAAGAATCACTTCTATCAATTTTTATTGTCATGAACCAAAATAAGAGTTATGCCAATCTCAAAGACTAAAAAGCCTAATACATTTCCCTAGCCTATATATTACATTGTAAACCGTTAAAAGTTAAACAACCTGAGTAATTCAAATCTTAGAACTCCCATACGCACAACTATACAAAAACAGCAACCTAATTCGTTAGAAACAACCATACAACAAAATACATTGTTCAACCCACTGAATGAAGGAACTAATCTGGTCCATCTGAGTCTTCATCAGATGTAACCTCCGAGCCTTCTTCCTCCTCTTCATCATCTTCATGGATCCTCAAGGCTTTATTAGCAGTCATCTTCGATAGTGCTGCAGTCTTGCTTGCTCTCTGTGAGCGAGCGCTTATTTTGACAAGATTATTAGGAACCACCGAGGTTGGAGAACTATCGTCATCATCTGAAGATGCCTCTTCAAGCGCCACTCGTCTTCTGGAACGGGCTGGTTTGGTTGAGCGAGGAGCTGGGGTTTGCGGCATTTCAACAGAAATATTGAAATCCAAGTTGAACTCTAGTTTTAACTTACCTGCAAAATATATATAAGCAGAAGAATTAGAAGAGATTGTGATCATAAACGAGCTCACATACCCACAGCAAACATACACGAAAACTGCTTAAAATGATTGCAATCCAATATGTCATTTGTCAATGAAACAACCCTAGTAAGGTAAATCATCTTAATGAACAAATAATCCTTTGCATGGGGTTCCTAATAGCATGTTAAGGATTTTACCAAATATAAGATTAGCTTGATCTTGCGACATTTCCTGATCTGGATGCCTATCTTGTGCCTTGAGATGGTCAGCCATCCGCCTTAACTCTTTGACAAGATCTTTCTCTGCTGATACAGATTCGACCACACGAATTAAAAGCCTCCTCATTAACTGGATTGCCTCTTGCTCTGATAACCGGAAATGAAGCATGACAAGTACTCTGCATAATGCCGACACATATGCCTTCTCTGCAGGTGTCTTCTTTGTACCGAAAGTGGCAACCTAAATTAAGAAGATATCAGTAACTAAAATCATAATCACAGTTTCAGAGAATGGCATAAAGACCAAAGTTTTGGAAGTTGAAATATTAACTTATAGCTGCGGGCCAACTTAAGAAATAAAGAATACTACAGTTACCTCTGCGGCTATGCGTATGGCAAGCCCCTCCTCACCACACTCAAGTGGAGGTTCTTCTATCACTTCTGGTAGTTCCCCGGTATCATTTCCTTTCTCTGTCCCATTTTTATACAAGGGAGCCTGCATGATGTGCAGCATAAAAAGTGATACTTGGACTGCACGCTTACGCATATTAGAAACCACGGTAGCAGAACCTCCAGCAGTGCCATTGATACCCGGCCACATAGAACGCATGACTGGAAGGAAAGCCTTGGATATACACTTCTGCATCAAATAAACACAGGATTTCAGGCTATTGGCATCATCTATTGATATGCTAGAGGCACCTCATGTTAGACAAATAAGCACTACTTGCCTTGTGATTAACTGCGAGGGAAGGGTAATTCTCAAAGAACACAGATAAACACTGTTTCAACCTGATGAAAAGTTGAGTACTAAATTAGAACAAGTTGGTTTTCTCCAAAATTAAATTGGGATGATTATACTTGAAAAAAAAGATACAGAAACAAATAAGGCACAAACGCTACCTCTGCAAGTCTTTAGATTCGTTGCTGAAGTACAAGGTAATGAGCTTGGATAAAAGTAATGGATGTAAAGAAGCAGGCATGCCTTGGTAATTCTCACTTAGAAGAAGAATTTTCGCAAACCCCTCACCAAGAGCACAATGAATCGACTCATTTTCATCACTTGCTAAAGAATTGTCCCAATCATCTTTCATGATTCCAGCATACAAAAGATCTAGCAATTTAATGTTCGATATCCCATCTGTATCAGAAAGGTTTAAAGGACTAGAAGTTATATCATAATCTTGACATTGTGGTGAGCAGCCCATCACCCTATCAACTTCCTGAGGATTATGCCACATCCCAAGATCAAATAATGCCTTGCAAGCAACTATGCTAATTGGACCTGGTCCCTTAATAAATGAAAGCTTTAACTGCTTTACTAGTTCCTGGCTTGGCTTTTTCTCTAACAACCCAAAAAGCCCAAGACACCTGACTGCTATCCTTTGGACTTCCAAGTGAGAATGTTTTGCCTGCAAATCACAATCAAGAAAGTTTGTAAACCCCTCGAAATAAAATATAACAAGGAGAGGTTACTATGTTGTGTGGACAAGTAGAAATGTATAAAGTAAGCATATCATACGACATGCATAAAACGATGTCAAGCATGCCTAAATGCCTTTCATTTACCTTAAAGTTGTTATACAGTAAAGAGACGAAATAGATTACACCTTAATAATTAGCCCCTCTGCTATCTCCTACGTTGGAGTGTAGGCAAGCACTACAAAAACTACACACTTGTTCCCAACTTTTTTAAATTTAAACTAAGTACATGAAAAAAGTTTATTACCGCTGGAAGCAATAACGATTGCAGTAGTTCAGTAGGCTCAATAGCTTTCCCTTGAATCCAATGATATGACCTTGCCTTCTCCAAGCAAAGGCCGAAAACAGCAAGGCAGTGCATCCATTGCAGAAAATCCGCTGTTCTTTCCCTGCAAGGGCGAGCAAGTTCCTCTACAACCCCAAGAACAACTTCTTCAAATTCACCACTACCAGCATGCACCTTGCTTGCTAACCCAAACACCGCTTCAGCCCAATCTCTATCACCACCAAGATTTATTCCATCTCCTATAACAACCATGTTCCCACACTCATCAACTTCATGGTCAAAAGGCTTATGCAGAAGTTCCAGCACAAATGTACTAGCAATCTTCCGGGTTGTAACATCTGAAAAATCAAGCATTGCACCAAGCAATAGTAGCTGCCGACATGCAAAGCGATAATTTGGTCCTGATTAAGTAATATCAAGTTAGGATATATAGTTGGATATAAATCAATGTTCTCAACCAAATGGAACTTGCACTCACCAGCATCTATGTGAGCTTTGACTAAATCTATATAATCAGAAATTGTTGCTGGTAGAATTTGCTCAAGAAGGTCACTGGTGTCTGAAGCTTCCGCTGCATATACTGCTGCTTCAGTGCCCATTGTTGAAGCAGCGTCAGAGCCTTTTGCCTGTTCAAGCACAATTTCTGAGCTTAAACAAAGAGGGGCAAGTTTGCTCAACAATATAACATTGGAATATATGCCCTAATATACCATTCCAGACATGGTTATATATGCCTTTTTCCACACCTACTGGTCACTATCCTCAAATTTCATATATGCCCTAAACTTCTCAATTATATTTCCACCCTATTCTATATTCTTAAACCAAAAACACAGGACAATTACAGAACAAATCACTATAAACGTACTTGTGCTTCCATCTGCAGGTGCCTACATATCATCCTCCAATAAAGGGCTACCTCCGCTTCCATTAGTTGAATGCTTGGCGTGCAACGTTCTGAATCGCCTAACAACAAATTGGAAGCATGACCAATGGAAGAGGCTAATATTCATACTTTATACACATGCACACATATAAAGAGCAGTTTTTCTTATCAGAGACAGAGAGTAACATTTTGTGTTGCCAAACCATGAATCAGGATCATCAAACAAGTGGAATCATATCTAAATGTATGATCCTCATGAGAATTTTACCATGGTAATATATACTCACTTCTTAAGAAAAGAGCAGACAGCATTGTTAAAACCACCCAACAATGTATTTCAGTGAATTGAACCGTCCATTTCAGGTCCATATCCAAGGATCAACCTTTCAAAAAGTAGTCACACAAGAAATTGTAGACGTCTTATTATGACCAAACAAATAGACATACATAGTGTTTCCGATAAACACTAAAATGAAGAAGACTGAACAAAAGGGTGCAGTCTTTTATTTGGCCAATTTTCGCAGGGAGGTTTTTAAATTGGGACATAAAAAGGGACGGTTTGAATCATGAGACCATAGTACAAGTGGTACTATGCCAATATTGTCTATTGTTTTAAAAAAAGGTACATTCATTGCATAATCTTTTACAATGCTATGAAAAACCACCAAGATGAATCAGGTAAGATATCTAATCATTTTAGCTACCCCTTAACTGGGACCCAAAATTCATTAGTTCAAAGAACTGAAAGATTTAGCAAAGCCTACTGTGGTACGGAATCTATGGACACAACATCTCTAACCTTTTTACCTATACGCAATTGTATTAAGTTTGGTAGCATGAATGATTTGACAACAAAAGAATGCAACATTTTCAGAAAATGGTCGGAACTAGATGAGTTTCCAAAGCTATGTATCAACATCCTCAAAATTATTGAAAGTGAAGTTTTAAAAAAAAGCAAAAGAAGATTAATTTACTATAACATTTAGCTTAATATATCACCCGTTCAATCAAAGCCATGATTACGTGTTCATGAAAAACTGAACTTAGTCATAATGACAAGTTCAAAAGACGTTAAGTTCTTTAACTTGTTTTATTCAGATGTACTTTAGCAGAAGTATACCAAAATATACAGTTTTCCCTCGTACGGGAGATGTATTCAGCCTCCTACTCTAGAAGACAATAAATCAAAAGGCATAGTCGTCTGTGTGCACGCTTTCTCTTCATTGTCAACTTCCAGACCTTGAGTGACTATCCCAAATATATGGTCAAGTTTATTCCAACATGTTGGATTTGGAAAAGATTTTCTGGAAAAGAAAATAAAACGCAATACATACATGCAAGTAATTAAAAAAAGAGGTTCAGAATACTATCACACCTTCAGTTCTCTCATCCGCAGATGATATGTAGTGCCGAATACTTTCACCATCATGTAATTTAATTAAACCATCTTTGAACAACGCACAAGCCACTGACTCCCCAACCAATTCATAGGTTTCAACGTCAAGATACTTGAGTAGTTCTAAAGGGTCTCCTTTGCAGCATTTTCTTAACCATTCATCTTTCATTAACTTTAGACACTCATTTGAAACAGCAACAGAACGATCAGCAAGTCCCCTCTGAAGAATTAATGTTCTATGCTTGATACTACAAAATCAAGAAAATGAAAGTGAGAAACCAAAAACAAAAGACAACACTCCAACAATTAACAGTTGAGGAGGGTTACTACATAGAAAACTTGTAGCTCACATATGACTAGACACTGGTAAACACCACAGTTAATTGAACAAAGGACTCAAATGCAATCATCAAATAATAATGTTGTCAAAAGATTCTCCCACTTCGTTTGATTTTAAAATTCAATGTGTTTAATTGTATATGGACAAATTTTTGTACTGCTCCTTGGTTTTCCATCAGATCTTGTAATACTACTTCAGGAGGTTAAAGGGGATAGAATTGGAATTGTACCATAAACTCACCTTAGACTTTGAAGAGGAAATTTACTAGCTAGAACATGGTATGCTGCTTTGCGCACTGATTCACTGACATCTAATGTACAATCAATGATTGCTTGTGCGGTTGCATTTGAAGGAGGCAAAGATAGCACTATTGCCTTCCGAACCTCCTGCAAAAATGACAAAGTCAGAGATCCAAGAAGCAACTTTCCACATAATTATTAAGTACTATAAGATTGAGAGTAAAATACCAACAGATTACCGCAAATTTTTCAACATAACATTTCCTTTGGTAATAATAGTATTACAAGCTATCCATTAGAACAGAGTATACAAACTTTTGTGTGCGATAACTGCAACCCAAATTTGGGTATACCTAAAATATACTGAAATGCTTCTGAACAAGAAACAAGTGTCACATTATAACATGGAAATGATGCTGATAAGGGAACTGTACAAGAAGAGAACATGGGTTTGTATGCCTCTGTTGGTACTATACTTTGTTTGACATAGAGATTAGTGTTTTGAATTGTGTGCATATAACAAAAGAGAGGCACTCACCACAGTTTGCTCTGCAGGAAGCATCTCAAGAAATAAATCAAGGATATCACTGTTCTCGCAATCACTTGCAAAACGCGAAAGAGCTCTAACTGCACATGTACGGATTACAGGGACCTTGTCCCCCACACGCAACTTCATACAATCTATTACTTCATCCCAGAGATCACTGCTCACTTCTGCATCATCAGGTAATTGCACGATGATCTGCAGGAACAATAAATTATGTCAAACCAGGGGGAAGAGAAAAATGTTGCAAAGTATGAAACTTGTGCAACCTATGAACAAAAAAAAAAAAAAAAAAAAAAAAAAAAAAAAAAAAAAACCTCATGAAAAATCGAGGCAAGGGTAGCAGTATTACAATGAAGCTCCAGCCAAGAATGAGTGAAGCTAATGAATTATCACCATTTAAGTTAGATAAATAAAATGTTACTTACAGAACTCAATTTTAAGATAGTAGTAGCTCAAAAGTAAAACATTAAAGAAAATAGTACCCTCTCCTCAAATCTCATGACCTTCGAAATTATACCGATCTTCAAAACCATACACATTCAAACCCCAAAAGTTACAAAGCCTTAAAACCCTAAATCCCAATTGCCTCTCAATTTCCCAAATTCAGTAACCAAACTAAAAACCCTACCTCAGAAACAGTCTGGCAGGCTCGTGACCTCGGAGTCTTTGTAGCGGCTGAGGACGCCGGCAAAAGGAACCTGAGGAAGTCCTCCAAGAAAGCGTCGGATTGGGAGGCATTGCCGGAGTCTCGGGCAGTTGCGAAGGTGGAGACGAACCGGACGATGCGTTCGGCGGAGGCGTTGGGCCTCTGGAAGGCGAAGAGGGGAAGTAGAGTTTTGCAGAATGCAGAGAAGAAGAGAGAGGATGACGACGTTTTGGAGCGGAGGGCGGCGAGCTCCTTGAGCTTGCGGTTGTGGCTGGCGTTGGAAGTCCGAGCGTCGTCGAGGATTTGAGCGATTTTGAGCACCAAGCGGTTCTGTTCTTCCTCCGTCGGTTCTGCCATGGCTCTCTGTGACTGAGTCGGTCGGTCTCAGCCACTGAGGAAATGGATCTGACGATTATTTGGCAGTTCAATCAAGGGTTCGGAATTGCCATTTTTGAATTCGAGCGGGAGTTTCTGCTTTTTTTTTTTTTTTTTTTAAGAGAAAGGAAATGTCAATTGAATTCCAAGCCCAAGTTATAAGCTGTTGAAGCCCAACGGGCCAACGCCAAGGAAAGTTATTAGCAATACTAATATTTTTCTCTTTCGTTTTGATATGGGTGCCTCATAAATTTTTGGGGCTTTTAGATCCAGGTCCAAAAATGTAGAGTGTTTTTAGGAGTGAGTCCAGTTATTTAATTATATGTTTTTATTTCTTTTATACTCATTTTATATTTTCTAAAAATATTAAAAATCAATTAAAATCTTCTAATATTATGCATTTTCCAACTCCAAAAGAATATATTTAATATCTTATAACAAAAAAACTAATATACTAACATAAATTTATCTACAAAACATTCTACCCTAACTCAAGTAACAAATATATGAATGTATATAATACCTATATGTGAGATATGAAACCTAATTAAAATGTAGAAAAAACATAACATACCTACAAGTAAGACACATTAATATGTGACAGGTTGATTATAAAAAAAGAATCTGTCATATAGGTAGATAAATATAATTAACCTGTGATATAGGTTGATTATAAAAATTAAAAATAAGATCTATAAATGGGGTTTAAAGTAGGAGGAAGAACGAGAAATAACAAAAAGATAAATAAAAAGAAATAAGCAAAGAGATAATTGGGAAGAAATTTGATTTTTATAATAAATCTTATTATTGAACAGATAACTATTGATAATTAAATAATTAAACATAACAAATTGGACTTATTTTAATAAACTGGACTATTCCTACTATTGCCTCAAAAAATTGGACTTATATCAAGTTTCCCCTTAATTTTTTAAGATTGTGCTATTCGCACACATTTTTTTACCTTCCACACGTCGTTCTTAATTTTCAACCGTCAGATCAAATAATTGAAAAATATCAAAGTATAGAGATTAATAAGGTTGTATAGCAAGTAAAAATTAGTGTGTGTATGTAGCACCACCCCTTTAAACTAAACATCTATTCACTTTAAAATAGAGATTAAACATTCTTCCGGCAATTTTGATGATTTTATTAAACATTCCTCCTACATATCTTTTTAGTATATTTGGAATATAAATGTACCAAACGTACCACAAATCGATACATTAATTTTCAAATGTACCAATCGGTATGTTTATTTTCAAATGTACCATCAATTTCAATCACTTCGAATGACTTTTTAATGTAGAAGATACTAATTTAATCAAAACATAAAAACGCACAAATCTTTAGCTTTTGAAATGTAGAATGTAAATGGTTGAATCTAGCTTTCTCTTTTATTATTTTTTTGGGTAAATATCAGTTTATTACTCTCAAATTTCGTGGTATTCAACATTTAGTACATAAAGTTTTTTTTCGTCCTAGAGCCATACCTGAAGTGCTAATTTTGAGACAGTCTCATACATCCGTTAGTCAAACTATTAATTCTCCCGTTAAGTGATGATGTGGCACCCATGTGGACAATGATTGGGCGTCATGTGTCATTAAAAAAATTTAAAAAAATAATTAAAATAATAAAAAACCAAATCCCCACCCGTGCCCACTTCCACCTCTCTTCCTTCTCCCCTCTGCAACACCCTATTCGGCTCCCCTTTTTCTCTCCCCCATTTTTATCCCCCCTTCTCCACCATTCATCTCCTAACCCCACCTCTCTTTTCCTCTTCCTTATCCTGCACCCCAACCCAAACCCAGACCGAAACCCCACATCGAACTTCACTGAATTCCCCTCGAAGTCCACTCGCACCTTCAACAGCCATTTGGAGTTAATGGCTTCCTTGGACAAGTTCTTCATGCATCGCCATCATAACAAGGTACAAAGCTTTTCTCTCGATTGGGTTTCTGAGTACAAAGTTGGGGAAACAGATATTGAAAATTGCTGCTCTGTTGAAAAATCTAGGGTTTTGGTGTAGGATAAAGAGGAGGAGGATGGGGGTTTCGGTTTAGTTTTGGGTTGGGGTGCAGGATAAGGAAAAGGAAGATGAAGGTCGGGGTTAGGATGGATGTGCAGAGGTTGCGGTTGATTTTTCGAGATTTTCCGTCAAATATGCAGGAGGGTTTTGGTGTAGGATAAGGAGGAGGAGGAGGGTGGGGGTTTCGGTTCAGTTTTGGGTTGGGGTGCAGGATAAGGAGGAGGAATAGGAGGGTGGGGGTTAGGATGGATGGGCAGAGGTTGCGGTTGATTTTTCGAGATTTGCCGTCAAATATGCAGGGAGAGTGAGAGAGAGTGATGAACGATGGGGGGAATATGGAGGGTGGGGGAAGGTGGTGGTTGCGTACAGGGAAACGGGGCCGTCAAAGATGATGAGGGTTAAGTGGGTGGAGTCGAATAGGGAGGGGGAAGGATGGATGTGCAGAGGTTAGGTAGCTGCAGAGAAGAGAAGAGAGGGGGGTTGGGGTAGGGAAGACGATAGGGTTCTGGGTTTTTTTTATTTTTTATTTTTTTATTTTACTTATATTTAATTAATTATTTTAATATTTTTTTTAATGACACATGTCGCTTAGTCATTGTCCACATGGACGCCATGTGATCACTTAACGGGAGAATTAACAGTTTGACTAATGGATGTACAAAACTGTCTCAAAATTAACACTTTAGATATGACTCTGGGACGAAAAAAACTTCATGTACTAAATGTTGAAAACCACAAAACTTGAGGGTAGTAAACTGATATTTACCCTATTATTTTTTCTCCCTGCTTTTGGCTCTTTAATCTTCATCGTGGGATTGAAGTAGTGTTCATTTTCAAAGAGTGGTGGTTTCGAGTTGTAGCATTTCTTCATCTCAGCTTTTTGGAAAATGACTAAAAGGAGTATATTAAGCACGGAGAGTGCTCTGATGATGTGTTCCCAAGGACCATGTACACCAAGAAGGTATGTACCATACATCTCCTGGACCATCTTCAAGTACATGACCTTTAGAAACACATCGTCATAGCAATTTCCGTGCTTACTATACTCCTTTTAAGCGTTGTTTTCCAAAAAGCCGAGATGAAGAAATGCTACAACTCAAAATGCCTCCCTTTAGTTCACTACACATGGAATGTGGCCGACCAATGAATCAATGTATGTAGCTTTCGACTGCACAGAAGATGACCTTTGATGCAAATAAGGTAATTACGTAGATACAAATTACTAGTTCTTTTACTTATTTACATCAAGGTCATCCCATGTGCAGTCGAGGACTACATATATTGATTGATTAATAGGCCACAGCCCTTGTATAGTGAACTAAAAAGAGATGGTTTTGAGTTGTAGCATTTCTTCATCTCGGCATTTTGGCAAACATCGGTTGACTAGAATTGAACATGCATCAAGTACTGGTATGGCGTGTAAGCCGATGATGTTGCGATAAGCAAGAACAAAATCATAGTTGAATACCAGGTACGCTAATGAACATACAAACAAACTACGAAGAATATTTTACCAACGAAAAAAATAAAGAAATAAGAAACCCTAATTTAGATGGGCTAGGCCCAAACCTAAACAATAAAATAAATAACTAATTTTCCAACACCCCCGTCAAACTCAAGACAATACACAACATGAGGTTGTCAACAAGTAAATGCAGGTGCAAGCTCCGTTAGGCAAACAAGGTAAGACAATTTAAGGGAGCATGCGATTCAAGTGAGCAATTCAAGCAAACAAACAATTCTACTAGACTGGAAAACTGAATTGGATTGGGCTGGGCTGGGCTGGACTAGTCTTAACTAGACTTGACTGGATTAAACTAGACTAGACTGAAACTAAACAATTTTAGCAGCTAAGTAAGCAATGGCTTTTCAACAGTAGGGTCGACAACAAGTTCAAGATTCTGGGCTCGATGGTTCCAGCAGATATGACCAGGGTGCAGCAGCAATGGCTTTTCTCATCTAATACGTATTCTCCAACTAATTCAATTAATAAAACAAAACAAAACAAAAAACCTAGAAGGATAGTTTAATAGGACTTCTTCTTTTTCGTGGGATTTGGTTGAAATAGACACATAAGACTTCAAGTTACGGCTCAAAGAACCCTAAAGCAAGGGAAATTTTAAAAGCCCCAAAGTATTGGTGTTGAATAATTCATATTGTTCCAAATGCTAGTATCTACTTTCAAAAAAATTTAGAGATAAGATGCTATATAGTTTTCTTCTACATGTTGATGAAGATCCCATGCAAGATTTTTCCTTGTAATGAAGATAATGTGTAGATTTTGCTTTCCAAGCATTGTATCCTCCCATTTTCATTTGCTCTACAGAAACCACATGCATGGTGGCCTGACCTCCTTTTGGGTTTTAGCCATGAAAAAATAAAGTTTATGGCTTTTTATCTTCAAGTCGTGTGTTTAAAAATTTTGTGTTGCATTGTTTATATTTTATATATTCTTTTATTGACATGCATTTCCAAGTGGTAAAATTTTTTACACAATTGAACCAACTTTTACAAAAAAAAATTTAGCTCGAAACAGCTCGAGCTCAGTATCAGGCTCAAACTTTTTAAGCTCGCTCGAGCTTGGCTCATATAAGAAGCAAGCCAAGCCTAGTTAGAGCTCGAAAAAAAAATACACAAGCCAAACTTGACCACAATGATATTTGGTTCGGCTTGACTCGTTTACAGCCCTAGGAATGAATGTTCTTAACCACTTTTACTATAGTATTTTTATCACAAATGGTCCCTGAGATTGACTGAACTCTTCATTTTGATTCTTGAGTTTCAAAGTCGATCAATTTGGTCCCTTACTTTCAATAGCGCACACCAATATGTTCTTTCTTTAGAATTCAGTCAATAATTCTATTAGTGTGCTGGTGTGGCACACATATAGGACCCACAAATCCAATAATATAGTGACATGTGTATTTTACAAAAATAATGTCAAGTGTCCATGTCTATTAAAAAAATCTTGTTTAGATTTTCATAAATTAATTGTGGTATATCTTAAAAATCTAATAAGATAACCTCATAAATACAATTAACAATTGGAATTTTTTTTATTTGATTTTTTCTGAATATTTTTTTAATTTTAAAAAGTTATTATCATAGAGAATAAAAAGAACTGTTGGATTAAAGTGATAATTTGAAATGGACGTCTTAGATTTGGCCAAGTGTCGAGTACATTGGAAGTAGCCTTTTTGGTGGGCCCTAGGCTACAAAATATGTCACCCCACTCTTCTAGCTGAGTGCGTATAGTGCACGTGCCCAACGCAAAAACAATTAAAAGGCCTAATTGACGTTAGCTCCATGGATTTAGATCTGGACTCAGAATTGACATGACTGCCGTCATGCTGGTAAACCTTGACGACCTAAAAATGGGTGGATGTGTGTTTTGGATTGGGTTTATGATCTAGCCATGTCAATTTAACATGAATGGAAATGATATTTTTTGAGCTATATTCTCCTTTAAATGTGCCATGCTCTGTTTGTTTGATCTTTTTTTTTTTTTTTTTGGGAAAATGCGATATCATTTCATTCAAATCAAAGGATCATTACAACAAAACATCTTTCAAAAGGGGATCTAGAATCAGATCCCCCCGGGGGGGGGGATCCAATTCCAAGTACAATTGGAATTTGAAAGAAGAGCAGAGCGTGCTAGCCGGTGGCACAACCATTTGCTTGACAACGAACATGGGTAGAAATAGCTCTTGTGACTGAGACAAGGAGGGCCTTTGAATCCTCAATAATATGTCCAATGATAGACAAATTAATGGAGGGATCATTAAATGCTGCCATAATCTGGAGAGAATCGCTTTCTAACATGAAATTTTGAAAACCCCTTTAAGTCACCAACAAAACACCATTTCTAGTAGCCAACGCCTCACTAATCAGAGGAAAGCCAATATGATCAAAAGTTTTTGTCAAACCCGCCACAAAACATCATGATTATCCCGAATCACCACGCCGATACCTCCCCGTTTGGATCATTCATTCCATGCACCATCAGTGTTGATTTTAAGCATAGAAGAGGGAGGGCATGACCAATGAGAAGTAACAAGAGGAGAAGGAGGGGAAGGGTAACTAGGTAAGGAGCGATTATACTTCTGCCACTAACAAGGACAACTAGATAGGACGATATCAGGACTTTCGACCTTATCATTCTAGAGCTTCTCGTTCCTTGCACCTCAGATAGCCCACATCACCACAAGGCAAACATCGAAATTAGCAACTAAAAAGTGTTCAGCCCAAAGAACCATACAACTCAGCATATCTGAAGGGAGAGAATCATGGGGATGACCAATAGGAGAGGCTAACCATATGCATTTGGCAAAAGCACAATCCCACATCACATGCAAGGTAGATTCTTCAGGGGCACCACATAGAGAGCAAAGAAGATCGGAATTCACCTTTTTTTTTTTTTTTCCTCAGGTCCATCTTGGTGAGGATAATATCTCTATCAATTTTCCAAACACACAACCTTGGCTGCCCAGAGTTTCTTTCAGAGAAAAGCCAATGAATTCGCATTAGAGGACGTCAATGGAGCCTCTCTTCGCCGTTGCAGAGAGTCTAGTGTAACATGGTATGCACTTTTAACCGTAAAAGATCTTATTTTATCATAATGCCAGATCAATCGATCATCCAGGCAACAAATGCTAAGTGGAAAAGACAAAATCACATATAATTCAGTATCAATGAAGAGACTCTTAACAAGTGGGACCTTCTAGCACCCAGTATGATCGATGAGATCCATGACATAAGACACCCCGCATGATAAAGGTTTTGGGGAGAAAATTTTAAGACTTGAAAGCAAAGGGAGAAATCAGTCATTCCATATGTGAATTGAATCTCCTTTACCAATTTGCCATCTTGAGCCCGAATTCATGACACTTTTTGCAGTGCAGATACTTTTCCAGCCATAAGAAGCATCCGACTTGATCATAACCTTAAGGAAGAAGCAATGAGGAAAATATTTGGCTTTCAGTGTGCGCGAAACCAAAGATGAAAGCTCAAAGAGAAACTTCCAACCCTAATTGGCTAGGAGGCCTAAGTTAAAAGCGTATAGGTTCTTGAATCCCAAACCACCATCACTCATTGAAAGAAATAGTTTATCCCAAGCCAACCAATGAATTTTTCGAGCATCACCAGCACCACCCCACCATAACTTTGCCACTAGCCAATTTAAATCATCACAAAAGGATTTGGGAAGAAGGTAACAGCTCATCGAGTAGAGTGGGATGGATTGAGCCACTACCTTGACAAGGATCTCTTTACCAGCGGCACTGAGAAGATTTCATTTCCAACCATGCAACTGTTTCCAAAGGTGTTCCTTGATATTGTTGAAGCAAGTAGTCTTGTTATGGCCTACAACCGTAGGAAGCCCCAAGTATCTATCGTGTTTATCAATCCAAGAGACACCCAACTCACCAACTGAGAGTTTCGGTTCAAGTTCTTGCTGAAAACAAACAGAACTTTTCGATAGGTTAACCATTTGCCCCGATGCTCATTCATATGCCCTAAGAGAGTGGACTGGATTTCCTCACATGCTGCCTTAAACGCAACAGAGTAATGCACGCTATCATCAGCAAAAAAACATATGTGAAATTGACACGCCTGACCCCGATATCCTCCAAACACCAGGGTAGGCACGTGTTGCCCAACACCCGAAGGTGACGAAGCCATACTAATATGCATGAGAACTATGAAAAAGAACGAACATAAATAAAACTCATAAATTTAACCATAATGAATATGCAATTGTGGAATGTGTTTAGAGCATACAGCTAAACCAAAACATTGAAGAAGGAATAATATACAAATGTACGAACAAAAGAATGAGTCCTACACCTAGAAAACTAGAAGCTACAGCATCGAGTGCCTTGACGTCGGGGTTGTACGCCTAGATTCTAAGTCCTGAGGGGGTGCAAAACAAAACATGAATGGACCAAATTTATATATATAAGTAGTACTAAAATCGTTATTCTTCAACGTACTAACCCCCAGTTTAGAAAACTCATATAGCATAAGTAGTAATAGGTTTTCCGATAACCCTAGCATGCCATAAAACCTTTCATAAAATATATATTATATATAATGTGCTTAGTAGCATCATAAAGGCATATATATAAATCTTCATTGCCCGAAGGCACTTCATCACCAACCCATAGGCATATATAAATCTTCATTCACCCGAAGGCCTTTCATCACTCGAAAAAAGCCATATATAAGTATCATTCGCCCGTAGGCCCTTCATCACCTGATCGAAGCCATATATAAATATCTTCCAGCCAAAGCCATATATAAGCATCTTTCACCCGTAAGCATATAGAAGCACAAAAAAAAAAAAAAAAAAAAAAAAAAAAAAATATTCATAAACATAATATTTCCAAAATATATATCATTGGAGCTGAATAGCTCAAACATCATATCATAAATATTTCAAAGAACGTAAATCCGATAAAGCATAATATTTCATAAAGCGTAAATCCAATTTACTCATAAACGTTTCATAAAACGTAATCCTAAAATTGCTTTCATGTATACATTCTAATAATAAAATCATGCATTTTGGAAGGGGTCCACTTACCTTAATCCGTCATCGTAGCCAAATGGTGGTGAAGAGTGTGTGGTCGTTGTTATTGTTGCAGGTGTGTATGTGTGTGCGTGGGTATTGGTCGCCAGAGAGGAGAGAGCACATAGAGTAGAGACGAGAGGGAGAGAGAGAGAGAGATAAAGAAACAGAGGAGAGAAAGTGAAGAGAAAATAGAGGAGAGATTTGGGGAAGGGGGAAGACACTAGGCAAAAAAGGTGAGAGGTTGAGTGGGATGCAGGTCCCGCATGGCACACTTATCAATCCCAAAAAGCAAACATGACAAAATATCCCCCAATCAAAGTGAAATTACAAAATTGCCCTCGACGTTCTGTAAACTCCGGGACGGGTTAGTACAATCTACCCCAGTTAAGAAAATTTCGTCCTCGAAATTTGAAATAACTCATTTTACATAAATACTCAAAGATAGGAAGAAAATATATATAAAGAAGAAATCAAGTCAGAGCAGTTGAATAAAAGAAAATATGCCACACCGTCGCGCTCGGGTTGCAGTGATTCCTCTTTCATGCCTCCAAGCTCCAACCTTCTTCCCCTATCAGTATAAAAGTATAATCATACTTTATAAAGATATAAAGTCGAAAATATATAATAATGTAAGGCCAAAAACATGTACACATAGCAATATAACATCAAAATAGATATGTATAAACAAAGAAACCGAAAAGTTGTACTGTACTTAAAACTGAAAGAGGAAAAGACTCAACCAAACGTTTGTAACGTCAAACATATAGATATATAACTATAATAAAGTAAGTTAAAATACTTGCATTGAAAATTAAAATCGAAAATGAAAAGTGGGTATTGCCTAAGCATTCATAATGTCACGTACTCTGAGAATAGATATGTCCTTGGGTCGAGCCCCCACAATAACTAATCAGTAACAACTACCCGTAGATAGGTCTACTTGCCCACTTGCTTAACGAACCCAACAAATAAGTCATCGACAACACATTGTTGTCTCGATAAACAAGTAGTAATTTCCCAAGGGTGCAAAAATTTCCTTTTTCTCCAACTCCAAGGTGACATCATTCAAAGCATACAGTTTCCCTTAACGTAAATTCGATCTTCTGAATACCAGTTCACAATACTCTTCTGTCTAACCAATGTTACCTGCAAAATCTTTCATACTATGTCTCAAATAGTGCCATACCTAAACCAAAAATACAAAACTGTCGTCGTAAACAATTCATATAGAGATCAGTGTAGATTCTAATCATGCTAAAATCACAAAACAAATGAACACAACATGTCCTCCAAGGTCTAGATAACTCGTTCAAACTGTCCAACAGTCTAAGAATGAAATGTAGTACCGGACAACAACTTAGTACCCAAGGGTTTCAAGAAAAACTTCAGTAGACTTAGAAGCGAAACGCACATCATGATGAGGTACAAAAATGACGGCATACCCTAAAACCAAACAATGTGATTCACAAAGCCTATGTGAGTTAATTCGTTGAGAAAATTTCTCTCGGATTCAGCAAAAGGCTAAGCCGAGAAGGCTAAAAGAACACTCAAGACTTTAAAGGTCAAAACAAGTCCATCAACTCTAAAGTACGAGATAACTGGAGTGAAGCTTAACTTTGATGCGAGAACACGTGCGAGTACAAAACTTAATTCGGTGGTAAGTCGAGATGGTTGAGTGCGGGCTCGACTCGATTGGTAATCAAAAGTAATCTGATAGGCGGAAACTCAAATTTTTCCCATTCTAATAATCACAACAACTTGTTACAACGATAACCTCAGAGGTATTCAATCTCCAGTGGTAATGATTCGCTCGATAGGGTGATAATGGGTGATTGAATGATTGATGGTCTCAACTAAAACTTTCAAACCGGAGTGGTCTTCCTGAACAGTCTATCTGCTTTAGAAACGATACGAAGTGTTGAAGGGTAAACACGAACCCAAAGTTGACTAGAATGCATTCCAGTGCCATGAGGTGAATCTAGGATTACGGTCGAAAACTGATGTTAATTGAGACACCAATCTAACGAAGTCTAGAATGAAGAATTCTGCCAAGCGGTCAAAAGTATAGTCCTCACAGACTGGTAGATAATATGTTGAGTGAGTTAATAAACAAATATCGAAACATCATCATAGTCTCCACGTGTACAAGGTGATTTTTACAGGAAATCTATGGTGACATTCATTCATTTCCATTCACGGCAAACTTTAATACCAAAAATCCGGGATGGGTCGTTACAGAAATGATGGGGGGCATCACGACAAACTTTAATACCAAAAATCTGATTATCCCATTCCTTTTTTTGCAATTAGAGCGGAAATTGTATAATGTTGATGTTTAAACAGTTGTAAGGTTTTGAGTAAACCATAAACTCAATTTAATATTATACAAGGTTTGAGACAAAATTTGAGTTTTATGTGATTGTAATCTAAAATGCATGACATTGTCATTCGAATGAACGAATTACCAGACAAGCGATGGAGCTAGCGACTGTTACTAGTACTCCTACTTAAGTAATAAATTCATCTTGTGATCAAAGAATACAGAGAAAAACGAGCTATCATCACTAAGGTATTGGCCCCACTTTGTTGGGTAAAACATACAATGGCACGAGGTGGGAACCCAGTTGCCCAAACATACATATCTTGAAGATTAGGATCATCCCAGTAAGTTGTACCTTTGTTTCTAAGATGTTTATCTTCGGAAAGGAAAATTTTGGTATATAGATTAAATGGATAGTAGTAGCACGTACATGACATTATTTGAGTTAGAATATGTTCCCATGCATGCATAGAATATTATTGCAGATTGATTGATTGATCGACAACTTGATGAGCCTTCTTGTAACTATCAACAACCCACCAATATTAGGAAGTATTATATAAGATACATAGAAAGCATATATATATACAAAATAAAGCCTGCCAAATTTCGCACCAGATGCCAATTCCCGGGGGCCGATAAAGAGAAACAAAACAACTAGGGAGGACAGCAGATGATGCTATGTATGTAAAATAGTGCAGTCTCCAAGTGACATTGTCCCTCAGCAATTTGGCCATCTGCCAAAAACTTTGTGTGGCTACCTGCCATTGCCACTGCTAGTGTACAACGAGGCCTACACCTAGGGCACAATGTGATTCCTCTATATTTTGGTGAGCTTTGTCACCCATCAACCACGCCAAAACGCACGATAAAATCCTTTTCAACTTAGGGCACAATGTGATTCCTTTATATTTTGGTGAAATATAAAAAGATTTGCATGAAAGCGAAACCTGAAATGGCATATATATGTAGATTTCGCAGTTACGGTGCCGTATTTAAAGAAAATAGAGACATGCAGCTGAAATATCATATTATTGAAAAAATTTATGCGTGTGTATCTAAGAAATTAAACTGTCATCCCTTAACGGATTGTTAATATCTACTGTGTTAATAGTATGCAACAAGAAATGATTGAGACAACTTATAATATCAAATCATATGGACTGATTTTTCCTCCCATATATTTGAGGCATTAAGGGGGTCGTACTTGTAACCTTAGCCAAAATTTGATACGTTATAGTTCACTATATGGTTGCCTTACAAATTTAAAGGGTGACAAGGGTAAGATTAACCTCTAATAAAACGAGTGGCAGAGAGTGGTCTTCTATCTGCGTTTGCAACGATAAAACCCTAATATGTAATTAACCCTAGCCCGCAAGTACTATTTTATTTTGGATAAGGCTAGCAAGATTAAATTTGCAAACCAAATAATGTGTCATGATTAAGAAATAAACACATTAATCGATACTTAATTAATAATCTAATCATTTACAACCACATCATTTAGTTTAAAAAATATATATATATATATATATATATATGTGGAACATTGAAATTAAACTGCCAAAATGCGATATCGTCACTATTACAAAGTTATAGTTGTTGCTTGAACGAATCCGGCGAAGAATTGCTTGCTTTGTAGGAGTGTTCATGTCTGATAACTAACGGAACGCTAGCTATATGCTTAACATAGTTTTCGTACCTACAACTGCAGTTAAGTGGAACAATGAAGAGATATGTCACTTCAATATCTGAACCGGATACACTGACCCTTAAATAAAGGGTTACACCTCTTTAAAGGGTTACAATCATTCAACAAGAGTTACAAGGTTCACCTATTGAATGGCACCCTTTGGTTGTCTATAAATAGTCAAACCTATTTCATATTCATTCCAATTCCAATTCATTTGCTCGAGAAAGTCTAAGAGAGAACCTATCTTCCTGTGTGATTCCCAGTTTAACCATAGCCATCAGTAGAGATCTGATTTCTTTCAGCAGAGAGGGGTCTTCAATATATGTTTGCAAGTTGCAACCATAAAACTCAACATATGTAATTAACTCCAGTCGGCAAGTCCTATTTCATATTTCATGGTCCCCTAGGAGATTTTTTATGGTACTCTAGAGTATCAAATGCTTCATATCTTTTACTTGTTGGATCTTTGATTAAAATTACAAAAAATAATTTAAACGGTTCAAAAAATCGAAATATCTTATACTTTGAAGTATCATAGAATATTTGGTCGACTTTCCATTGAATTTGAGTCTGGTCTACAGATTTGTCTAAAACGAGAGGTACGTAGCATTTAGTGAAGGATAAATTCGAAATATAAGTAGATTAACAATAATGGAGAGTCTTAATCAATAGGGTTACTCCAAGTAAAGAGACAGAAAAAGAGTGACAATAAGTTAAAATTAGTATAAGCTCAAAGGTCGATTTCCTCCAATGTGACAAACGAACCGAGAGAAGTCCTACGAACACCATTTATGAAATCATCAAGTGTGAGCAGCTAGGGGACACACGTATTATGTGATGCAACTAAGGGGACAATCAAACGTAATTTTGACCCTTAAAAATTGAGTAGGAACATGTCAATTATCTGCCCTTTCATGATAACTTAAGAACATCTCTTCACCTTTTATTGATCTCCATTACTATATATGCTTAAGATATGTATTAGATTAAAGAAAAGAGACTCTAAAATTGGGACTTTTTGTAGACTCTCCGTCACCTTACTGTCTAATATTAATTTTTGTGTCAATATTATAAAACATTGTACAAAAAACTTGAGGTGACAGAAAGTTCATAAAGAGTCTCACTTTGAGAAAGTCTCCTTAACAATTTTCTAAAGAAAAACCTTAAAAATATTGTCTCTAGTTTTGAACAAAATAATTATCATAATTATCACCAAAATAATAGTTTAGAACATGAGAAATGTCTCATACTCTCATCAAATACTAACCAATCGACTTGTATTTTATAGAGATTGTCAACGAACGCCTATTAAATTAGCAATAAACTAAACCAAATAATTTGAGTTAAACACATAAATTTTTGTAGTTTATGTGTATTAGATGCTGACTAACTAAATACAGATAATGGGATGCCACGATTAGACATTGCACACCTAGATTCTGTCAATCATTATTCGTGAAAGTTCATTTCTATATGTACTAGAAAAATATATAAATGTTTTTTTGGGTCATGATCACATCCTCATAGATTTGAATATATTTGATATCAAAAGTTGAGAATAAATGAATGTGATTTTAGTATTTGAATCTCAATTGTTGATATCAAATTCAAAGTTAGTAATTACACATCCTTAATCACCTGATGACTAAGAGAACGAGATTCATGAAAATGGAATTAACTTGGTTCCCATTGATTGAGGAGCAGTTCCTTTTGAATTCACTACGTGGTTAGTTTACAGAATTTCATATTCATGATCAAAACCGTTCATATATAAATCACTTTTTAAAGCTCACCTCGGTAAAAATCAATAAAATATGTGATCGTTAAGTCCTCGAATAGTATAAAAACAAATAGACATATTCGGTAAAAACATTAAAAACCGTCTATTTATTTATTTTTATTTTTTTAACAAACGATATCATCTGCATTAATAGACATATTCGGTAAAAGCATCAACTATTTATTTATTTTTATTTTTTTAACAAACGATATCATCTACATTAAGGGGGAGGGGGTGGGGGTGGGGGTGGGCTTAACTGCACAATGGGTTAGCAATAATGTGGTTCCAACTCGCCTTTGGTGAGAATCGAATCTAAGACCTCTCACTTACAAGTGAAGAGAAATACCATTAAACCGTAGTACTAAGTGGCAAAAAATAAAAATTAAAAAAAAAACCCAACTATTTATTTGTTACAATTGATTAACTAAACTAACCTTAGTTTTAATTATTTTTTACAAAAGTGTTTTTTTTTACAGAGTAATTTATAATATGAACGATTCTAATTATAAAAATGAAGTTCCATTAATCGATCACAAAGTATCTTAAAGTGAAGGTCCTCCTCAATCTTAAGGAGCCAAGCCTTTCTCTATGAAATAATCTGTTTGTGAATGAAATTCCACAAGGAATTTGACAGGACTAGTCATTTTAATAAGATTTATTAAAACTCTTACTGAGTTGAAAATTTAATACAGAACATATAGTATAACCAACTTCACCTTCTGAATTATTAATTATTTATATTAAGAAAAAAAAAAAAGCTGTCTAACAAACATTACATCTCACATCATAGATGAATCACCAATCTTAAAATTGAGGCATATCAAATCATATGGACTGATTTTTCCTCACATAAATTTGAGGCAGTAAGGGGGTCGTGCTTGTAATCTTAGCCAAAATTTGATAAGTTATAGTTGACTATATGGTTGCCTTACAAATTTAAAGGGTAAGGTTAACCTCTAATAGAACGAGTGGCAGAGAGGGGTTTTCGATATATGTTTGCAACCATAAACCCTAATATGTAATTAACTCTAGCCGGCAAGTAAAATTGTATTTTTCATGGTAGGTTTGTTTAAAAAGAGAGTATTTGGTGAAGGATAAATTCGAAATATAAAGATTAACAAAAAGGAGAACGGAGTCTTAAGATATTAGGGTAAGTTCAAGTGGAGAGCCGGAGAAAGAGCATAACAATATTGAGTTAAGATTAGTATAAGTTTAAAGTTCGATTTCCTTCAATGTGATAGACAAAAAGAGAAAGAAGTCTTAATCATATGGACTGATTTTTCCTCACATAAATTTGAGACAGTAAGGGGGTCGTGCTTGTAATAGTTGACTATATGGTTGCCTTACAAATTTGAAGGGTGACAAGGGTAAGGTTAACCTCTAATAAAACGAGTGGCAGAGAGGGGTTTTCGATATATGTTTGCAACTATAAACCCTAATACGTAATCAACTCTAGCCGGCAAGTAAAATTGTATTTTTCATGGTAGGTTTGTTTAAAAAGAGAGTATTTGGTGAAGGATAAATTCGAATTATAAAGATTAACAAAAAGGAGAACGGAAGTCTTAAGAAATTAGGGTAAGTTCAAGTGGAGAGCCGGAGAAAGAGCATAACAATATTGAGTAAAAATTAGTATAAGTTTAAAGTTCGATTTCCTTCAATGTGATAGACAAAAAGAGAAAGACGTCTTAAGTTCTGCATGCGCACCATTTATGAAATTATCAAGTGTAATGAAGCTAGGAGACTCTCAAGTACGTTGATTTTTTACCCTGAAAAAATGAGTAGGAACATTGAAAAAATGTATGTGTGTGGATATATATAAGTGGAAAATTGAAATTAAATTGCCAAAATACAATATCGCCGCTATTACAAAGTCATAGTAGTTGTTTGAACGAATCCAACGAAGAATTTCTTGCTTGATAGAGATGATCTTATTTGATAACAAACGGAACACTAACTATATGCTTAACGTCGTTATTGTACCTGCAACTGCAGTTAAGTGAAACATTGAAAACATGTATGCATAGATGTAAGTGGAACATTGATATGTCATATGGTTGTAATCTTATGATATATTATAGTTGACCATATGTATGTTGCCTTACAAATTTAAAGGGCGCAAGGGAAAGGTTAACCTCTCATAATTCGAAACATAAGTAGATTAACAATAATGGAGAATGAAAGTCTTAAGCAATAGGGTTAGTCCAAGTAAAGAGACAAAAGAAGAGTGTGACAATGTGTCAAAATTAGTATGCGTGAAAGTTCAATTTCTTTCCGAACGAAACGAGAGTGGAAGTCTTACGACACCATTTATGAAATCATCAAGTGTGATGCAGGTAGGGGACACTAAAACGTAATTTTGAACCTCAAAAACTGAGTAGGAACTTGTAAATTATCTGCCCTTTCATGTTAACTTAAGAACACCTCTTCGACCTTTTATTGATCTTTATTACTATATATGATTAAGACATTTATTAGATTAAAGAAAACCCTTAAAAATCTTGTCGCTAGTTTCTGAACAAAATAATCATCATAATTATCACCTAATTAATAGTTTAGAACATGAGAACTCTCTCATCAGATACTAACCAATTAACATGTATTTAAAAGAGATTGTCAACGAACGCCTATGAACTAACCCAAATAATGTGAGGTAAACTCATAAATTTTTATAGTTTATGTGTATCAGATGTTGACTAACCAAATACAGAGAAAGGGATGCTACAATTAGACATTGCACGCTTAAATTCTGTCAATTATTATTCATGAAAGGCCATTTCTTATAGAAATGTTTTCTTAGTCGAGAGGAATGTGTGGTCACTTACTCATGGATTTGAATAATTCGATATAAAAAATCGAGAATAAATGAATGTGATTTTAGTATTTGAATCTCAATCGCTGATATCAAATTTAATGGTGAGGTAACCACGCATTCTTTAATCATATGGTAACTAAGAGAATGAGGCTTCATGAAACTGGAATAACCTGGCTCCTCACTTGATGTGGAGGAGTTCCTCCTCAATTCATTTCATGGCCAATTTACGGAATTTCATGATTCATGATAACCGTTCATTTTGTAAAGATTATCTTGGTAAAAAATAAATAAAATATGAGATAGTTTAGTCATCGAACTGTATAAAAATAAATAGATGAATGTGGTAAAAACATTAAGAACCGTCTATTTATTGGCCACAATTGATTGACTAACAGTTTGTATGTGAATGAAGTTCCATAAGGAATCTGACAGCACTAGTGAGTTTATTAAGATTTGTTAAAACTCTAACTGAGTTGAAAATTTAATACAGAACATATAGTATAACCAACTTCACCTTCTGATTTATTAATTATTTTAAGAAAAAAAGCTTCTAACTAACTTTACATCTCATATCATACATAAATCACCAATCTTTAAAAAAAAAAAAAAAAAGTTTATCAAATTGAAAAAAATCAAATAAAATCAAAAATAAAAAATTAACAAAAACGTATAAAAAGTTAAAAAGAAAAAGCGTGCGAAAATACTTTTCGTAAAAATAAGAGTGGTCATGAAAACTACCACGAACAGCATGACATAATGAATCCGTAATAAAATGTTTTTCAAAGTTTTTATAGTAAGAACTAGCATTTGCTTACACATTTTGTGTATATGAACATATTTTTTTAGAAAATGAGAAGGAGAGAGAGAGAGAGAGAACATTGGGGGAGTGGGAGGCTTTTGGTTTTGGTTTGTTTTATTTTATTTTATTTATTTTTATTTAATATTGGAGGTATTTTAACATTACCTGTAGTCTGTAGGTGAGGTTTCAATAAAAAACAGTAAAATTTGGACCTATGAAATTACATTATTGTCCATCATTTTTTTTGTGTGATAGAAGATTAATTTGTCTTTTCATCATCTTTTGATTGACAAAAAAAGTTTTATTAATTAGCAGAGATTAGTCATGAAACAGCCCAACATTGTATGCTTACTTTATTTTCTTACATAAATTTATATTTATATAACAAGATTCATCATGGCTTGCGCAATATTAGGTAAACGATTACGTTGACAATCCTTGAGTTTTAATGCATGTCATCCTTGACACGAAATATAACGGTTTTATATATCTGTATAATCTTGTGATTCTTGATGAGAGTTTGATCTCTACTCATTGCTATGTGATCAATAATACTTTATTGTAATGTTTTTAAATCTATTTTGCAGGAACTCTTTGAGGGTCGAGTTATCCATAACATGTATTTATAATGTCCCTTTTTCAATGATTGAAATACTGCTTTAAAAATAAAAAAAATGTCATCTGTTAAGCTAGTATATAAACTTTATATATCTTGTTTGAGGTGTAATTGTAAAGCTAAAACAAGCCTTTGGCAAGTGGTAATGAGTAATTTTTCTTTTCAAAGCTAACGTTATTAAGTAATTTTCAGTATGGCGTACTCGAAACAATGCCGCATAATAGTATAATTATTACACTCACATAATAATATGTGTGTTATTTTTTTCATTATTTGGTATTGTTTTATAAGTTTGACATATCAACTTGGTTGTTCCCATTTTTTTTTTTTTTTTTTTTTTTTTGTCGAACATATCGACTTGGTTGTTCAACCATAGTATTATACATAAAATGAAAACACTACATTTCGCGTTTTTTCAATGCTTAGCAACATCACTCAAAGATTGTTAGTAAAGTTATTTAATAAAATAACATATTTACTCAGTAATATAGTTACACTAAGTAATAATTATTACTGAGTAAATTATTATCAAACTCGTTATTTATAAAATTTAAACATAAAAACTCTCATTTATCCATTGTAACGTGATACAATTGACAAACAATAAAAAAAATTATAATCATTTGGTATTATTATTTGTTGAAACTTCAAGCACAAACAAAACAACCAATTTGGTCCGCGTTATCACCTTCACGACTACAAGTTAGATAGGGACACGTGACCAACAACCAGACCAACGTAGATGACAAGTTCATAAACTGATGAGAGATGTGCTGGTAATACGGTCTAGTACACTAAGTTCAAAAATATAATTAGTTTAATTTTTTTTTTTAAATGTCTAATCATTTGTATATTATTCTTGTTGTATCGAACTGTGTTCTCAACATATTCAAAAATATGTCAATTGATGTATGGGGACGATCTACTTTGACAAATATGCCATTTTATTCTATTCAATTTTAACTTTAACTGAGAATTCCAATTTCCACCAGTGACCGCTGACCAAACGAAAGTAATGGGATAGCAAATTTCTGCAATTTTTCAGTCTTGAACTTGAGCCTCTTCTTCTGAAGCCAAAAATGTCAATTAAATCATACAACAAAGACAAACCACAAAGACCTAGACTTTTACAGGTTGGATGTTCAAGAGGATTTGGCAAACCTACTCCCTCAACCCATATCATGAAAAAGCATTTTTACCTATTTAGCAGGATTTATTTTTCCTTCCAATGAATGCAACATCACTAGAAGAAAGAAGAAAATGCAATATTTGAAATGTATTTTTCAACATAAACGGCAAAATTAAAAACAAAGACTTTCATTTCAAGAAAATTTCTCATGGTGTACTTTAATTTTTTTTAAATGAAGTATTTAAATTGTGTTAGAGAAATATGTTGGCTACGAATTTGTCATTCACGATATTTAAATTCAAGAGCTCTTACTTACAAGAAAGAAACATATAACTATATCGTTGTATTAAGTGACATACCAAACTTAAAATGTAGTGATTTTATTTCGTGCATTGATTTTGTATTGATTTATTCGGTCGTAAAGATGAAAGAAAACAAAAATAAGATGAAAAGAACGCAAAAATCAGTTTCAAAAATTAATTCCTTTGACAAAGTAAAATAAAAAAACAAAATCCTTGCAATCAATTCAAATTCATTAATGGGTCGATGGACAATGATGGGGGCGGCATGGGTGAAATTATTTTTTGGAAGGGTTGACCCGTCTTTTTCTTAGTATTTACAATGAGAGATTTGATTTTAGGACCTCTCGTAGTATTAAAAAACAGAATGACTTACACGGTACATGCATGTTGTTAGGATTATGTTTTATGTCAATAAAATAAAGATATGTGTAAATTTTTATTGAAATCTATATGTTTTATTGGCATGAGACGCTATGCGATCTTGTGCTCGTGCTATGCAAGTTTTTCTCTTTAAAAATAGAAGCATATCAATATCAAATTAGGTTGCTCATTTTATAATTCAGCTGAACTCCCTTCTTACTTTAGTGTAAAAACAAATCATTGTACTAAGGGAAAAAAAAAAAAAAAAAAAAAAAGGACAGAAGCATTACAATGTGAATCCATCATGTGGTTGGATTTGTAGAGCCAGTCAACAAGAAAGTGTCACATTTGTACCAATTGCATTGGATTAACCATAAAGTAAGGCAGTGTTTGTGTGATTTGAGAAAGTGTGGGGCACGGGGGAAAGAATATTTAAAGGGATGTTTTAACGAAAAGTCTGCGGTACTGTTCATTTTAACGAAAAATCATATTTTTACACTAAAAAGTTAATCCTGGTACTATTCACTTTACTCTTTATTTTGTCTTTATTATTAAAACTCAAAATTTTCAAACCATTTTCATTAGTTTTCCTATATTTAAACCCGTGACTTTGTTAGTCGAAAATTAAAATCGTAATCTACTAGATGAGGCTCTTTTAGATTAACTTCTTGCTCATTTCTCTGTCTCATTGTATCTACCACTTCACAATCTAGGTAAAAAACTGTGAAACAATAATAGCTTATGTTTAGTTAGTATCAAAATTCTAAAAAACGCTAGATGTTAATTGGGTTGTGGGTTAGGACTTAGCGTCTGAGCGGTTAGGCAGGTCCTAGGCGGACTAGGTGGGCGCCTAGGTGGATTAGGCAGATTTAATAAAATCTATTATATTTTGTGTAAATAAGTATCTGTTTATACTTAAAATATATATAATTTCATCATAAACTACAAAATAAGATGACATATATATTATGAAGTATTGGAACATAATGAAAACATGGGGAACAAACATATCATTTGTGTTCATTTAAGTGTTCAACAAGTCTCTTACAATTTATTAAAAAATAAAATTCAAAATGAAAGTTATCTATTTTTTGTCTAAGTGAGTTGCAACCTAGGTATGTGTCTAGGCGGGTTAGGCGGATGCCTAGGCGGTCTAGGCGAGCCGCCTAGTCATCCGCGCCTCAGAAGGCTTAGGCGTCATTTCTTAATTTTCAAACGTTTAGGCATTAATCAGGACAGTGACCAACTGCCTAGCGCCTAGGCAGGGCCTAGGCAACTCTAGCAGGGATTTTTAGAATAGTGGCTAGTATGCAAATTTCTCTCTCCCTGCTAAATCTAGCGAGCAAATGTTTACTATGTTATGTACTGAGCCATATAGCTAGCTTTATAGAATTGAAATTAAGTGAATTTCCCGTTAATATGGCCACATAACCTCCTTTAACAAGGTTGTTGGAGATGCTTTAATCCGATTGACGAAACTATTATCCAACAGTGCGCACGTATGTGTTAGGTTTGTAGAATACAGTGAATACTACTTACTACCTTAGCATAGAATCAATTAACAAATTAGACATTGACAATAATGATACATTATTATATGTATTTTTTTAACAAGTTTATTATATGTATTTTGGACTGTATTTTTTTAACAAGTTTATTATATGTATTTTGGACTTTCTCATCCAGAGAAAGTCAGATACAAAAACACATAGTATAAATAAAATACATAAATAAAATTTAGATGCACATGGTTTATAAATTATTTCTTTTTTGTGTTTTTTATTTTATTTTATTTTCAATTTTTTTATTTTGTGGAAGTTTGATTTTATACCAATGTCCCTTTCTTTTAACAATTGATTATCTAATCTACTAACACTATCGGCTACTCAAGTCTAGCAAATTTCTTGCATGAACCGTTAGCCCGTCACGAAATATTAAAAAAAAAAACAAGTTCCAGGTCAATTCATTAACGAGTGAGATTGTTATTGAGTTGCGCCGTTAAGAACCTGATAAGACATGAAATGACAAAGCCCATTAATGAATCATGTCGTTATCGGATCATTTGCTAAGAGCCCATTAAGATAATGAATTTGACACGACACGACCCGTTATGATAATGAGTATGACACAAAAATAACACGAACACGACAAACACGATCCGTATACCAATTCTACGATAACTCACAACTTTCCTTCACCCTTTCTATAAGATGTTTTAATCAAAGAAAATAAACTTGTTTTTTCTATCTTTAATTAAGAATTTAAAGAAAGTGCGGTGGGGCAAGGAAGGGGAGTTTAAACCTATGACCTTATGTGTTGAAATGTGATTTTGAACCTTATGAGTTGAAACATAAAGCCCTAATTAGCCAAGACTCTTTTAGATTCACTTTTCCGTTTCTCTGTTTTATCATATCTACCACCCTACAATCTAGGCAGAGAACTGCGTCACGATTATAGTTATATTTAGCTAGCCTACAAATTTCTCTCTCCTCCTCGCCAAATCTAGCGAGCGAATGTTCACAATGTTGAAGTAGCGAGTCATATACCTAGCTTGCTAGAATTGAAATTTTGTAAATTTTCCATTAACATGGACACATAACCTCCTTTAACGAGGTTGTTAGAAATGCTCTAATCACCAAGACTATCTATCCATCGCCTTGGAAAATACCTTTAGCTGTGTAGTTTTCTTATAGTTGAGGAGTGCGCACTTATGTGTTAGGTGTGTCGAATGCTACCTACTACCTTAGTATATAATCAATTAACAAATTAGACATTGACAATAATGATGCCTTATTATATGTATTTTGGGCTCCCTCAGGAAGATGAAGTCAGGTTACAAAAACATATGGTATAATAAATAAATAACATATGATATGTGCATCCAAATTTTATTTTATTTTATATTTTTTGTTTACAATTGTTTTCACCTTGGTGCACGTTTAATTTATATCGATTTTCTTTTCTCTTACCAGTTGATTATCTAACTTACTATGCTATTGGCTACTCAGGTCTGTCAAATTTTTTACAGGACATGTTAGCATGTCAAGAAATAACACAAAAATAACAAGTTTTGGGTAATCGATTAACGAATCGGGTCGTTATCATGTCATCCGTTAAGAACCTGATAATAACGGGTATTACACAAAAACGACACAGATAAAACTTGTTTGTCAGGTCTAAACATTAAGTATGACAATTTATTGCATGATCCGTTAACTCGACACGAACTAACAGGGTCTGTTAACGAATCAAATCACTTACACGACACGACCCGTTGCGATAATAACTATGACACAACACACAAACACATCAAATACAACCCATTTGCTAGTTCTACGACCACTCAAAACCTTCCTTCACCCCTTCTAATAGATATTGAATCAAAGAAAAGAAACTCGTTTATCTATATTTAATGGGTAATGCTAGGGAAATAAAATTTATAGGCTAATTTTTTTAACTAAGCCACTTAATACTATGATCTAGTGGTATTCATCTTTATTTGTAAGTGCGAGATCTTAAGTTCGATTTTGCCGCAGGTGAATGAACCATATTATTGTTAGCCCATTGTGCGGCTAAGTTCACTCTTTTTCTCTTAGTATAAATAATATCGTTTGTTAAAAAAATTAAAAATGAAAGTTAAAGGACATGTAAGTCGACGATTGATTTATTACTTAATGTTAATAAATATACTCATTTCTATTGATGACACATCATTTAGTTTGTAAATTTTATTTACAAATTTAATATCTTTAATATTATCCATATTTAATTAAGAATTTAAAGAAAAAAAAAGGAAGGAAAGAAAGTAGTAAAAGCCAAGCAGGCGCGTGAATTAATTAAGAAAATCTTATCATGAATCACAAAGTCACAAAGCACACGGATCTGATAGGGAGCTCCAGTGTGGACGTGGGCCCCAGCCCCCAGGCCCTGACAGTGAACCCAATTTGCGTCGTGGGCCACTTACAACATCAACGACACGTGTCGGTGACATTGCTGCTCTCTCTCGTCCTTTGCCGTACAAAAATCAATTTACATAAAGGCTCTTTATGCAATTTGGTAGGAAGGGAAGGAATTGGTTGGAAGGAGTAGATTATTATGCTTACGTCTTGTTTTAATAATACAATCTCGTGGAAAATAAATTTAATACAGAATATCACGTGATTGGATCAGAATGATACGGTAATGGTGTACTTTGCCATTTAAGTTACTCTATGGCAAGAGAATCTCTTCAAATAGCGCAAGAGAATCTCTTCAAAAGCGAAAGAGAAAAAATTTACATGGAATATTTTATCTCACTTTGGTTTAATAATGCATTATCATTTGTAAAATTCTTTTTATGTTTCAGTGCGTTATTGTATCAAAAAGCCATGATAACGGTAAACTTGATGCTTGTAGATTGCTCTCGTCAAACTTAAGAAAATCATATAGTTATCTTCAAAGTTGTTGATAATTTTTTATTTATTCTTCACATGTCATATTTTACTAAGGAATAAAATAATCTAATACGCAATTATCTCACTTTTAGAGTTTTAGACACAACCCCTACTTCTTAGGCTTTTCTATCGGCTAATCAACCGAGAAAGAGGTGCCATTTCTTTTATAGTTCAATATGAGTGGCCACCACCACAAATTTTGCTTTCTTGCCTAATTATTGGCTTTATCTTCCATTGTTTTTCTTCTTTTGCACTTGAGAGACTACCATTCTTTGAAACTTTATTTACTTGTTTTTAGTGTTAAAATTGATTTGCTCCACCATCATCGCCGCCACTACCATCGCCATTACTTCTTTAACAGCACATTTCCATGCACATCATCCCAACTCCACAATTGTAGATATTGTCATGAACCGGCCATCACCATTGTCGTTGTCATTACCATGATCTTCGTTTGACCATGACAACAACAATTTGCTGTTATTATTCCTCTTCCACCATCACCTCCACGTCCACCACCGCGTCACTACTATCAACTCTACTACTACCACATTCCAATGGCCATTGCAACCACTCTCATTGACATACGGCTGCCACCACACACTATCACCACTGTGGAGTCTAAAATAATCCCAAAAGGTGACACATGGACTTTTACTCAGATACTCCTACGCGCAGCTCACATCCTTGAAGGTCCTAGTAGGTGAATATGACTGCCCACTGCCCACTGCTCACCTGCCCTTGGTAAGGACTTAAAGATAAGGATTAATTACCCAAATCCTATATTTAATACATTCCCATTTGAAGATTAACTTCAATCAAGTAAGTAATCCTAATTTAAATAAATAAGGGATAATTATACCATCATCTCAAGATATTGTTTCCTATTTAATATCTTGGGAATATTTAGAGAATACCTCTCCATTAAACACTATGGTCGGCCCTATCCCTATAAATACCCCATATTCTACCAAATTTCCAGAGCTTTTGCAACCCTAAAAAGGCCCTAAACACTTTACTCTCTTAGAGAAACTAACTTAGGCATCGAACATCTGTTGACCTAACCCCCCCCCCCCCCCCCACACAACTGCATGAGGCTTTAGTCTTTAATCAAATGTGTTAATTGTTTTGCAGGTGCATTTTCATCAAGACTGAAGACGGCGAAAATTTGCATCAACAACCACTACTAGCACATTTGCTAATTCAATATCTCATTATATATATTAATAACTCTAGATAAACATACACATTTTTTTATTATATATTATTCGAGATACACATTGAATTATGTATTTAGATTTGATTGTACTTTAAATTAGCCAAAAAAAAAAAAAAAAAATTCACAAATTATAAAAAAACATATTTCATCATTTTAGAATTTCTTATTAACCTTAAATTTTTTCATCTACGTCCACTGTTAGAGTTCATTTTTCGGTTATGACAGCCTCAAATTTTTTTATTCAACTTTTTCTCAATTATTATGATACAACGGTCCATTGCACAACGAGTGAAAGGAATCAATTGGTTTTTTGTAATACGTTTTTTCTAAAACAAAATTTTTTCTCTCCTTTATATTCTCACGAGGCTAAAAAGAAAAGAAAAAATAGGTATTATATTACAAATACAAACAAATTAGGTTTTCCAAAAGGATCAGGCAAATCATTTTCACCTCCAATAAGACCGAAAGAAGAGTTACCAGGTGAACATTTGTCCATATATCTCGAGCAACGTGGGCCCCTCTGATTTGATTCTCCTCACTCACCAACTTTATCAGAATCATAATTTCCTCTGAAACGGCAAAATAGCAAAATAATTATTATTTTCCCGTTTTTATGATATTTAATTTTATTTTTAATAATTTAAGATTTTTTATAAGTTCACAGCCCCGGGAGACTGTACTATAAAAAAAGCACACCCACCCCCTCCCGTTTACGTCTCTGTATACCATCATTCACCGAGAGGATAGAGAGAGAGGGGGGAGAGAGAAAGTCTTCGTTTCCAAGTCTCTGTGTTTCTCTGGAACTATGTCGCTGCTCACAGATCTCATCAACCTTGATCTCTCAGACTCTACTAAGAAGATCATCGCAGAGTACATATGGTCAGCCCCTCATCCTCTTACTCTTCTAATCCTCTGGTTTTCCAGACCTGGAACATGGTATACGTATCTGTGCGTATTTGTACGTATTTTGATGCGTACGCAAATGGGTTTTCTTGTTTTGGTGAATAGGTTAATGGGTTGGCTTTGCTTTTGTGTTTTGATCTTGTGATCGACCGCTTGGGGCTAGTCAAATGCTTATAAAAGTATTTGTCTTTCCTTTTTTTCTGCGTTCTTTAATTTTGTGCTGTTGTCCATTTCCATTAATGGATTCTTTGGAATCCGATGGGGTTCGTTTACTTTGCTTTTTGTTTTAAATTTCTTGCTTTCTACTTGGGATAAATTGACCGACTGTTAATTCATATATATGTATATGTATGTGTATATATACATGTACAATCCCTTAAGGTAATTCCAAAAAAATGGGGATTAGTTGTGTTTTAACGAGCCGAACCGTTATTTTGTTGTCTTAAGATTCATGGATCAGGTATATCTTTTCTGTCGGTGTCACTGTCCTTCTATTTTGGTGATGGATCTTTGCTTGATGATTGGTATTTTCGTTTCTGTTAATCACAACTTAATCATGTTACTAGTTGGGATTTATCTACTTTGATTACTTTGTTTAATAATTTTTAATGATATTTTTAAATCTAATTCCAATGTTATAACTCCGATCTACTGGAACAGGATTGGTGGATCTGGAATGGATATCAGAAGCAAAGCAAGGGTAATTAATTTTCTCCTTCTGTTTGATCTTGTTATCTTGGTACTCGTTTGGGAAGTACTTTTGAAATGACCGAAAGCATAGTGAAAGTATCTTTGTAACCAATCTTTAGTAAAAACGCAATTGAGCACCAGGCACTTCAAGTACTTTTGGAACACAAACTGTTTTCTCTAAAGCGCTTTGAGTTATTTTGCTCTTTCGGTTATTTTAAAAGCAGTCTCAAACTGAGTCTTTGATTGGTTAATTGTTATCTTGATTTGTTAATAATTAATTTGTTGAAATAATAATAATAATAATAATAATATTTGTTTTTGTGTGAATGAAGACTCTGCCAGGACCAGTGAGTGATCCTTCAAAGCTTCCCAAGTGGAATTATGATGGTTCCAGCACAGGTCAAGCTCCTGGAGAAGATAGTGAAGTTATCCTATAGTAAGCTCTTTTGATAATTCTCTTACCATTTTCCTCTTTACAGTTTTATGTTTTATTGTTTCATCGCGGTTATTGGTTTTAATGTCTTCTTTTTAATGAAATGAAACAGCCCTCAAGCCATTTTCAAGGACCCATTCAGGAGAGGCAACAACATTTTGGTGAGTTGTCGATGATCTCGTATCTTAGTTTTCCCCCCTTCATTTCTGTTGAGATATGGCATGCTGTGAGCTATTAATTATTGCGTTGCCTTCAAAATTAACAGTGTTTCTCAATGATGTTCGACTTAGGTGATATGCGATACCTACACGCCCGGTGGAGAACCAATTCCAACCAACAAGAGGGCTGCTGCTGCAAAGATTTTCAGCCATCCTGATGTTGTTGCTGAAGTACCCTGGTATGGAATTGAACAGGAGTACACCTTGTTGCAGAAAGATGTCAAATGGCCCCTTGGGTGGCCCGTTGGTGGCTATCCAGGCCCTCAGGTTATTGAACGAGCTATATTTTCTAAGGATTTAGATTCATTCTGTCATATTTTATGCTCATATGAATTTACATAATGCTTACATGTTGCTCGACTTTGTCATCGTTAACTTCTAAGGATTCTCCGGACGTATATACTTATGTGATGGTAGTTCTACTTTGTTTACACAAACATAACTTGACTATGTTGTTTATTGCTTAACAGGGCCCATACTATTGTGCTGCTGGCGCAGACAAGGCCTTCGGGCGAGACATTGTTGACTCGCACTACAAGGCCTGTCTCTATGCAGGCATTAACATTAGTGGAATAAACGGTGAAGTGATGCCTGGCCAGGTAAAAGAATCAAACATATATTTTCTTGACCTTTCTTCTATGTCCTTTTTCTTCTTCTGCCCAAATGTTAAAAAGTATTTCGGAATATAATCATATAATGCAGTGGGAGTTTCAAGTTGGCCCTTCTGTCGGCATATCAGCTGGAGATGAACTGTGGGCAGCTCGTTATATTCTGGAGGTAACTTAGCATGCTTGTTGTATAATAAATTGCTGGTATTATTCTACGGTGTTGGTCAATGAAGTTTTGTTTCAATGCTAACAGAGGATCACTGAGATTGCTGGGGTGGTTCTGTCTTTTGATCCCAAGCCAATCCAGGGTGATTGGAACGGGGCTGGTGCTCACACAAACTACAGGTATAATGCCACTTATTAGTTGTTAAGGATTTGTGTCTGTTGATCAAACTATGTCATGGTTAGCATTGTTTTCCTATTTGATGACGTTTGTAATGTGCTATGGTTTCAGCACCAAGTCCATGAGAGAAGATGGAGGCTATGAAATTATCAAGAAGGCAATTGACAAGTTGGGACTCAGGCACAAGGAGCACATTGCTGCCTATGGAGAAGGCAATGAACGCCGTTTGACAGGAAAGCATGAAACTGCCGATATCAACACATTTAAATGGGGTGTTGCCAACCGCGGTGCTTCTATTCGTGTTGGTAGAGACACAGAACAAGCTGGCAAGGGCTATTTCGAGGACAGGAGGCCTGCGTCGAACATGGATCCATATATTGTCACTTCTATGATTGCAGAAACCACCATTCTGTTGAAGCCATGAACACACACCGCTACACCTACACCCGTGCAGTTCCAAGTCTTGTGACAACAACACCGTCTTTCATTGAGGCTGGAAATGTGTTTTACCAGGTCCATTTAAAAGATCCTTGTGTGTCCTTAGCTACAAACTAGAATTAGCATTGTCCTTTAAATTGTATTGCGTTGCTATTTTCCCTATTAAAAGTGCCAAGATGTGGTTAATTGCTCCAATGCCTCATCATTCTACCCCTTGTGTTGAATAAGTGTCATTTATGAACAATATTTTTCAAAGGGTTGGTTGGTTTTAATGACATTTACTTGTAATTCTTGACAAATGCAAGCCTCATCTTTTATTCTGTTCTTGTATTATTAAGTATTCGACTATGCAACTTGGCAGAAAGGTGTTGAGCCCTTGCATAAAGACGTGAGTTCAAGTTCCGTCGATAATTAATTTAACATCTAATTTAGTAAAATCTATTGTTTTAACCAAAAAAAAAAAAAAAAAAAAAAAAAAAAAAAAAAAACAACTATGTGACTAGGTGCCCTATTAGCAATAGATGACCTTGGAAAAACAAGTGAGGGTATTTTCGAAAAGGGAAATGATAACTGCACTTTCCTCTTTAATCTTGTCCTTTTTTCCTCCTACACGATTCTGTTTAATCTTGTATACTATTTCCATCGCAAAATTAATCTATCGAGTAATGTTTCAAGAATGTTTAGTTAGCATCATTTGACATGCCTCACTAGAATTTTGGATTAGCTATTTGACACAAACACAAAGAGAAAGTCACAAACGTTATTCACTTTCACAAATTGCCACCCCTAAATGTCAATCTTGTACGTTCTTGTACGTTAAATGGAAACTTCATACGCATACTTTTCCCAAACTTCTTACAAAATAAAGCGGTGATGGAACTTTACACCTCCGTTCATTTATTTTCTCAAAACTTAAAAGAACGTAATTTCTTTTTCGTCCTGGAAGTATATAGATCTGAACAGTTTATCTCTAGGTCAAGAATCACCACAACAAATTAGAAATCATTTAACCACTTAATTACTATTTATCATAGTCATTTCATTTTTATTGGTCATTCTATCTACAGAGTTTCGATGATAAAAAAAGTTTCGATTTAGGGGGCCAGATATTCATACCCACACGTTTGACTTTACTCGAGGTATATAACCCAAAATCTTTCGTAGATTGTTTCACACGTGCTCAAAAACTTGTGACAACAGTTTATAGCTTAACTATCTTAGTCTCTCCTAGCTGCGAGAGTCTACGATTGACGAGCTTTCAGCTCGGATTCGGTCTCCAACTGCAGCTAGTTAATCATTTATTTTTTGGACCAAATCCGAGCAAAAAGGTCATCAATCAGAACTCATTTTAAAGACATCAAAACCGATTAACAAAAATTTGAAAAGATGATAGACACTTTCGAATCGTCATCTTCTTAATCTCTTTCTTTTAATGACAAATCCTTACAATTTTCGGAAACCCGTTGTCTCTGTATTTTATTGACAACAGAGTAAAATAAAATGATCATATACACAATAATAACGTGCATTGAAGGAACGCAGTTGTGGTATAGCTGTAGATAGTGACACAGCCAACGACCAGACCCATCAAAACTTAATATATTCCAACCGATCACAAGGCCTCCGTGGCCGAAGGTTCGCCGCGCGCCTTAACCACCGGTCCACCGGTACGTACATATACACCCTTTTCCGGCCGCTGACGACGAACCACGAAAGCTTGTGTGTTTACAACATCTTCACTTCTGGCACATATCGCCGCATGCCTATGCCAAAACCCTCCTCTAACGTTCTTGTTCTTTTTCTTCCTCCCGTTCGTGTTACCATCCACGAGCGGCACACGTTCTTGTTGACGAACGTCTTCGGGGACGCGTAGCTTCAGTGGTAAAGAGCATTTATCTCTGTATTCGAGGTGAGAGTCCGAACCTCTCCCGCCCTCTTTCATGTTCTTTATACCAAGAACGTCTCCAACTAGAAAACCCTTACGAAGTTTGCCTCTGTCACCACTAAATTCAATAAGTTGATCCAATTTCCGGGATATACTTTCAATTTCATATGTATCAAGAAGCGGGTTACTAGATGCAGCAACACTTTCTTTACTGCTAATATTGGCTATATCTTTCATAGCTTCTAGCTTGTACCTGGACGGTTTATAAGGAGCGTGACAAGTCCTTGTTAAATCGAATTCCGGCATGATCGACTTGCCGTCGGAACCCGAACCGTGCTCGAACCATGCCCATGCAGCTGCCTTTACTACTGCCGATTTATCAATGTCGTTGAAGCCTCCCCTCGGCTTTCTTCTCTGCATGATGAATTTATAATACTGAGTTCTTAAAACTTTATGGAGTTGATTACAATAGTTGGGGAAAATAAGGATGTTCAAATAAATTAATAGCAAAGAAAATTAATGGGGGTTTTGGAATTTGTGGGAAAATGAAGTTCCACGTTGCGAAGAAAGAAAATTTGGTTTTTGTTGTTAACTTTTTATATACTTGTCTCCATCATTTATCCCCCTAAAATAAATGTTATCCGATTTCTCGTGGAAGGACAACTTATATGGGACAGTACACTGCCACGTGATGTCTTGTCTAATACAACATGAACATGACGATAAAAAATATAAACGTGTTTTTATTTCATTGGTACAGGACGTCACTATCATATATTATCCTCTCATGGGAGTGTTTGCATCTTTGATTGCAATTTGGTCTTGCAGCATTGTCAGAATTGAATAAGAACATTCAATGGAAATGAGCATTTGGGTCCCCTGGAAAGTTTAACAATGGAACATAGTGAAATTAAAATAGACTTAAGCAACACAGCTTATGCAATCCGAAACTATTGCAAGTCTAAAGGCCCTAATTGTTCAATCCGAAACTATTTGTCAATTTAATTGTCACAATGCAATTTCAATGCTTCATAGAACAAAGTGTTCATTAATTTCTTTGAAGTTAGTTAAATGCCTCAAACATTTTTTAGTTGGCTAATATTTTGCGAAAATGATCTATGAACTGCAACTTAAAAAATAGACGGTTCAACCATCTTCCGATCTTGACACGTACAAAGTCGAGGACTTTAGTACTCTCGAATCGCCCCTATTGCCATGAAAACTGACGACAATACTGAGAATCCACCATGATTTGGGAAGCAATGCTTTTTCTCGCACCCCACCATTTCTGAGAATCCACCGTGATTTAGTGCTGCTAATTACAAGGGTGCCTGGACAATTACACCTGAAGTTGAGTTTCCAACTTCGAAAACATTATCGTTTTGGGTTACACATAGGAGATTAACTTAAGTGTCTTCCCATTCAAAGCTGGCACAATTTCGCCGCTGTAAGTTATGTGAACAGTATAAATCTGCTTGGGGGGGGGGGGGGTTCGGGGGGTGACGACAAGTTTGAGAGTAGAGGTAATTCTAGCCAAAGATTTGTGTCTACGATCGAAAAGAATGACATAAATCAAGGATGTCCAAAATGTCTGTTATACTGTTGTAATCAAAAGTTACAATCTGTTGATGTAATTATCATAACAAATGTTGGCGGGTCAATTTGGGGAAGTGACCCGCCAACGTTTGCTATGAGCGTTTTTTTAAGCAATGTCCTAAATCAGATTCATTGGTAGATAGAAGCAATGACAAGAATAAATATTTATTTTTACCTGTAACTGCTTCTGCAACAACAATCGACGATTGACAGCTGCCTTAGATTTTACGTTTCCTAGACAGGGAGAGTTCAAGTTCAAGACGCTTGATTTCATCTCCCAGATCTTGCAAATTGACTCTTGTAGATAGCTGTGACGTTTGGGTACTGCTACCACCATTTAAGCTTATAAGATGCTTCAAACATTTAAGATACTCTGCCTTTACTTCAGGTAACTCAGCAATTGACTTCTCAGCTACAAACTACAAATGGATAAGGAGAAACAAATCAAAATGCAAACACAACTATAAGAAGGCACAACGAACATCCAAAAATTGAAGGCTCAGATGTTAATCGTGAAACAATATCACACTGGTCTTCTATTGAACATGTGAACAGATTGAGCACAATTTTCAAAAGGTGAACCGCATAAAGTTTACCACGGACTTCCCCAAGTATATTCGATAAGTAGGTCCCCTATTATTTGAGTCTTAGATTTTCTTGTTTTACCAAGGGCCTGTTTGGGAGTGTGGAAATCACTTTTAATGATTTTATGGAGAAGCACATGGGAGGTGTGTCTCCCAAAAGTGATTCTGGCCCTCTCAAAATCGCCCTAAATATACCAAGCTAAGAATAAAATGAAGTATGAACACTGTCCCTTAAAGGTAACTCCTGAAAAGTTAAATAATTGGACTGATTTATATAGTAGAACTAAGCTCAGAGACAATGTCAGCCTGTAGGTAGTGAACCGGAACAAGAATATCAAATACTTTAGCAATATTTTCACGTAATGTAAGCTATGGACATTTCTTCAGGCCCTACGACAACTTAAGCAACACAGCTTATACAGTATACAAGTTTGCAGATGTAAAGTCTGATGAAAAATCAATTAGCTTCATTGCTCTCCAATATTTAATCAAAATAAAAAACATACAAAAAGAATTACTCCTAAGAGCATTCGCAACCATTTATTTAAAATAACCACCTAGAAGGGGGAGAAAACCATAAAAATGAGCGAGAGCAATTAAGTTGTGAATACAAAAAGGTACCTGTTTGTAAGCAGAGATGCATCTAAATAGTGCATCCTCAGCTTTGATGTTAGGTGAACACTCATCCTGCTACATTTTACAAGAATAGTAATAGGTCAGCCAGTTTGAATTGACAGTACATGAGAAATCACACTTTTCTTTATAGTAGTAGGTCAACCAGAAAAATTACTAAACCTTTGATTCCTGTAATTCTTGCTTAGCGATCGCCACAAGGCTAAGAGCGTCAAATGCTTGCAACTGTAAGTACATACATCCATCAAACCCAAAGTGGAAAATGTGTATATAAGCAATGCATGTGCCTTAACTTTAAAGTACAGAACTAGATATTTGCAGTCACAAATCCCCGCATAAAACTAAAAAGACCCGGATGTGAGAAGAGAGAGACAGGAAGAGAATTATACAGCAGAGAGGTAAATATTTGTTGCAAAGAAGAAAACTGACCATTAAGACCAACGGCACACGACAACTCCTTCCAATATCACTTTTCATCTTTCTATTCTTCTTGATTGATTTATCCAAAGAACACCGTGCTATCCTATTACAGAAAAATGAAAGTTGTAAAAATTTACACAGATGAAGTCTAATCCCAATCCTAACCATTCATGATACATTCTTAGTTTTTTTTTTTTTTTTGGGTAAAGAAAGCTGATTTCTCATAAATAATAACTAGTTTATGATACATTCTTAGTTTTTGGTTACAATAAAGGGAATTAGACCTTGGACCAATCCTAATCCTAGCCCATTACGGCACCCTCCCTCACCACTTGGGCTAACCCCAGGGGCTTTCTATCATATGTTATTAACTGAATCAAAAAGTGAAACACACAACATACGAAGTATAGAAGTTATAAGTACCAATCAATGTCTCCATACATCTCACAAGGAAACATTCTCTCTCCTTGGCCGAAGCCATAACCATAGACATACCTAATATGAGTTCTTCTTTCTTTCACATTGAGAAAGTCTCATTTATTCTATATTTTCTTTCACGATGATCCCATTTATTGACTTGGTTGATTGCCTAGGGTGTAGAACCACAATTTAAAGCTTATGTTTTAGGTTTTCACTCTTTGATTAGTCATTCACTTAGATCTTGGGCTATTGAAAACCTAAAATTGTAGCTCTAAAGGGGCCATTTTGTACCCTAAATAATCAACCATGTCAATCAATGGGAACAAAATTTAATAAAATTTCTCCGAACACCCATACTTTCATTTGTATAGTTACAAATTCTTTTGCGTAAAATTTATGACAAAATGAAACAAACCTTATGGATTCATTTAAATTATCTCTGGCCTTGTCAAGCTCAGCAATTGCTTTAGAAGTGTCCATCTTCTTTAGTTGGTTGGAATTGAGCATTGCCACTCTAGCAATGTGAAGCATATTTGCACCAATCTGGCCATTGACATAAAAAAAAAAAATAATAATAATAATTAAAAAAAAAAAAAATTCAGGCCTAATCCAAAGTGCATGCTAACTTTTCCTTTAAGTGAATTATTGCAGCCATACTATTCTTTTTCACTTGGAATTCAAATTCCATACAACTTCCTACTCAAATACTGTTAATTTGTTTCCACGAGCATAAGTAATTCTTATTTCTTCTTCATTTAGGCAGCGTCTTTTGGTATTGCACAAGATTAGTGATGCCAAGAAATGCTACTTTCATTTACATCAAATCCAATATCGAATAGGTATTAGTTGATGAAGAGGACGAAACACTGTATATTATGTTGATCAGTTGGTAAGCTTTCAGCTGATAAAATGTCAGGGTTTTGTGGGGAAAGAAGATGAACGATTGGGAAGATGAATTTGTGTTGAGAAAATATTAGGGTTTGTGGGGTGTAGATAGAAATATTATTTTAAGTTTCCATAATATATCCTCCTTTGTCTTTTCACACAATTAATTATTTAAAGTTAATTGTTGCACATGTCTATGTTGTACATTATTGATTTTTGCCAATATATTTCTTGTTATAATGAAATAAGACGAAGTATAGGTGAATGCTCTCAAGAATCAGAACCAATCAAAACAGCATTTCCATGTATTCATAATGAAATGAGACGAAGTGCAGTGAATGCATAACTTATTGCCATGTATTCATAATGAAATATGACGATGTGGAGTGAATGCTATCCAAAATCATAAGCAATCAGAATATATGTCACATTCTTGGGGATATTTATATGAGCTGAATGTGCAAAAGAAAACCTGGATATGATCTTCAGGAAGTAAGGTTTTCCGAGCATCAAGACATCTGCAAGGAAAGTAGTGAAACAAAATTCTCGTAAGTGATGGAATATCACATCATCTGATCTTCAATTACAATGCCATTACCTTTCAAGAAGCTCTTCAGCATCCTTTAAGCTCCCGGCGGATTGTAGGATCAGTGCGAGCCCCTCAGCTGTTATAACTGTTTCCATTGAATTCCATCCCTGCATCACCGGACAGTAACAAATGTTTGTAAATAGAATTTCTCTTCTCCACATAACCAAACATGAAGGTCTACCGAAAACAAGTCAGGAGAAAGCAATTCATTTATGCACGCACCAAACTTCTATAAGAAACTTTATGAACTAAACTAACTTTAGCATATAGTATGAAAAGATACAGATAAAAACAGTTAAATGTCAAACCTTTGTTAATTCCATTATATGTAGAATCTTTCTTTGTACGTTCTCAGCCTCTGCAAAACGATTGGATTTCGTATACATCTAGAGAGAGAAGCAAGAAATTAATTAGACTTAAGGGAAAGATGAAGACATCCAATAACCAAAATGTATCCGAGTGGTACATAGGAGCAGCTGTAAGTTTTTTTAGGCTATCCAACAGTTCCAGAATATAATATATAAAGAAGGGTCTGGTTCTTATATCCAAGAATTTCCAATAAAGTATGTGGATGGACGAACTGGTTATAAAACAAATTTAGAGTCAAGGCCCAAAGCAGCAAGCTTTGATGAGGGGTGCAATTTGAGGTTTATCTTGAGCATTAGTTGAAGAGGAGGGTTCTGTAACATAAAGGATGTAAATGTTAAGCCCTTACACATAAACTTCATCAACTTTCTAAGAGAGATAAGACTTCCTCTCACAATTCAAATTGTCATTTGGTATGTATACCCAATCATCATATATAATTATGTATTGTGAAACAAGAGTCACAGTGGAAACCTGGAAGAAGAGACAACCTGAGCAAGAGATCGCATTCTCTTGACACACACCATTGACTCCCCTAGGCCACCATCCTATATAGTCAAATAACAAATGAGTGTTACAATAGTAAATGTCAATGTCAAACAGTGAAAAAAAATGTACAAGCTGTTGACCTCAAGTATTCTGATTGAATCCTGAATAAGGGCCTCAGAATCCTTTTCTTTTCCTTGGAGGTGTAGCACCTGCAGTAAAACAGAAATCTAGTTAAATAATTTACCGCGAGGGAATATTTGGAAACATTTTTCTGTACATCTCCAATGAAAAAATGCCCATTCACAAATTGGAAACATTTATGCGGCTTCACTATGTAATTCATAACGGAGTTCTTACTTCTAACATATGACGCAAATTAGAAAAAACGGGGTTTCATACTTCTAAAATATAAAATGAGAATACAGATTTTATGTTTACCCTAATTTGGCTTTCAATTTATCCTGTCTCTGAGTCTCTCTACTCTCTTTCTTCTATCATTTTCCGTCTCTTTCTACCTGTTCTTTGCTTCACTCAATTCTCTTTAATCTGTTTATACAAGAGGACATCTTAATTTGAGTTTATTTTTTATTCTAGACACAAAAAAGAACCAAGAATGTAGAACAAATCAATATATTATCATACAGGGATTTAAAAATCAACCGTTCCAAGATGATACATAGTATCTGCATAATCTGAATGGTTAAGACCCAAAACGCGGCCCTTAATCTGAACAAGGTGATCATAATGTTGGAGTTAGCAGCATAAATAGTTACATTACTACATGCACAAGTAAAAGCAGCCTGGTGTAATACCTTCAAAGCACGCTGTCCAAATGTATTGTCAATCAGGGAGCAAGGTGAAAAATAAAAAAACAAAGGTCAGCAAATGTTAAAGGACAAGTTCACTAAATTAATGCAAACATTATCCATGCCTTGCTTAAAAAAGGATGCTGATGGTATACTGGAAGGAGATGCAGGGGATTTAATAGAGAAACATTTACTTAATGACCTTTATAAAAATGAAAATAGAGACTCAAAATACCATAAAAAACAAACTTAAAATAAAAGGATAGCAAAGACCACATAGGCACTGTTGTTGAACCTATAGTCATAACAACAAAACATGGACTAAAAATAAAACTTCCCACCTCATAGCAAGTGCGAGCTTCTTCAAGCTTCCGTTGGGCAATATAGAACTGGCCAAGGTTGTGAAAGGCAACCCCAACTCTGTGGACAGGAATCTTGCATGAGCAATTAGTGACTCAACACAGAGATCATGATTGTACATTCATTTTTGTTTTGGTTTTGTATTTTCATTTGAGGACATAAAAGGAAAAATGAAAGCATAGTGAGAAAAGGGATGATATAATCATATAAGTGATAGCGGGTGAAGAAAATATATATGGGATGTAATATTTCTCTTTCTTCCTCTCATTTCTTTCCCTCATTTCTTTCCGTATACTTATTTAAAAATGAGAGGGTAAGAGTTGAAAACCAGAAACAAAAATGTAACTAAATACTAAATAGGCTACTAGTTATTTGGCTAATAAAACAAGAAACCTGTGTTTTTCAAAGTTTACTTAATGTTGACAAATTTGCATAATTAAGAAGCAATTAAAAAGAAAGAGAAAACAAACTATATGCTACACACTCAAGCATGAAAGATGCTTATGTCAGTTCCAAATTCCACAAAACTATGTAATATAGCACCCTACAATACACATACGTTACTCTTTTTCTCCTTTCTGAAAAGCAATAAGTTTATTAAATGGTGCATTGCATTAAGGCTTCTCCAATATGCAGAAAATATACATGAGAAACCAGAAAATCTAATAAACAGAAAAACAGACCCTTAAAAAAAATGAAGAGAAAAATTCATCGAGACCACCCAATGATAAAGAACAAAGCAGCCAATTCGGACATCAGCTTCCAACCTGAGCTTTCGTTATCATTTTTTGGTGGGAAGTTTTTCTATCTTTGAAAATCCTTGTTTTTCCAAATACAACAGAGGCATAAGGGAAATGGTCTTCCAATTTCCCAATTTCAGTGTTTGCTAGAACAACCACTTGTGACAAAGTAAATCTAAGACTGCCTTAGGCAAAAATTAATTGTCCCAAGTGATTGAAAGGTGTGCCATAGATCCTTGCAACTAAACAGTGGAGGAATAGATGTTCCACTGATTTCTCACTGCATTTACACACACAACACCAATGTGCAATCAAAGTCCCTCATTCCCACTCAAAGCACCAAAAAGCCCATTAAAGAAGACATAATCACAAATGAAAATAATTAAACACAACCATCATATGCTACTAAGCTATAGAAATGTAACTTATTATTCCTTATTCCATTCAAATTAAGTTATACATGCTAATGAAGAGAGAAAGCCCGCCGGAGAAAAAAGTCTTTCCCTTCCCGTCCCGGTCATATTCCAAATGTGTAAGCATTTGCTACTATAGTCTGCATAATAACCATAATGTACCTTATATCTTCAGGACCAAATGATTCCTCCAGTATGCTGATAGCTTCCAAGTACAAAGGCTCTGCTTTATTATATGCCTTATTAACCCTATAGAGCTCTGCCTGAAACAATAACAATAGAAAACTGCAATTACTCATCAAAGAATCCCAAAGAGAAAACCATAACACTATGCAATACGTCCATGAAAGATGCAACCATCTTACTCCACAGTTTCTTTGATGGTAGAAGTGACAACCAAAATTTAAATTACTCTACGAATTAACAATTCAGCTTTTGGGTGACCTTAAAAAAAAAAAAAAGACTATTGAAGGGTAGTGCACATACTAGATTGTTGCATGCAGATGCAACATGTGGCTCCCTTTCCCCAAAGCCTTCTTTCGCTTCTTGTAAAGCTGAGAGGAAAAGCTTTTCAGCTTCCTCCAACTTTCCCTAGCAAATGGAAACAGTAAAATAAAATAAAATTGGTAAGACCAAAGAACCATCGAATAAATAAAACATAGAAAACAAACGAAGGCACATAGCATATAATCCTTGCCTGAAGGAAAAAATCCCTCCCTTTATCAGTAAAAATTCTCCACTTAGAAGTATGTATATTTGATATCACAGAACCGTCCTCAATCTTGCGCAATCCCACGGCTTCAGTGCCTTCTGTGCCATTATCAGGATCAACTGATTCATCTTTTGCTAAGACAGTGTTGGAATGTATCCCAAGAAAAATAGCTGCAAAGATATAAGATTAGTTATAGATAACATATGTTACATGGTATGTCTTTCTAAATAAACCCTTAATTATACCGAGATACTTCACCACATGACCTTAGATTTCTTGCAAATATTATCTGACTGACTGACAGTATATCAAGTAGCTAAGGGTATAATCGCAGATGTCCTGAAACAAAAAGGACCCTTACTTTAAGCCCTTGGAAATCAAATTTCCCGACATGATCCAACATATATCAGATTTGTATAAAACAGCTAGTACCCCAGGATTATGTGACTGACAATGTACAAACAAACCAACTCAATAACACATCAATGCCTATTGGTTGTGGCCATCTACACGATATTACGTTTACCAGAAACCAAATCCAGAGAAAATTTGGATTATAGATCAGATAAATAATTATTTCGTTAATCAGATTACAAGCAGGCTAAAGCCAGATAAAGCATTAAAAATGGACGTGATAATCTTGGATAAAAGAAGTCCTCCGGAAAAGAAAACTAGAAACCATTTTCCATGAAAAATCCTCTCTTTTTAACTTGGTTGATAAAAGAGGATTTCTTCTATCGGATTTTGCAAAATAACCATGCATATAGACTCATCCCAACTCCAAAATCGCTCACCTCAGCGAGTTCGAATCTCCCTCCGCATAGTTTAGTTTAGATTAAATTAGAATATCACTCGAATAAACAACCCACTCGAAGATCATAACATATCTCATTCATCATTCATCCATTAAAATCCAGATTAAATGGGATGCAAGAGATATCATATACCTGCATTGCCGGATACAAAAAGCCACAGACGAGGGTCCCTGTGGCTATAATTCATCCTCCAACCACAATCCTTAGAACCGTGATCAAATCTGGTACGCCCTGCAAAAACAGCAACAACAAAAATTCACTTTCTTTAATCACAAATGAATCCATTTCTATAGCGATTAACATCACAAGATGGAAAATTTGCTTACTGGCGAGTGGAATAACAGTGGCTGCTCCGCCGAAAGTTGAAGAGGAAGTTTGAGAGGCCAAACGGAAACGCCACTTGATCATGTTAGCTGCTGCTTGTCGCAGAGACATCTTCTTCTTCCTCAATGGGGCTCTTCTGTGGGTTTTACAGTAAAACTTTTACTTGTGCAGCTTTGCAGCTCTTAAACCTTGTTTTTCTATTTGTTTGCAAACTCCTGTCCTTCATTTTCTGACTAATTATATTTTACACCTCTGATTTTGGATGATTTTCAAAATTAACCACAAAGTTTTAATTTCCTCATATTACATTGGAGACGGGTTTTGAGCGTTTTCCAGCTGAATGGCTCTCTTCAAAATCCCAAGAAGCTATCAGCTTCTCTCTTCTCCACACACCTACAACTGCCGCTACTGCTTACGCTTCTCCTCCGCCACCACCACCGCAACCGCAGCCGCAGCCAATTGGTATTCGCTCCCGCCAACTCCTCAAAATGAAGACCCAAAACTCTCGGCTATCTCCCACGCCATCAAAAACCACTCTCAGTCCCTCGACTACTCCTCCTCTCTCAGAAAGCTCCTCCCTTCCCTCACAGCCCGCGACGTTATCAACCTCATCAATCTCAACCCCCACTATCTCTCCCCTCCCTCTCTCCTCTCCTTCTTCGACTGGCTCTCTTCTCACCCCACGTTTCGCCACACCGTCCAATCCTACTGCACCATGACCCACTTCCTTTGCGCTCACCAAATGTACCCCCAAGCCCTCTCCCTCCTACGACTCGTCGTTTCTCGCAGGGGAAAGGACTCTGCATCTTCCGTCTTCGCTTCGATTCTCGAAACTAGAGGTACCCATCAGTCCAATTACGTGTTTGATGTTTTGATGAATGCGTATTTGGATTCCGGGTTTGTTTCCGATGCATTTCAGTGCTTTAGATTGCTTAGGAAGCATAATTTCCGAATCCCATTTCATGTTTCTGGCTGTTTGCTTGATAAAATGTTGAAGTTGAACTCGCCTGTGGTGGCCTGGGAGTATTTTTTGGAGATTTTGGACGCTGGGTTTCCACCGAAAGTGTACGCTTTCAATGTTTTGATGCACAAAATGTGTAAGGAAGGAAAAATTGAACAGGTCCAGATGGTGTTTGATGAAATTGGGAAGCGGGGTTTGCGCCCGAGTGTGGTTAGTTTCAATACTCTGATTAATGGGTATTGCAAATCCGGGAATCTGGAGGAGGGTTTTAGGTTGAAGAGAGATATGGAGGAGAGCAGAACATGGCCTGATGTATATACTTACAGTGTTTTGATCAATGGGTTGTGTAAGGAGTGTAGGCTGGATGATGCAAACTTGTTGTTTGATGAAATGTGTGAGAGGGGGTTGGTTCCGAATTTTGTCACATTTACAACTTTGATTGACGGGCAGTGTAAGAATGGCAGGATTGATTTGGCAATGGAAATTTATCAGAAAATGTTGGGGAGAGGTATCAAACCAGATGTGATTACGTATAATACACTCATAAATGGCCTTTGCAAGGTTGGTGATTTGAAGGAAGCTAGGAAGCTTGTTGAGGAGATGAATATGACTGGGGTGAAGCCTGACACGATCACTTATACTACACTTATTGATGGATGCTGCAAAGAAGGAGATTTACATTCAGCGTTAGAGATAAGGCATGGAATGGTTATACAAGGGATTAAGCTTGACAATGTAGCTTTCACAGCCCTTATTTCAGGATTGTGTAAGGAGGGAAGAACCCTTGACGCTGAAAAAATGTTGAGGGAGATGTTAGATTCTGGCATGAAACCTGATGATGCCACGTATACAATGGTCATTGATGGGTTTTGCAAGAAGGGCAATGTTAAAATGGGTTTTAAGTTGCTCAAGGAGATGCAGAGTGATGACTATGTGCCAAGTGTTGTAACCTATAACGCTCTTATGAATGGACTATGCAAGCTAGGACAGATGAAAAATGCTAATATGCTCTTACATGCTATGATTAATTTGGGGGTGGCTCCAGATGACATTACATACAACATTCTATTGGAAGGGCATTGCAAGCATGGAAACGCAGGGGACTTTGAAAAGCTACGGAGTGAGAAAGGGCTTGCTCTTGATTATGCTTCATATACTTCGCTAGTTACCGAATTCAATAAGTTTTCAAAGGATCGTCGAAAGAGATGATTGGAGCAAGTTGCTGGAAATTGGTGCTCTCAGTTTATCAAGAGCAAGGTACAGTTGACAATTTCAAGTGACTCATATCAACAGTAAGGTACAGTTGACTCGAGAAAATTCCCTATACACATTACAATGGCAATGATTTTTCTGACAGAAGTAAACTGCAGGAAAAAGTCCAGGCCCATTGGATATACTAGCATTTGGAGAAATCCTTTTCTATTCAAATGTCTAGAAAACCAAAGGATGTTCGGAGAGAAAAGGAAATCCATAAAACGCTAAAGCATGGAAGGAGATGTTTTGGCATTTTACGGACAGACCAAATCTGCCAAAGAATGAAAAGATTATCAGTATTTCATCCATACAAGGAATCAAATCTCTTCTTGACCTACTTTTATCCCATGTTACTATAGCATAGCTAAGGTCCTCATGGCCTTCATATTGCATATGCCTGTTTTGGTTTTCTTTTTGATGGAAAAATAGCAATACGTCTGGTACACTGTACTCCACAAAGACTCTTGAGATTCAGCTTCATTCGGTGATAAATGCCTTGATGCTGACTCTCCTATACATGTGAGTTCGCTTTCTTTCTTTATAATGTTTGTGCTGCCCTCAATGAACACGCTCAATTATATTTGGAATTCTTTTCGAGGCTGATATCATTGGTGGCAGCGGTTAACGCATTCTCTCATGTGGATGGTCTAGACGGCTTCAGTAGGTGTGCTATCAGACGGTCAGTGCATGAATAATACAATGTTCTGTCAGTTTCCTCGTATTGAAGCTTGGTATGGTATGAGGGCTTTTTGTTTGTGAATATTTCTCTTAGATTTAGTTATAAGACCATTCCAGTACTTGTGATCATCTGGCTTCTCTGTACTTTTTGTTATAAATCCCTTGTTACTAGTTAGCTGACATACGATTGACGGTATGGATATTTACTTGACATGGCTTTGCTGTCGCATAAGGATGTGAGGATTTTGAACATATGATTTGGAAAAGGAAATGAAGTTTTGGAAAAGTTGGTTTTGTTATTTTGTATACAGGAAATAATTTTGTGTCTACATATGAAGGGAAAAGGAAAAAGAAATAGGAAAACCAGATTGTCCCTTTGAATCTTTTACCAGAATTGAAGGTTTCAGGGCCAGGAAGACTCACAGAGGCATTTCAATTTCACCCTGGCCACAAGTTTGGGTTCCACACCAGCAGCGGGTTTCGAACCTGAGACCTCCAGTTTTTAGTTTTAAGGAAGCATCGTAATTTTCTATTTATCACTGAATTTAGGAGAAAGCACACTAAAAAAAAAAAAACCTTGAAAAAAATTGAAATATAGAAAATATAATGTTTGTATGACACTTAAATTAAAAACTTGAAATAAAATTTCTTCTAGCTATAAATAAAATGTGTCAATACAAATAATTTTTCTCATCAACTAAGATCAACAAAAAAAATCCTAAAAATTCCTCTTTATTAACCTTTAAAAACAAAATTTGTGCGCAGGTGGCGTTTTACCACATATGCATGAAACAATCATGCTTATGCACTATCGTGCTGGTTCGATCTCATTTCCTCTTTGAGTTCTTCCTAACAACTAACTATTTAGTTCACTAAAAACGCTATTGGTCTACTAAGAAAATATCAAATATTAAAAATAAATATTTTTTAACTTCAAAGAAACAAATTAATTCAATTTAGTAGCATGCATGCCATGCACCCACACCCCATAGAACTGTGTCTTAGCCCATTTTAACCAAATCAAGACCCGGCCTGTATTCAAACTCGTATCATTTTACAAAGTCTCGGTCCAAAACCCTAGGATCCGGATTCATTTGGCGCGCCACGACGAACCCGACTGTATCTCCCATTTCTAACCACCAATCGACACAGCGTTTGTTGCGTTGGATTCCTCTCTTCCTCTTGTTGATTTCTGCGGTGTTACATTGTCCAGAAACCCATCCATTTCAGCGAATCGAATCCCCAAAGTCCGTCATTTTCCGGCGATTTCAGCGACGGCGCAGGTAAGAAATTCGCTTTCATCATCTATCGTTGTTTTTTTATGAATCGGGTTTGCACACCCAACTTTTCCCTCGCGGATTTTGAACAACCAATTTTGATATGCGTTCATGTCAGTTTACACTTGGTACAATTTTTACTGTTTGGTTTTGTGTTCAACTGTGCATTAAACCCTAAACCCTAAATATCGGATTATTTCATGTGAACCTAAATTCAATATTTGAATGAAATCTGGTGTGAGTGTGTGTCAGTAACTAAGATGGGAGCAGAAAATGTGGGGAATCGTCGTCCACATTCGGAGGATTCGGGTGTCGTTTTGACTGGAACGGCAAATGCAAAGGAAGGTAATGGCGGTCTTGTTGACATTGGCGAGAGCAAAGATGCCTACCTTGCTCGAGTTGCACTTGCTGGTCTTCAAACAAATCGAGGTAATGTGCTTTCATTTTCAATTCTCAATTCGCAATTCGCTTTGTTGTTGATTTGTATGCTTAACTTGATGTAGTCCAAGACTGCGAATTTCATTGACCAAGTAGGAAGTAGGAGGTAACTGATAGGAAATTTGGTTTATCTTTGGCGCAGGTAACGTAAAATGTGTTATCCAACGTGACGGAAAGGTTCATATACAAGGAGTCATGAACGGTGTTGAGCTTTTGAAAAACTCATCAACTGTGTACCATATGAGAGCCCAGCAACTATCCTCGCCTGGACCATTTACCCTTTCTTTCAGGCTCCCTGGACCTGTTGACCCCCGTCTGTTTTCTCCTCATTTCCAGCATGATGGAATCCTTGAGATTGTTGTTCTCAAATCCAGCAAATTAAGCAAAAAGTGAAAAATCAAGGCACATCCAAAGCCGGGCTGATTGAGTTGGGTGATGATGATGGAGACAGGAGTGATGCACACTAGGTCCGATGGTGATTTAGTCTTTCGTTTCCTATGTAAGTAACTCAATAGTTAAGGGAAGTTGATGGATTAACGTTTTGAGAATGTTTTCCGGCAAAAATATTATCTTAATGTGAAGCCCCTGGAGTGATTCCAGATTATTGTTATTCTCGTTTTAATTTTAATTTTCTTTGCTTTCGCTTGCGCTAACCTGCCTATACCCTTCTCGTCCTTATGTCCTTAACCAAATGTTGAAGTTCAGTGCCTTCATTTGAAGATGACCAAGGTTCTGCATTGTGGCATTTGTAAGACTCCAGGGGCAATTCAGTCGTGTCACCAAGAGGGCTCATACAGTATGAGCCCTCTTGGTGATACGAGGGAATTGCCCCTTCAGATGTCATTGCTAAACCGGTGGAACGACTCTAGTGGCTGCAGTGGATTGAAATTCAAGCAAAGACGAGGCAGTCTTTCATGCTGATGCCATTTGCCAAAGCTTTTCGGTACGTATATTAAACTTCTAGTTATAGTTTAGCATCCACATCTCAAAAGGAGGAAAATGAAATCTACAGAAGCTGCTCTTTGAAATTATTTCGGAACATCCTCGTTGACAATAATTTTCCTCAAACTTGTAAATTAGTTTGGAACATCCTTTTACATCTGTTTCTCGCGCACAAAAGTTTTACAAAAGCCTGGCTCTTTACATTACGAGAAGTCCATAACTCTCCAACATCAGACATCAACATAAATGAGCAGTGACACAACCAATTTACTTGTAAAATAGTACTAGTAAGCAAATTTACATGAGTAAAAATTCCTCAGCTCCCAAATACATAACATTTCTTAGCTTCTGTGTGATCATATACTTAACAAATTCAGCAGCTACATGCATTTAGGTAAACAAAGTGAAAAAAAAAAAAAAAAAAAAAAACCCAATTTTGTAAGGGATATAGAGAGAAAAAAAAAAGTGAAATTGGATGATGGGGAAACTTACAAATTAGCAAAGGAGCAGTGTTCAATTTTCAATTTTTTTTTAACTGAAAAATAGCTACCAGGCAAAATATCAATTTTCAAAAAAGTAAAACAAAAAAAAAAAAAAAAAAAAAAAGAAAAAAAACTGAAAATAATATGATTATCAAATGACCCATTTTGAGTTAATATTTGGATTTTTAGTACTTGTGAACGGCTTTTTTTTGACAATCAACGATAGATTGGTATTTCATTCATCATCTCAAACAGTACATAAGTGCCAATTAGGTACAATACTCCAGTGATCAAACAATAATCTAGAGCTGAATTTGCTCAAGCAAGGCAACAATAATAAAACCTCTAAACGGCTACCACATGTGCGAAAACTTTAAAGCTCAAATTCAATATAATTGTGATAGTATCACTGCTCCTTTGTTTTTGTCCTTGCAATCAAAGCTCAAATATGAATACTCAAGGTTCACAAACGAGAGACTTAAGAACAAAACTTTCTAAAATATATCTTCAGAATTCAGATTGGAGACAAGTATGTCATATTCATTCACATAATTATGAAAATTATTCATATTTATAATCGTAAAATTAACCATCGGTCGTACCCTCATAATTATGTATACATTGAGTATGGGCAACGATTTCATCAGTAAGTCATAAGTAATGAAAAAAAAAACTATCAAATCATGAATAAAACCATAAAACCATAAAACATTCACATCCAAAACTATGACTAGCGAAAACATACAATAAGAAAATATAGAGTGAGCCGGATTTGGAGACAATTATGGTACTTCTTGCTCACATAACCATATCAAAAAATTTGGGTTTCCTCAAATTCGTCCCCATATATACCCAAGTTCGGGGACAAACAAAGTTGCTTGTTAAAGTCCAAAATGATAATTATATAATGTTTTAGCTCTTTAGCCCTTAATCATACTTATCTTCTGATTAGGACAAAGTTAATAAAAAATCTTACCGTCCCCCACTTCCCACTCTCTTATAAAGGTCTATAAATAGGGAGAGCCAAACCACACGTTATGTTAAGATTTGTATTTTGTGCACGTCGTCTTTGATGTAATATAAAAAACGAATAGATATGATTTGCGTATCTATTAGTATTATAGTGGAAGATTTGAATAAAAAGCGACAAATCAACAACGTTTATTGACAAATGAGATAAGGCAAGATATTCAACATGACAGTGGGAACAGCCCTTTCTTCGTATACACGCCTTTGCGGCTACATCTTCTGCCATATTTACGTATCCTACCTGCCACCACCATTGCCCGCCCAATAGTTTGATTCGTTTATTTCTAAAAGCCTTTCTACCTCACTAAGATAATTACTATCCAGGCAATTTGGTAAAGGTAATTATTACTTTAGTGAATAGTAATTGTCCATGCGTATCTTCATCTCTAGATGAACTGTTCATGCAATTGGTATTAAAAAAAATTTAATTTTTAGGGTTAAAAGAAGTAATTGTCCATGTGAAAATGAGTTGTTCGAAATGGAAGAGTAAGAAGATGAAGAACGAAGAAGGGAAAGAGATGCACATACATGTCGTGTCGTGTAAGCTATGGCGGTAATCTCTAGACCCAATCGTTCCTAAAACCTCAATAGAAGTTCTCAGAAATAAGCTAAATAATGGTACAAATCAAGAATATATCTAGCACTACTCAAATTAGAGGGGGTAAGCTATAAGTTTTACCAAATCAAGTATATATCTAGCACTACTCAAATTGGAGGGGGTAAGCTATAAGTTTTTTTATTGTGAGTGGGCCCTAAAAGACACATAATCCAGTCTTCATACTTCAGAATTTCTCAGAAATAGGCTAAATAATGGTACAAATCAAGAATATATCTAGCACTACTCAAATTAGAAGGGGTAAGCTATAAGTTTTACCAAATCAAGACTATATCTAGCACTACTCAAATTAGAGGGGGTAAGCTATAAGTTTTTTTTATTGTGAGTGGGCCCTAAAAGACACATGATCCGGTCTTCATACTTAAGAATTTCTTAGATATGGAGTAGCCTATTCCATTTTAATAACAAAGAAAATATAGAAAACTAATAAAATATGTCTCACAACTTTTTTTATTCAAAGACACATAATGAACTTTCTTTAATCATAAGATTAAAGGCGATGTTAGTATCGTAATTATATTGTAATTATATAGATTTTGGCTTCATTGACAGTATCATAATTAAGTTGAAATTTGATTAATAAATTACGTGCAACTATTTCTTCACAAATTACCGTCAATGATTTTTTCATAAGAATGTGGCTTCTATGTGGGGCTGTACAAAAAGTAGAATATAATTCTTGTAAGGGTTAGGATCTAGAGACACATGTTTTTTTACACATTTTTATGAGACTCACTCCTTAATATTTTATAAAGTATATGATAGAAATTGTTTAGGTTTGAGAAAATGCTAGTAATTGATGAAGAAACAGTTTGTAATTTATGCTGGTAATTTACGAAGAAACAGTTTCCAATAATTTATGAACCAAACTTCAACTTAATTACGATTGTCATTGTGCCCAAATTCAATATAATTACGATAGTATCACTGCTCCTTTGTTTTTGTCCTTGCAATCAAGGCTCAAATATGAGTACTCTAGGTTCACAAATGAGAGACTTAAGAGCAAATCTTTTAAAAATATATCTTTAGAATTCAAATTGGAGACAAGTGTGTCATATTCATTCACATAATTATGAAAATTATTCATATTTATAATCACAAAATTAACCATCGGTCGTACCCTCATAATTATGTATACATTAAGTATGGTTAACGATTTCATCAATAAGTCATAATTAATTAAAAAAAACATTTTGATCACATAAAAAGGCTATAATCATAAATAAAAAATAAAATAAAAAAACTATCAAATCACGAATAAAACCATAAAACAATCACATCCAAAACTATGACTGGCGAAGACATACATATAATATAAGAAAATATAGAGTGAGCCGGATTTGGAGACAATTACGGTACCTTCGTATCAAAAAATTTCGGTTTCCTCGTATCCGTCCCCATAAATACCCAAGTTCTCATTTTCATCTCTTTCCAAAATCTGTGAGTAATTTCGAAGAGCGGGTTTAACAGATTCGGGGACAAACAAAGTTGCTTGTTAAAGTCCAAAATGATAATTATATAATGTTTTAGCGCTTTAGGACTTAGACCAACTCCAATGGTAGGCTAAAAGTCAAATTACCCTTCAAAATTTCCCCTCAAACCCACTCCAACCCAAGGGGAAATTTTGGACTAAATGCTAAATGTTAAACCAATGCCAAATTCCCCCCAAAATTTAGCCGAGAAATTGGAGTGGACTCCACCCAATATTTATCGGAATTTAATTTTTTTAGATTAAAATGTTCATAAAATTAATTTACGATAGTCTACATATTTATTTAAAAAAAAATTAATTTAACAAAAAAAATAGCATAAGTTCAATATTTAATAATCCCGGGCTAAAATTTTAGACTAGAATGATTGGAGCAGAAAAGTTGTTTTTAGGCTAAAAGCTAAATTTTCCGAGCTAAAAAATTTGGCTTTTAGCCCAACCATTGGAGATGATCTTAATCTTACTTATCTTCTAATTAGGAAAAAGTTAATAAAAAATCTTCTTTCAATCTCTTTCCGGCCAACGCCCCTCACTTCCCACTCTCTTATAAAGGTCTATAAATAGGGAGGGCCAAACCACACATTATACAACACAGCAATCCTCTCTTACGTACAAGCTTCAGAAACCATTACTGTGCTTCCCTTGTATTAATATTATGGCATCCTCAAGGACTTTTCTTCTTCTTGGCCTTGTCTTTGCTGTTCTCCTTCTCTCCTCTGAAATCTCAGCTCGTGAGTTTCTTCTCCATTTTCTAACTAAAACATGTTTAATTAGTAAGTAGAGCGAAGGAGTAAAAACATGATGTCCTCAAGTGTATGCCAAACAAAGTTGTCTTCCAAGCAACTTGAACAATATATATCTTAATTAGTTGGAGAACGAAATATATATTGCTTCTAATAACTTCTGAATCGATGTAAAAACATGCTGTTAATTATTCATTTTGTATGTACGGCTTGTGGCTTTTGTACATGCATGCATATCTTAATTTTAGACCTTCATATAATTGTTAAGTGATGTGTATATATATTTCAACATTTTATTTCTTCTCTATTTGTAAAGTTCTACTCTCTTTTTTTACCCCTAGAGACACAGGACGTCGTAGAAAAGGCCGGCAACCAAGTTCAGGACCATGGGTATGGACATGACCACGGTCACGGAGGGTATGGTCACGGAGGGCACGGAGGGTATGGTCACGGAGGGCACGGAGGGCATGGAGGTCATGGCCACGGCCATGATGGAAAACTGGGAGTTGGTGCTGCAGAGACTCAAACAAAGAATTAGCTAACCTCCTTGCGTCTATGTGTGTTGTAGGAGTCGTACAATCTGCAATAAAGTTGTATTGGTTGAGTAGTTTATAAACTCTCAATCATATATAGACAGGCTTGAAGCTTTATCTTGTATTCTCTTAATCGATCATCTTAGTATGTGTTGGCGATGCGTTTTAATTTTCTCAATAAATATTTGCAAAGTTAAATATGTCTAGCATTTCAAGTCTACTATTAAAGAGTTTCTTTGGATACTCATCATTTTGGTGACAATATTTTTTCGATTATTGGGCTTGTGATTCAAATTTGGAACATCTTCTAACATTAAGAAATGAAGTACTACTTCGATACCATTAATTAGTTGGTCCGATCATTATTTGGTTAAAGAATTATTTTGTGCACTGTTGACAAAGGGTGTCGAAGATCAAGCTATGGTAAGATAAGAAGTTAAGCTGTTGAGCTATACAAACACACGCCATGAATGAGGTGGTGATTGTATTGTTGAAAGGTCCTGTTTGGATTAATATTTGAACATTGGGTTGTAAATATGTGGAAGTCTAGAAATGCCAATTAAAAGAAGAATTATCCGAAGCCCAACATCAAGCCCAGAGACAAATTGGTGCCTCCCAATTAATACATAGGCCATATGCCTATGATTTAAATGTCAATGGAAACTAACTCACAATCAGCCAAAAAACATTTTTCAATGGCAATACAAGTAAAAAGATGATGACTCACTACCCTTCGGATGCTTTCGGGCAAGAGCAAAGTTATAGCAGTTGGGCTAATCGACTTATAAAAGGAAGAAGGGGCCCCAGAGATAAGGACACTCAACCAATCAAACAAACAAACATACAAGTTCTGTTCTCAAGCCAGATTTGCATCCAAAAGCTGAAATCAACCCAGATTCAGTCCTTTTTAGCGACAAGATATCTCTTTCTCTAGTTTAAAGCTCTGTTATCTCCCTCAGTGGTGTAGTATCGATTCCCTTGTGTAAACTTGTTTACCATCCATCCCTTTCTAGCATACAAACCCCTGTAATCACAAAGAGAAGCGACTGCAAGAAGTTCAACATTGCCAGACAAAGTGAAATCTTACCTGAAACTCTTTGTTTGTTTTCTGAATTTGTAGATCTATTACTTAATGCATTCTCCAGTATGTATTCAAGCCATGCCCACCTGTTTTCCTACTTTAAGAGTCTCCTTTGCATCTGGATTTGGTTAGTTTAATAGATATGCTATCATTAAAATCAATCGAGAACCAAACAAACGGCTAAATGGCTTAAAAGGGATTTGGACTCCCTTCATTCGAACATACAAGACTATGAATTGAAAAAGGCACCTTTCAGTTAGTTTTGATTACGAGCCTCAAGGCCTACACCTAAGGCCCCACAAAGGCACCTTTCAGAACTAACTTTGTCCTTTTCTTGCAGCACACCAGCAAGCAAGAGCTCGACTACACAACCAAAGTGCCAACCCCTTGGGGAGCTGTGCTGAGGTGCCAAGAATCCTTCCCCACAGAAATCTTCGCCCGAACATAGTTTTGGCACGCTCGGTGGGACACATTTAGTCTCGTATGCCAAGAAGAAGAAGGAAGGAGAAAACCTTCAGGTTGGAACACAAAGTATGGGCTACCCTAGTGTCTACTAAGATCAAACATGACAGATCGCCCAGAGAATGTTTCCTCTTTACAAGGACCAGCTGTTCTGAGAAGCCCGACCTCATCTAAAAAGTTGGGGGGAATGGTGACCAACGAAGACTTGCAAGCCACCATGGTGCAAGTGTTAAAGAAGTATGGAAAAGATTTCCCTAGAAACCAAGGGAGAATTGTAACATCCCGCATTGCCTAGGGTTGTGGATCCTGTAAGCCTTATATATATATATTCTCATCTCTACCTAGCACGAGGTCTTTTGGGAGCACATTGGCTTCAGATTCCATCGGAACTCCGAAGTTAAGCAAGTAGTGTGCGCGAGAACATTCCCAGGATGGGTGACCCACTAGGAAGTTCTCGTGTGAGTTTCCAAAAACAAAGCCGTGAGGGCGTCGGGGCCCAAAACGGATAATATTGTGCTACGGTGGAGTCGAGCCCAAGATGTGGTGGGGGTCCTGGCTGGGATGTGACAATTTGGTATCAGAGTCAATCCTTGGTCGGATGTGTGCCGACGAGAATGTCGGGCCCCTAAGGGGGGTGGATTGTATGGATCATGTAAGCCTTATATGTATATTCTCATCTCTACCTAGCACGAGGCCTTTTAGGAGCTCATGGGCTTCGGATTCCATCGAAACTCCGAAGTTAAGCGAGTAGCGTGCAAGAACATTCCCAGGATAGGTGACCCACTAGGAAGTTCTCATGTGAGTTCCTAGAAACAAAATCGTGAGGGCGTGGTCGGGGCCCAAAACGGACAATATTGTGCTACAGTGGAGTCGAGCTCGAGATGTGGCGGGGGCCCGGGCCAGGATGTGACAAGAAGTCAGTAGACTCTGCTCTTTAACAGGGAGTTTGCAGAGAAGACTAGATATGAAGTACTCTACTCCAAAGAATGGTTATGCCAGGGGAATAATGAGGGAACAGAGCCTTGAGAAGTAACCAGTTATTCCATTATTTCCTTTTCTCGAGGAAAAGAATGGTAAAAATAAAAACAAAGAAGGATCGGGAACTAATCAGCCAGTGCTGGAGGAGATCCTAAAAGCGGAGTTGCCCGACCCCCTATTATTTTCACTTGATAGTAGGGGCAGAGCGGGCAAGAAAGAACAAAATATGGAATGCCCCAGTTAATCGGGAAATCTAGTGAAAAAGGCAAACAATCCATTATTGAATGGGCTTTGTGAAACCTCCGATTCGGCCATGTTTCCAAGTTTTATGTTTTTATGTCAAATCGTACCAAGTTTTTTTATTCGAACTCATGCTTTCTAATTGTTCAGCTTAAAACTTTTAATGTAATTTTTTTAACTTTATTTTATAGCTAAAACGCCTATAACCTCTTTTCCTACATTCTTCCTTCTTTTATAGTTAAAACGCCTCACCTCACTCACTCTATCTCCTTCTACAATAAGAAAATCGTAAGGCACTTTCATAGAAAAACAGAAACTCTTTTTCACGAAAGGATGACGACTAAATTAGAGCAACACACTAGTAGATGCTAAAACAAAACAGTAAATAGGATATGGATGATCCGCTACTGCTCGAAATTAAATTACACACCATGTTCTAACGAAATTGAAATTTCCATGATGCAATTGGCAACTCAATAGCTAAGGGATATTGATGGATTAACGTTTTGAGAATGTTTTCCGGCAAAAGGATTATCTTAATGTGAAGCCCCGGAGTGATTCCAGATTATTGTTATTCTCGTTTTAATTTTAATTTTCTTTGCTTCCGCTTGCGTTAACCTGCCTATACCCTCCCTCCTCGTCCTTATGTCCTTCACCAAATGTTGAAGTTCGGCACCTTCATTCGAAGACGACCAAGGTTCTGCATTGTGGCATTTGTATGACTCCAGGGCAATTTGGTCGTGTCACCAAGAGGGCTCATACTTGCACAGTATGAGCCCTCTTGGTGATACGAGGGAATTGCCCCTTTAAATGTCGTTGCTAAACCAGTGAAACGACTCTAGTGGCGGTCGTGGATTGAAATTCAAGCAAAGACGAGGCAGTCTTTCATGGTGATGCCATTTACCAAAGTTTTCCGGTACGTTAGCATCCACATTTCAAAAGGAGAAAAATGAAATCTGCAGAAGCCGCTCATTGAAATTATTTCGGAACATCCTCGTTGACAAATAATATTCCTCACACTTGTAAACTAATTTGGAACATCCTTTTACGTATCTGTCTCTCTCAAACAAAGGAGACCGTTCTAACACAAGTTCGACAAAATGAAAGAAAACAAAGGACAGCATCAGCAGCAACACAACATCGAGGTGTATCACATCACGTCACTAATCTGTGGTAGCAACGCACCGCAGTATATCCATCCATACGAAATACTTCAGAGATTAGTCCCTTTTTTATCGCTAAAAGACTGCCTCGGTTTGCCATTAAGCTTGCACAGAACTCTCAGTGCTTATTGTGAACACGAAAGATTCCTTTGAAACAAGAAACCAGAATAACGTGTACAAAATAATATTTTTGTGTTTATGATTTTGGGGTTACGATCTCTCTCAAATTTGGTCCTCTGATTCTATCTTCGTAGGGTGTAGGTTTGTGGATGAGTTGTTGATCCAAAGGGCCATCGGGGCTTGATCTAAGGATGAACAGTTGATGAACGGATGAACACTTTCTTCAAGGGCCGTCGGGGCTTGATCTTGAATAATGGTTGTGTGGATTTCTTCAAGGGCTTTTGGGCTTGATCTTGAAGGTTGATGGATGAGCAGATCTTCAAGGGCTTTTGGGCTTAGTCTTGAAGAACGATTGGATGTGTGGATTTGTTGAGGTTGTTGATCCAAAGGGCCGTTGGGGGCTTATGCTTAGGATGAACGGATGAACACTTTCTTCAAGGGCCGTCGGGGCTTGATCTTGAATAATGGTTTAACGAAGAACGAAGAGTGCTTTCTTGATCCTTCGGGATTTGCTTGAAAGCTTTAGAGTTTCAAAGCTTCAAGGATTTGGGGAGTTCTCTTCCAATTTGGGAGTAGAGAAATGTATTTGTGAATTCCTTGATGCTTGATACATTGATGGAGAAACCTATTTATAGGCTTTGAGAATGAATCACCACCACAAAATATTTTTTTCCTTTCCAAGCACCATTGCCTAATTTTCCCACTTAATGCAATATTGAAATTGAAGTGGTGTAACTTATGGCCTAATTTCCCACTTAATACCATTTTAAACTTGAAGTGGTCTAACTTATGGCCTAATTTCCCACTTAACACCATTTTAAACTTGAAATGTGTATGCTTTGTCATTGTCCAAATGAGAAAAACTTGCTTTGATCCGTAATGGATTGAAGTGTGCTTACCTTGTCATTGCCCAAATTGAGAAGAAAAACCTTGTTTAATCATCCAAGGGTATTTCTTCCTATTTTGTTGAGTCACATGCCATGTGTACAATTTGTACGACACGTGGCGTATGCCATGTATACCTTGACACGTCAAAACTTTAATGCGTTGGGTGAACATTTGTTTTACTGAAATTTCGATGTCTACAAATGCCCCCACTTCAAGGCGCGTCGTAGACATGTGCTTGTCACGTGTAGAAGATGCGTTTTGAAGTCCCTTAATGTAGATGTCAACCCAAGGGCCGTCGAGGCTTGATCTTGAATTGGGCTGTAAATTTCTTCAAGGGCCATTGAGGCTTGATCTTGAGTTTGACTGGAAGATTTTTTGGTTTCCTCCAATCGTTGATTTTCCACAGGCTTAGTCTTGAACTGGGCTGGAAATTTCTTCAAGGGCCATTGAGGCTTGATCTTGAGTTCGACTGGAAGATTTTCTGGTTTCCTCCAATCGTTGATTTTCCTTTGTGCTACTCTTGAACTGGGCAACAGGAAATTTCTTCAAGGGCCATCGAGGCTTGATCTTGAGTTCGACTGGAAGATTTTCTGGTTTCCTCCAATCGTTGATTTTCCTTTGTGCTACTCTTGAACTGGGCAGCAGGAAATTTTGGTCTCCCCCGAAGGTCTGAGCTTTACTCTTTTTTTCTGTTTCTTTGTTCAATCTCTCCAATTCGTATTGAAGAGGGTTAGAGGATAGCTCAGCATATGCAGTTGTTGCTTGTCTCCACATGCTTTAATGTATCATTTTCACTTGCCTTACTTGCTCCCCTTTGCAGAAGTGGTCCCTTCTCTGGAAGTGTATCAACCGTTGAAGATGACTACTCGAGAGCAACGCTAGGTAAGCAACCAGGGAATAGATTCCAGGCAGTCGGTTCCAGATCGGAAGACTGACTCCAAGTGCCGGCTAATTGCTTCTTTCACTTTGCCATGCGAGTAAGAACAAGGACAAAGGAAAAGACAAGGAAAAAGCATGATATGAGATACCTTTGCTTTCGACCTTGATGATATGAGATACCTTTGCTTTTGAAGAAGCGGCAAATGGATCAGCACATGTATTTGTTGTGCTTGTCTCCACATACTTCAATCTACCGTTTCCTCCTGGGTCATCTGTACTCCAGGCATCTGGTATCTTCTTTGGGGAAGAAGAAAAAATTGAGTATTTCGAAAGGCTTTGCTGGGAGTGCGCCCTCAGAGGTGAGGAAGAGTTGGGCATTTTTTTTTTCAGGTCTGCCTTGCCATAAAAGATGAAGGTCGACATATATAGGGATTTCCCAATAGCAAGTGGTGGTTATGTTCTTTTACCCTTGTCGACAAACGTCTCTTCGATTTTTTAACAAGCGTCTCTTCGATTTCTGAGCGAGCGCCTCTTCGAAAAAATAGTCACGGGTGCGGCTCTGTCACCACGCTTGTTGGCAAAGGCGCGTAGTTGGGATGATAAACTTCACGTGTTTTCAACTTTGTCAGAGATCTTTTGACAAAGTTGAACGCGTTATCTGAAAAGCCGCGAAAGCGTCGCCGAACTTCACGCAGGAAAATCCGATTTTTTGAATCGGTGGTCGTGTCGCCTTGGCTTTTTATAGAGGTATCGATTACCTCCAACATGCACACTTTGAAGATCGCCCGTTTGTGAAAATCGTCTTCGGCCCTTTCTGATTTTACTCCATCCACCTTTCTCTTTTAACCTTTTGACAATGGCTAACCCGTCTAACATTTGCTTAGATTTGAGTCTCAGCAGTGATCCGAGTGCGCCGCGTCAGGTAAATGTATGGTGCCCTTCTTTCTTATCTTCTAATGGCCCTTTGACAGGTGAAGATTCTGTGATGAAGGACGCAACAACAGCTACGATAGTAGCTAGGAACTTCCTCACTCCAAAAGATAGTAGGCTGCTTTCAGAACGGTCCGATGAGTTGGCCGTTCAAGAGTCCCTAACTCTCAGTGTTCAGTGCGCAGACTCTGTATCCAACATGGGCCAACGCCTACTTGCTCGATCCCGCCAAGTGGAATCATTGATGGCGGAGGTGGAAACTCTTAAGCAAGAGATCAAACAGCTTAAGCACGAGAATAGAAGTTTGCATGTGCTTGCAAATAACTATTCGACGGGCATGAAGAGGAAGCTTGATGAGCTGCAAGAATCCAGTGGTCGAATTCAAAGTGACCGTCAAAGGCTTGCTGCTTTTTTCCAGAGGCACCTTTTTCCTGGCTCATCTAGCGTTCCACCAAGTATTGAGGCCTCTTCTTTGATGCCTCCCGCTTCTGTAGTTTTCCCAAGTAGTGGGGCTTCACGTGAACAACCTTTATGAAAGCTCCATCTCTTTTTTTTTTTTTTTTTTTTTTTTTTTTGTACGCACTTGTAATTTCTCGGAGATCAATGAACATGCTTTACTTATTTAGTGTATTGTGCTAAATACAGATAAAACATATACATCACCAAGATGTGTTATTTCCTCTTTTTTTTTTTTTTTTTTTTGATGATGTGACTGTACTTGAAGTTTTGAAGTTTCAAGTTGCCTACGTACCCTTGGTTGAGGAGGGATCAAGTCATGACGTAGTTCAAAATGAGTGATGATTTTTTTTTTTTTTTTTTTTTTTTTTTTTTTTTTTGATGATTTTGCCGTACACAGTTTATGCTCTTGCGGGCCAGGAGCGTTTGGTGCCGTTTGCAGTTTCAGCTCGTGCAGGCAATGAGCGTTTTGGTGCCGTTTGCAGTTTCAGCTCGTGCAGGCAAGGAGCGTTTTGGTGCCGTTTGCAGTTTCAGCTCGTGCAGGCAAGGAGCTTGGTGTCACCTTTTAGGCTCGTGCGAACGAGGAGCTTTGGTTGTTGTCTTTTATGCTCATGCGGACCAGGAGCGTTGGTTGTCGCCTTTTAGGCTCGTGCGAACGAGGAGCGTTGGTTGTCGCCTTTTAGGCTCATGCGAACGAGGAGCGTTGGTTGTCGCCTTTTAGGCTCGTGCGAACGAGGAGCGTCGGTTGTCGCCTTTTAGGCTCATGCGGACCAGGAGCGTTGGTTGTCGCCTTTTAGGCTCGTGCGAACGAGGAGCGTTGGTTGTCGCCTTTTAGGCTCGTGCGAACGAGGAGCGTGTTTGAATTTGTCAAACGATCTTAGAGAGGCATTCCTTGCAATCTTCATAGCAAGGAGTCTTGACCGAGTGATTGAAGAAGTCTTTGGGGAAGAAATCGCACATTGTGATGGCAACGGACGATCTTTGTGTCATAACTTCCTCATCCTCAACACTTTCATGTAGCTTTGAAGGTTGACGGTAGCTGCTTTGCCCCCTTTCTGATTGGTGAACTTGTGGAGGAGACCTATGTTTCTTGTGCATTTTCTTTGGAGTGACATAAGTCCATCCTTCAACTTCACTTGACGTGACTGACATGGTTTTGGAGCATGCCCCCAGCGGTTGAGGTGAAGATTTTGAGTTCAAAGAGCCAGAAGTGACGGTGGTATAGTTTGACTTCACCACATCATTAAGATCTAGCTCGATGATCCCTTTCTGAGCTAACTTCATGATGAGATCTTTTAGCACAAAGCACTTTTCCGTCGGATGACCAATGAAGCGGTGGAATTTACAGTACCTTGGACTGTCAGTACGGTTCATCTCTTCCGGCCGTTTGCACTCAGGTAGGTCGATCACCTTTTTGTCAAGCAAGTCTTTCAACATGGCAACCACGTCAGAGTCGGGGAATGGATATGTCTTCTCCTCAAGCTCCTTCAAAGTGCGTCTACGTATCTCTTGATCACGAAAAGCTTCGGTTTGAATCGCCTTGCCTCGTGTATGGGTTTTGACTGGAGTTGTGTTGACCGTCATTGCTTCCTTGGTGGGTTTCCACGCAGCCTTATCCACCTTTGGCCCCAAAACTTTGTCATTCTTGTAGTCGGCGATCTGTTCTTTCTTCCCATGACGGGTGATGCTTAACTCCATATCATGGGCGCGGGTGGCTAACTCCTCAAATGTTCGTGGTTTGATGCCTTGAAGGATGTAGTGTAGTCCCCACTGCATGCCTTGAACGCACATCTCAATGGCAGAGATTTCAGAAAGCCGATCTTTACAATCCAGACTTAAGGAGCGCCATCTATTTATGTAGTTGATGACAGGTTCATCTCTCCACTGTTTCGTACTGGTCAGCTCTAGCATGCTTACAGTACGACGAGTGCTGTAGAAACGGTTGAGGAATTCCCTTTCTAGCTGGTCCCAACTGTTGATAGACTCGGGTTCGAGGTCGGTGTACCAGTCAAAAGCGTTACTTTTCAGCGAACGTACAAACTGTTTGACAAGGTAGTCTCCCTCTGTCCCAGCATTGTTGCAAGTTTCAATGAAATGGGCGACATGTTGCTTCGGGTTGCCTTTTCCATCGAACTGCATGAATTTTGGGGGCTGATAACCCCTTGGCATCTTCAAAGCATCAATCTTCTTGGAGTAAGGCTTTGAGTACAGTACGGAGTCATGCGAGCTTCCTTCGTACTGTGTCTTGACAGTGCTTGCGATCATCTCCTGTAGCTGCTGGATAGAGAGAGATTCCATGAACGCCGTTGCTTGGTCTAGCTTCAGCTTCTCTTCGACTTTCTCCACTAGAGGCTCTTCTTCTTCGTCGACTTCTTTCTTTAATGGACCAACATTTGGGTCGACTTTCATGTCGAGCTGCGCATCTAGTTGGTTGATGAGTGCGGCGATCTGCAAATCCTTCTCTTCCACAGTCTGTGTAAGCTTTGCAATTGCTTCGCTCATTTGAGCCAGTTGTTCTTCAACAGAGGTGACGCCGATGGTCATGACTTGTGCAACCAATAGACACGACTTTCCTTCAGACATCCATAGTGCTGATGAAGAACCCCATTGGCCGTTTTCGGGTGTCATCTTGTGCGCCTCAATAGCATGTTTTGGTGCCGCCAGCATGGTTAGGTTGATGACCGACTCGCGCCTTTGGTGCTGCTCTTGCTTGCTTGGCGGTATCAACTTTGCAGCAGCATGTTGAGGAGTGGTTGTGGCACCAATGGATGCTCCATTTGTGGCGGAAGTGCTTATGCTTCTTCCCTTGGTGGTTGCAAGAACGGCTTGTCCCTTGCTTGATGCCATTGATTTTGGAGGTGTGCTTTGGTTGTTGTCAACTCCGTAACCATGCTCCTTCAACTTCTTTTGAGTTTTGGTGAGGTCACGATCTTTGTCGTTGACGGTGTTTGAAACCTTCTTTCCAAGATTTGAAGAGGAAGCAAAGTCATGCCTAGCCTTTGACATGAGTTCGTAGGCATTTGGGTTAAAGCCTTCTTCGGTCTTCTTAGTTGGAAGAGAGCTTGGTTTCACTTTGACGCCATGTTGCGCCTCCAGACGGTTGATGAGTCCGGCGGTTTGCAAGTTTTTCTCCTCTGCAGTCTTTAGCAGCCTTGCAATTGTTTCCTTCATCTGAACCAACTGTTTTTCAATGGAGGTAGTGCCGATAGTCATGACTTGTTCTTTGTTTGAAGCCATGAACTGTGCTTAAATATCTTGAACGGAGACAGAGATGAGAGGTAGAGATGGTCCCACTGGGCGTGCCAAATTTGTGAACACGAAAGATTCCTTTGAAACAAGAAACCAGAATAACGTGTACAAAATAATATTTTTGTGTTTATGATTTTGGGGTTACGATCTCTCTCAAATTTGGTCCTCTGATTCTATCTTCGTAGGGTGTAGGTTTGTGGATGAGTTGTTGATCCAAAGGGCCATCGGGGCTTGATCTAAGGATGAACAGTTGATGAACGGATGAACACTTTCTTCAAGGGTCGTCGGGGCTTGATCTTGAATAATGGTTGTGTGGATTTCTTCAAGGGCTTTTGGGCTTGATCTTGAAGGTTGATGGATGAGCAGATCTTCAAGGGCTTTTGGGCTTAGTCTTGAAGAACGATTGGATGTGTGGATTTGTTGAGGTTGTTGATCCAAAGGGCCGTTGGGGGCTTATGCTTAGGATGAACACTTTCTTCAAGGGCCGTCGGGGCTTGATCTTGAATAATGGTTTAACGAAGAACGAAGAGTGCTTTCTTGATCCTTCGGGATTTGCTTGAAAGCTTTAGAGTTTCAAAGCTTCAAGGATTTGGGGAGTTCTCTTCCAATTTGGGAGTAGAGAAATGTATTTGTGAATTCCTTGATGCTTGATACCTTGATGGAGAAACCTATTTATAGGCTTTGAGAATGAATCACCACCACAAAATATTTTTTTCCTTTCCAAGCACCATTGCCTAATTTTCCCACTTAATGCAATATTGAAATTGAAGTGGTGTAACTTATGGCCTAATTTCCCACTTAATACCATTTTAAACTTGAAGTGGTCTAACTTATGGCCTAATTTCCCACTTAACACCATTTTAAACTTGAAATGTGTATGCTTTGTCATTGTCCAAATGAGAAAAACTTGCTTTGATCCGTAATGGATTGAAGTGTGCTTACCTTGTCATTGCCCAAATTGAGAAGAAAAACCTTGTTTAATCATCCAAGGGTATTTCTTCCTATTTTGTTGAGTCACATGCCATGTGTACAATTTGTACGACACGTGGCGTATGCCATGTATACCTTGACACGTCAAAACTTTAATGCGTTGGGTGAACATTTGTTTTACTGAAATTTCGATGTCTACACTTATCTCGGCAGTTTCCTTCCTCAAAGTTTGTAGCCTTTCCTGGAGTTTTTTACTCTGTTCAAAGTTTGCCTTCCTCTTCACAGCTTTCTGTTGCAGTAGTTCCAAACTATTACCCCAAAATAATTAACAAGATTCTACAATAATTATGATTATTTTTAACTTTTGAAATAAAGACTTGGATAACTTAGACTTACTTCCTGTCGGAAACAACGGTCGAGCTGTATTTGGAGATCTGTACATTCACCGACGAATTTTACAATAGGATGATCTACATGACACTTCTGAAACTCCTCGATGATCTGCACCCCGAAGATACAGAAATAAAATCATACAGAGATATTTATATATATATATATATATACATATATATACGTATATATGAACTTGCTGCTTAATTTCACAACTGAAACTTCCAACACCAGAAACCATCTAAAAACATCAAAACAACAAAAGAAGGGGTGTGGCTACAATACTCCGGAGTATTGAACACTCCGCCACTTAGAGGCCTTCAATCCAATCTAACGCGATCCAAGTTTCTTTGACCGCCCTTGGACTAGAACTAAGGGCTCTAAGTGGCGGATTATTCAATGCTCTGGACTATTGTAGATTTTTCGCAAAACAAGTCTTAAGAGTATTCTTCATGGCAGAGCAACATGCCAAGATGACAACTTTTATGACTTCTCTTCTGCAGATTTACAAGAGCGGTTGTTTGATCAAAATCATCTTCCTTCAACCTCATATAAGTTAGAACTTCAAACTGTATCCAGCTATTACCGCAAAAATCCTAATACATAACTCGTCTATTTGGTTGCGTATGTCTAGCTCCATATGAGTTTGTATGATGAATGATTTCGGTCACACGACTCGCGTCTATAAGTTCACTTTTCCCTTTCAAAACTACACATTAGATGCGTTAAACAGTTATACTCTGGCAAGCTTCCAATGAGTTCGACTAGCGTTTGAGCCGAACACTATGTTTATCGACTTTCCGGCTTTTTTTTTCCATCGACACTATTGGCACAGACGCAACTAGTACATGGTTCCTTTCCCATCAAGTCCAATATAGGCTCGCTTGGAAATTCTTTTCAAATGACTAAAAGCGTTTTGAATGAAATTGTTTTTGCGTTCTAAACTTGTAGTGCTTCTTGTCCATATGCACTTTTATCAAAAGCGATTTCAGTCATTTAAAAGCACTTCCAAGAGCTCATAATCTATGAGACTTTGAAACAGTACACACAAATAGAGATGATCCAATTCCGAAATCAATATCCTAGCTGAAGATGTCAATGTATCGATTCGCATTCGATTAATTTAATAAATATCAGTTACCATTTGACAAACAAAAAAAGAATTATTCCAAACCCGAAGTTCCATTGAAGTGATGTGCAATTTTTTATCATATATATAAGAAATACAAGAATAAAAGAAGAAGAAAGCAAAGGGGAAGGAGAACTCACTTGAGCACACATGAGGTGCTTGTGTAACGTTAATGGAGGATGCATCTTTGACTCCCGATTGAATAAAATTCCACAGCAGCCGGTGGAAACTAAAATTTTCGGATATCGACACGAAATTTGGGGAATTGAGGAAATGGGTTTTGAATCTGGAAGACGATTGTCATAAGAGAAGGAAAACCCAAAATTGAGAAGCAGAGATAGCCGCTGTTGCTGCTGCGTGTCTCAGGTCCAGCTCCTCCTTCGAAGAGACGAGAGAGAAGAAGAAGGCTGCTTGTTGGTTTGATGGGCCTTGAAAGTTATTTGGGTCCAATTGTGAGTTGGGTTGGGTTGTATTTCGTGGTAGAGTTGCTCGGCCTAGTTTAATATGTGGTTACGATGAGCTGTTCTCTAATGCTTAAATGCGTCACGATTACGTGATTTCTACTATAATGTAAGAGATGTAAATTTGGTATTTTATTTAATATTCCTGTTTAATTAATGCGGCTCACCTCCAAAAGATGTGAAAGGATGTAAATTCATATTTTTATTTGCATTTTCTAGTTAAGATGGGATGCCATCAAGGATAGTCAGCAACGAAAATTACATGTTCATGAGACTAAAAAAACGTCATTTATATTTCCACAATATATAAATTACGTAGAAAATATATTTTAGGTATCAAAACAAACACACTCGTAGGTCGTTAGTTTTATCAAACCTAAGATGCAGAGATGAGATACGGCATCCATTCCAAGTTGTCGAAGTTCTAATTTGATTCTTAGGTTTGTCTTTCCAGATACAAGAACATCTAGATCAAGTACTCTGTTATATTATGAATTCAAAGTATTGTTTTTAGTATATGTAATATTTGCAGTGTTTGTGTGTCCTTGTTTTTTGAGAAAATTAAGAAAGTAGCGAGAAAATTAAGCAACTGCCATGCAATGACGTCCCAGACAATACAACCGTTGCAGCATTCATACATGATACATTCCCAATCCGCACCTTCAGCAGGATGATACCATTAGACATGCATGGTCAACTCCTCTTTCCCTGAGTTCTGTTTCATTAGTGTTTTCAGCTCCGGGCAGTCAACAGTGACGTGGTGATCAAACACTTTACAAATATAACATTTCATGCGAAAGCGCGCTGGATATTATGCTTGCACTAGTTATGCACAGCAGGACAACGCAAATAGGCTATTACCATTTGGGACACGACGGTGGTAGGGGCAGTCGCAGCCCCAATGACCAACCTTGAGGCAAACTCGACAATTCATGTTAAGACTCGTGGCCTCGCCCTAACAAAAGAAATTAATTACGCATAACTATAACTAAAATAAAAGAAAAATATTATTGAAAAGAAAAAGATTGAAAACACCTTGTCTAAAACTCTACAAATCGCAAAAGCTCTGGGGAGTTCTCTCTTGAAGTTGCGTACAAAAAATCCCTAAGGCCGGCTGGGGCTGTTTATTCTAAAACAATAAACTCTTCCTAGAAAAGGTCTTGTAAAAAAACTAGCAAACTAAATAAATTAAGATAACTTAAGAAACAAAACTCCTAATCAAACATGAAAAATCTGCCAGATTAAAGACAGTACACATTTCAAGGCCAATTCAACACCAAATCAGGTCCAAAAAGACTTGTTTTAAAGCTCAGGTCATCCTCTAAAACATTGTAGATGAACCCAACTCCGGAAAATGCCAATTTCATGCTTAATTGTGACTTTTGGGCATGAAGATGATGTATTCTGGATTCGGGCCCTTCTACAAAATTGAAGAGGACGTCCTAATCTTTAAAACAAGGCCTTTTGAACCTGATTTGGAGCTGGAATGGTCTAGAAAGTGAGGAATTAGTGACTGGGCAGATTGCAAGTTAGATTAGGGTTGTGATTTTAAGTTTTTCTTTTGTTATTTAGTTTCCTAGTTTTTAAAAGATCTTATTTAGGTGGTTTAAGAATAAAAGGTTGTAGTTAAGCTTCAACCGAGCATTAGGGTTATATACGCGACATCGAAAAAGAAATTGGCATAGGCTTTTGCGATTTGTTTTTCTTTTCAATTAAAAAATACCAAAATACTTAAGAACACACAAGAAAAGAATTAGAAAAAAAAGTGCAATTTTTTTTCGACTTATTTTACTATAATTTGTCTAATCCATGTTAACATTGTGTAATTTTTTTTTTTTCAGGAACTCTAAATATCCAGCAAGTGCGCACATTGGACTGAATCATACATTCAGGAGCATTCGTTCATTCACCTTATTTATCAGCATACATCACAGCATTGCATTCAACATCAACAGAAAGCGCAGAGGAAATAATGGAGTGCAGAAACGAAAGGGCATAAGTTCAGGGATACGCATAGTGGGGTTGCTGAGACGTCCTCAGCACTGCTTGCCCCTTTCACTCACTCTCACATTTTATTAAGATATTAAATTGCATACAGGTTTGAGGGAAGTCCAAGCAGACAGAGGGGATCACATTCATCTATGATACATGCAAGACAACATACAGGAAGCAAACTCAACCAATGGATGCATGAATACATGATTGCAATATCCAGAAATTATTCACAGATCCATAGAAACATGCACGGAGATACAGGACTCACAGATCAAGTAATTTCAGGATCAAAACACCAAAGGGATGCGAAACTTACCCTTTCCCTTCTCCGATATGATATCTTCGAGAGTTCCACCATACTTTAGTTCGCCGGATCGAGGTTCTTACCACAGAACACAAATATGCAAAAGAGAGTCGGTTTTACCCTGACTCTAAGTCAAAGGCAGACATTGAGAAGAAATTGAGAGGAGGATGGATGCGTTTTACCTGGCATCGCAACGGTAAAGGAGATCTGCGGAGGAGATGCACGGAGATGTGTCATGCAGAACTCGGAGGTGGATAAAGCTGATGTAATCTGTGATTCGAGAGATGAGAGAAGATTGAAGGATTTTGGATGCTCTGTGCATGCAGGACGTTTGATGAAGTTTGGCGAGGATTTGCAGAGAACTCGAGGCAGAAAATGAAGGTTCTGGATTTGGAGAGTTGTTTTCGAAGCCAGAAATGAGGAAATGAAGGCTGAGAGGGTTTGTGTCTCCGGAGCTAGGGTTTCTGAAATGACGTGCTAAGGCTGAACGAAGGTATTTATAGTCACCAACCACAGGCATCACGCGCTGTCTCTGCCCTGTTGATTCCCATGTCCTCCACATTCCGAGTCCGGCCCCAGGTCAGGTGCAATTGTTTCCTTTTCTCTCATTTTTCTGTTCGTTTATTTTTAGTTATTTATTTTTTCGTTAATTTAATAAATATCAGTTACCATTTGATGTGCAATTTTTTATCATATATATAAAAAAATAACACAAAAAAAAAAAAAAAAAAAAGAAGTAGCAAGCAAAGGGGAAGGAGAACTCACTTGAGCACACATGGGTGCTTTGTAACGTTAATGGAGGATGCATCTTTGACACCCAATTGAATCAAAACCCACAGCAACCGTTGGAAACTAAAACTTTTCGATATCGACACAAAATTTGGTGAAATTGAGGAAATGGGTTTTGAATCTGAAGACGATTGGAAAAACCCAAAATTTGAGAAGCAGAGATAGGGATAGATGCTGCTGCTGCTGCTGCATGTCTCAGGTCCTCCTCCGCAGAAACTACAGAGAAAAAGAAAGCAGCTTGGTTGTTGATGGGCCTTAAAAGCTATTTGGGTCCAATTGTGAGTTGGGTTCGGTTGTACTTTCGTGGTAGAGTTGCTCGGCCTAGTTAAGAGGTATTAAAGTACAAACATGCATACCATATGCACATTTTATGCACACCATGTGCAAACCACGGAAAAAAATTGGTCGAATATCTGAATATGACACTTAAACCAAAAATTGGAACATACCCACCATATCCATAAATCATTGATATAGAAACTTGAAAATAAACACCATACCTTAGTACCCTCGAAAACTGAGCAAAAATGTGCCTGCCGAACCTTTAATCGTTGGAAGGGATAGAGTTACCAAAAGAATTTCTTGTGTTTGGTAATGAAAGAACTTCTTGTGCTAACACATAAACAAGAAAGGGAAAAATGACAAGAAAAAGACAAACCTTGGAACAATGTGCTGTGGGCCTAGGGATTATCTTAATCACCTCACTTTTATGTCTCGTCACCTTTATTGTCAACTTGGGTTCCCTCCAAAACGAAAAAAACCATGTACAATGAGAGGGAAACCTGCAAAAGTTCATCAGTAATAATATATTATAAAGGTAAATGAGTTTTAATTGAGGTTTTGTTTGAGTACTTAGTGATATGTAACCTTGTATATAAGGTAAAGGAGGGGAAGACTTGGTCACATGTTGACTTCTACTTTCCTTTAACCAACCACAGCAGTATAAACACACACACAAAAGATAAGTTGGGCCAAAGAAAAGAGAATCAAAACTGATTAATTATACAAATAATCGTGGCCCAACTCGATTTAATATTAAGGTTTGCGTACAGTGGACTGTTTTTTATTTCTCACCGACTTCCACTTTCATTTACCAAACCATATATGATAGGATTACGACCTAATATGGATCTATGCGTTTGAAGCCGTCCGATCGAGAGGTTCGGATCATTCAGTTTCAATCATACAACTTGTATTAGCTCATCCTATTTACTTTATAAAAAGTAAAAAACTTGAACAAACCGGATCTCTTTCTCCCTTTTGTGAAAAATCCAAATCTCTCAATCCGTGAACTCCAAACACAAAAATCTGGAGCGGATGTCATTCCTATATGATATATATCAAGAAGTCCACCGAAGAGCTAAGAGCAAGCTGTCATTATTTGCTTTCGTTTATAATTTAAAACTTTGAAATTGAAACAAACGCGTGGGAAAATGAATAGGAAGAGCCCGAGAGGGGACCATTAAATATAAAACCATGACAAAACATCTTTGTTAGTAGGCGGCCACCATACTGTGTAGTCTACAGTGTTGGCAAGGTTGTTAGTCAGCCATTATTCTCTTTATTATTTATTGTAATTTGAATTGTAAGTTTGAATTTTGGATGTAATCTTTATATTTATGATTAGGACTCTTGATCCCTAGTTGTATATAAACGTTGTAATTATACAATTAATGAGAATAAAATAATTTACAGGGAGCATCTTTGCTCACCATGATAAAATGTGGTATATACTCACCATACACCTAATCATATGTTCGTGTCATTTTACTTAATCTTGATTAATTTTTTTTAGACTGAAAAAATTAACATTTAAGTATATGGTGGGCATACACCTATAGTGCTAAGCAAAAACGCACCCAACTTTACATTGTATTGAGCCTCTGATCTTTTTTTTTTTTTTTTTTTTTCCCATGGCTTCCACAACTTCATCTCCTACCTTTTCAATCCCCCTATATCTCAACTCTAGCTTCTGTTAAGCTTTCTGAAACTAACTATATATATCTTCTTTGGAAAGATCAGGTTAAGCCATTTTGTTTTTTTAATTTTACTATTGTTAGAGGAGGAGTTTGAAACTATTAAATAATTTAGAAAAAAAAGGAATGTTATGAACTCGGGATGCATGATTAAAAACTCAATACCTATCCACTAGGTTAAGCCTTTTAGAATAAGGATGTGGCGTTTTCACGCACAAAGACAAACAGAAACATCACGTTACAAATCAAATGACTTAATTAGTACTTTCGATTTGAGTACTTCTGTAAAATGGTAGGAGAAAAGAAAGGGAGAAATGAAAAAGGATAGCGCTCTTCACACTCCAATTTTAATCATCTGCAGTCTAATTAAATCAAGAGCTTATATATTTTTCTACGCTCACCTGAGTAAGCGAGAGGCTAAAAAAGGGTTGTAAATCTCACTAGCCATGGAAAAAACTAGGGTTCCTCTTACGTTACATCATGCAGAAAGCGAGGGTGGCCATCGTCATATCCAGCTTAGGGTTAGGTCCTCGAGGATCGGCTGAAAGTGAAAGCAATCCATCCTAAAATAGCTAGCATGCATACAACTATACAAGTTGCCTTTTACTCTTTCTGCCAGCTATTTGTTGTCTTCTCCTAAATGATCAAACTAGCTTTGCTTGTTTGCAATGCCATTCAATATAAACTTTGAATCTTTTGGTGATCGAGATGGTACACCTTTTTCCTCGGAAGCCCACTCCGGTCATCCAATGCTGAACATGAGGTTGAAATTATTGAAACTCGCTTTGGCTGTTTCCTATCAAATATTTGAAAAACTGTGCGTTACATTCCCCCACTTGGAGCCACCTTTGCACCTTTCCTATAAACCTTTTTTTTTCTTTTTCTATTCTGTTTGTCTTAAAAGGAGAGGTATGGATCAAAAGTTCACAAAATAACAATATTATATATGTAGGATCAGTATTCATTGAACGAGTGATCAAGTTTAGGCTTTTAGCCAAAATGATCTTCGAAATTAGCATAACTCTTCACTTTGGTCCCTGAAATTTAAAATTGATGGAACTCATTTTGGTATTGCTGTGAAAAATATCCGTTAAATAAGGATCAAAATGACAAAAATACCCTCAATTTTTGTTAAATCATTTTGGTCCATTATTTATTATATTGAGGTACTTTTGTCATTTTTGTCTTTATTTAATAAAGATTTTCCACAAAATGACAAAAATAATTGACTGTGGATAAATTATGATACCACTTCTATTGATTTCAAATCTTAATGATCATAATGAGGTGTTATGCTAATTTCACGAACTATTTTAGCTAAAATGTCTTAAGTTATTCATTGCACACATCCATACGCAAAACAATAGGGATAATCTGTTCATACCTCAAAATTTGCTCACCATACGTACCCTCCTAACCATTTTTATAAATCTTAAAACTGAATTTCATCTTAATTATGAATAAAAAATTGAAAAGAATAAAGAATAAAATACATCTTAATTATGAATAAAAAAATGGAAAAGAATAAAGAATAAAATAGACAAAAAAAAAAAAAAGCCAATGCTCTAGGGGTTGCTGTCTACACTTGGTTGGATGAGCTATCATGTTTGACTGATGGGGTCTAAATTAATTTGACGAGAAAATAGCGAATAAGATGCTATATTAATTAATTTGTGATGAGTTCGATACATAGTTATGATTGTTTTTATCGTTGTGTTTGATTTTGTTGTGAGGGTGCGAAATTACTACTAAAAATCAAAGTAAAAGGATGAAAAAGCAAAAGAAAACGCTAGATTTGTACACGTTTGATTGATTTGTTAAATTGGACATTTTTATAACTCTAAAGTACGATACACGTACATACATATTTTTTAGAGTTAATGCACGTTACTTTGATACACTTTTTAATAAAGCAAATACATTAAAGAAGAAATAAGAATAAATAAATAAAATTTAAAAATATGGCCAAATTTTTCCTTTTTTTTTTTTTTTTAACAAAATTGTCAAATAAGATACATACGTAATTTTTACGTATTATATCCGTTACATATTTTTTTAACTATGATTGGGACAAAAAGATTGGATTGCTTTATGTCGATGTTATCATAACTTAGTTTCCAAATTCACGATCATAACTCACCAAATTCACGAGATAGCATAGGTCATGCCTCTCATGGTCATTTTCTCTAGATTTAGCTAGGGTTTAATTAGGTCTGCTTTTTGGTGAAACGTCACGTTTCTTAATCCAATGCTTCATTATATTCGAGATGATGTATGCATTTTTTAGATCGGATTAAGCATAGGATGACAAGTGGTCAAAACTTTTGAAAGTTAATTAAATGAGTATGTGGACTAATTTTTTAGACAAAATTTGTAAACATATGATGTATCATCAATAAAAAATAAATATTTTAATTATATTTAAATAATAATCTAATCATTAAAGACTACCTCGTATGATTTATAAAATTTAATTTCTAATAGTTGGTATTTTTAGTAGGGAAGTGTTATTGACACTCAAAAGATCTTATTCTACACTCCAAACTTTTTATATTTGGAAAGAAAATATACTGGCACTCCAAAAATCTCATTCTACACTCCAAACTTTCTATATTTAGAAAGAAAATATACACCTATAAAAAGTGTATAATGAGATTTTTGAAATGTCAATAACATTTTCCTTTTAGTATTACCCTAATTAAATTGGTCTCATTCATTCATGGCTATGCATGCAACTTTATCTATGATTTGATATACATACGTAAAGGGGTAGTTTTGGCTGACCTTTCGCCACGTGTACATATATCATCAATTTTTTGTCAATACATGCACAAATCGTGATTTTGAAATGATGGAACATTTTTACAAGTCCCACGTGACAAGGTAAAAAGGGTAAGAAGGAGAAAGACCTTATAAGATATTTTTTTCAATAAAATCTTAAATCAATTATGTTTAAAAATAACATTACACTATAATCAAAGAGCCAAAAGAAAAGAAAAAAAAAGTCGTTAGTTAAGTTAGCAAGGATCCTCTTCGTTAGATTAAAGTCTAAATTCGAATTTCGTTGTCGAAAATTTCACTTGGTGAACAATGAGTAAAAAACTCATACAATGCTAAGACCATCTCTATACATTCTCATGAAAACTTGTGATATGACCTAACCTGAGTTCGAATTCTTTTCTGATCCTCTTTGTGAGGATTATGGGGATCCATGAATCGTGTTCATTTATCGTACATCGTGTGGTCAGAAATTATTTTTAATTTTTTTATTTAAAATTAAATACAAGCAGTAGCTGACAAAAACTGACCGCATGATTTACGATAAACAAATATAATTAATGAATTTTTGAGATCCTGTCAAAGAAGATTGAGAGAGAATCCTGTTGGCCTTGACCTAAGATGAGGTAGCCTCCCTCCTCCTCCTTTAGCTTTTAAACAAACAAACAAAAGAAAAGAAAAGGAAATGTCAATGGTTGTCGGGAATATTTGTGGAAGGAGGAGTATTGAGTCGGCAGAAGAGTCCCAAGTAGGTGTCTCCACTTCACTGCACGCTTCCAACTTCGGTAGAGCCCACATTTTCCTCCTTAAATCTTAGGCACGGTGCTTTGCCGGGTTTAATCCCATGGCTTGTGTTTTTTTTTTTGGATGTTTACACAAACACAAACCGAATGATATAAAGAAAAGATGTTCACAGGCTCACACTGGTAACACCTGATATCTTGTCAACAAGGAATCGATATACACAAAAAGCTTTACACGTAGATAGATTTGTTTTTTTACTTCTTTCTTTTAGACCTATGTGGTAATGCAATGCCATTCACCATTTTTCTAATTAAGGTTCATGATGTATAGTGTTTAAAATATCGACCGTAATAAAAAAATTTCAAACATTGATGATGTTTGAGTGGCATGAATGGAATGGAGCATCTTCTTCTTTTTCCTTCTTTTTAATGATCAAATACAAACAAGGGGTGGATTGGCCAGGTCAATTCTTTTTAACTCACTGTGTAATCTTGAGTTTAACCTCCTTCTTTAGTATAAATTAAAGTAGTAATATCGTTTGTATTACAAAAAATATCAACCAAACATAAAAAAAAAATGAAATGAAGCATAGTGGTTCGGTGGTATATATTTCTCTTTTACATATTTAGAAAGATTTTGAATTTAAATTTCACTTTTATATATTTAAAAAGATTTTGAGTTCAAAATTTTCTTTTATATATTTAAAAAGGTTTTGAGTTCGAATTTCTCTCACCCGAAATGATGAAAAAGAAGGCTATTAGCATGTAGTGAGTGAGATTGGCAGAGTTTAGACACCCAAGGTTCGACCCTTCCTTTGTTGGATTAATTATTAGATTAAAAGGGTGAATGTCCATGTTCAATGTAATTGATTAATTTTAGAAGGAAAAAACCAAACCAGATTCTTCAAAGTTTGAATTCATTTAATTAATCTTCATATCTTATGACAACTCCATTATTGTCGATGGGGATGGGGGACACATTTCCATGTTTTCCTTTCAATATTATAGTACTGTTTCATTAAATTTGGACACAGTATTATTAGAGAGAGACTGAGCCGAGCAACGTTATCATCAAACACTTGCTAGCTTAGGTGGCGAACAAAAGCGGAGTAAAATAATTAGGATTAGGTTAGGTCCAGAGTTTAATCCCAACCGGAAAACAAAGCGAGATGATGATCATTTTACCAAAGTGAGAGAGGTTACCCACTCTTCTTTGATCCGTCTTAGGGCCGAGTGGCAACCTTGACTAGAGTGGAAGTGCGATGCGCCTGGATTATTATTTCACATCCCGTATATACATTGGTCTCACCATATATATATTTGAGTAATTTTAGGTAAATCAATTTGGTAGACCATATTTGTAAATCATGTGATGTGTAACTAATAAGAAATAAGCATGTTAATAAACACTTAATAATAATTCAATAATCAACAACCGCATCATATAATTTACAAAATATAAATATAAATTGATAGTTTCTCTAGCAATATTGTATATCTATATATAGTGCATGCAATAATATACATACAAGAGACTGCGAACCCTCCAGACATTGATACCACTGACTACTGCATGGCAAGTTGCAACTAGTTCATCTCTTCACTCGTTTAGATTCTGGTATTAGGTCATCATCATGTAAATGACCTCTTTGTCCTCTAACGTGTTGAAACACCCGTGCAGTAACTTGTGCAGCAGCCACCATATCATAAATATCGTCACTATATATCCATACTCATGATCTACTACAATCGGCCCTACCGAACCCAACTCTACGATTTGCCAGATCAAACTCAACCCATTGATTCCTCTGATGAAAATTTCCGATTATATTGCTCGCGGCACCAAGCATGTTGGACTGTCCGATTGCCACGCACCGGACTCCGCCCCCTACATCGGCAAGAATTTGTTCTTTCGGCGTCACAATCTCCGCACCTTTACCAAACACAAACGCCATGTCCCCTATCAACCGTCCGATCTCCACACCATCGCCATCAAAACACATGTCGGACACACCTGCGTACATGTAGCCCTTTTTTAACTTTGGTCCCGCCAATCTCACAATCTCTTCCCTCACCTTACTATACGCCTCGTCCACAAAATAAGTGAACTCGGACCCTGAATCAATCATGGTCTGACCCGCCCCGCTCGCATCGGGACGGAACACAGAGGGTTGAATTTTCAACATTTTCCCTCCAACTCTTATCCCCACCATTACAACTGTATAGGCAAGGGGGTCCAAATTCGGCATGCGCTGACTTTGACTAAAGGTCAAAAGGTCAACATATTGGAATCCCGCAGAGTTCGGGTTATGCCCCAAGTAGAAACTCCCGGTCGGCATATTGGACCCGGTTTGAGCCGGTCGGTTGGGTACGCAATAGGAGAACTTGGTAATTTTAGCTTGGGAAGCAAATGATAGCCTTCCAAGGTTCATACCCAAAATACCCTTGGTGTCACTGGTGTCCTTGGCACAACCAAGAGTCAAGGGAAGGGTACTTACGGAACGAGAAAGGGTAAATTTTTCTCGGACGAGATTGCCCTCAGCGAGAGTTCCGTCGGCATAGAAGTAGGAGTAGTGGCAGAGGCTGTTTTGGTCACATGAGGTTGGGAGGGTGAAATCGGGAACCCGGGGTTTGCAAATAGGGTGAGTGCAAGGCAAAACAGAGAAGGTGGAAGAGAGAGAAGGGTCAAACGATGCCGTGGGAGGAGGTCGAGGGCGTGGTTTGGGGGTCGTGTTGTGGCACTGTATCCACGAGAGTTGGCTTCCGGTGTCCAAAACCATCTGTTGGGTCTGCGGAGGAGTTCCGATGGGGAGAGAAACGATGAGAGCCATCGAATACTTGAACGAAAGCTTGTAGTTGTACGACGGTGTTTTTTTTGTAGCACCACCAGCAGTAGCAGCAGTAGTAGTAGGTCTTGATCTAGGGTTTTGCTTGGAGTTTGAAACGACAGAGGCATGGAAAGTTTTGGACGTGTTTGGATTTGCAGAGAGAGATAGTGGAGAAGTAGTGAGAGGGAAAGAGAGAGAAAAAGCACTAGTGTCGTTCTTCAACTTGTTTTGGAGCTTGTACTGATCTTTCGGAATCGAAACCGAAAGAGAAGGAGAGACGAGAAAGAAGAAGACGAGAAGATTTAAGAACATGGTTTTGGGAGAGAGATGCATTATTACAAGCTAGCAAGCTAGGCTACTTAGTGATTGATTTACAAAAGCACACACAAAGAAGAGAGAAATGAGGATGTGTGGGTGGGTTTCTCGGTACAGTGGGGTTGTGGAGGTGGAGTAGTACTTATACCATCGGAATTATGGGGTGGAAAGAGAAAAAAAACGAAAGGAAAAAAGTAAAGGAACAAACAAAGATAGGAGAAGCCAAAAGCGCAGAAGATAACGCGTTTTTGTTAGTAGAGTAGTTAAAGAGTAGGGATCATATTCCACTGTTTGATGTATAAAATTGAAAGGGGCATGGGTGATGGTGAGTGGGGAACGATCGATGGAAGTGTCCAGATGTCCACACATTTACGTACTGCACAGAAATTACAGTACGTAAATATGGGCTTTTGGCCTTGTTTATATATATGTAGATATATTGGATGACAACGTTTGCCGGATGACCAATGCATCCACCAATGCAAATGGCCGGTGCACCACGCGTTGGTGACACTAGAGAAAGAGACACAGGGAGGGTTAGTTTTACTTGATTAAAATCGGTATTCTATAATAATTTATATTATAAGGAGAGTGAAACGTTTGAATCTAGAAAACCGTGAAGAAAACCCTAATTACCGAGAGATTTTTGGTGTGTTGGAAACACGGCCTGGTACACCAAGTGTTAGAATACAAGTGATTGGATTTCAAATATCCAACCACTTGTAGTATGACACTTGATATATCAAATCGTATTTCCTCTACACTGAAAAATTTCTCCTAATTACCAGGGCATTTACCACTTGTGACCGTTTGGTTTTACTGGACATCCTATTATTTGGACGACTAGTTAACGTTTTTTCCAACTACTTTGGGGAGTAATTTGGATGATTACGTACCTATTCGAGGTGACAGTTGTTTTTTTTTTTGTTTTTTCCTCCCTTTATTTGCACCACTCCCATGTATTTGCTAATGTGTGGAGAGATGTGATCAGAGGCAGAAGATATGTGGAGTTTTGGGAATGAAAATAAAGCCATCACCAATCAACTTCCGAGCCGATATTAACCCCATTAGCTAAATATGATCTCTCTAACATTATCGTTTTAGACAACATGATGATGAGCGAAATCTAGCAACACCGTTTTTTATTTAAAAAAAGTGTTTGTCCATGGAAACACATGCTTTGGACCAAGTAAAACTTTCTCATAGGGACGATTATTTAATTTGTGTTTACTAGGGGAACGAGAGAATACCTGGTGCCATGGCGTTATCATATGACTAATCAACCTACTATTGAACCATTAGAAAATAAAATGTTGCATGGTAGGTGTCGGATCTCAACATATCTAACTCCTGGAACAAGATTACTACGTGACTCAAGGGTTATGCGTGTAGGATTAGATTGGTTTAAGAAATTAAGAGACAGAAATATGCTTACCTGAGAGCTAATAATAATGTTGCATCTAGCTACCCTAAAAAAATAGAATAAGATTTCATCTACTGCCTCTAAATATGCAAAATTCTATAATGCATCGGTGTATTGGATGCATCAGTGCATTGGACGGTTAAATTTACATAATTGAATTTTGACAATTATAATCAAACAGCACAAGCACTTGTGCATCCCATATGCTAGTGCATTGAAGCGGATGTACAATGGGACCAAAGTGATTCCATGACCTCCCGGAGGTTGGGAAATCTAGACTTTTAACACTAAGACCCTAAATGTTTGAATTTTGAATCCGCCATTGTTGGTGTATATTATAGAAAAACCTTGCATCTACTTAACCTGTGTCAATTGTCAAGTCAAATCGAATATTAGAGGTTATATTTGTTTAAGCAATGTGCCTTATCTTGTTAAACGCAATAGTGCCATATTAATACCATATGTTAATATATAGTAGTTGCATGATGCAATCAACAATAATGTTGGAAAAAAGAATATGTATACATATGTGGCAACCGGCAAGCCAAAGCACTGATTAAGAATAAACAAATAGATGATAGAACGGCGAATGCAACGCCTTAACTATTTGATTAGTATTGTGCAGGATTAGGCATCATACCAATACCTAATAAACTATTTGCTCTATCATCATTAAAATTGTGCTCTTTGCATCAATTTGATACTTAGAACTGATATAGTATTGTTCACCAATATGATGTAAAACAAATGGTAACAAATGGTTGAATAGATTGAAGAGAAAATGGACCGTAGAAAGATAAAAAGACGCAGTGAGAATTTACATATTTCACGTCGGAGCTCAGATTTAGGCTGTTGATACCTTTTCGAATAGGGAATAACACCACGATTCAAACTTACTACTTTGTTGTGACATAAGATGATTTTTAGCCATATGAGGTCATTTTAGCCTCCAAAATGCAGTTTAATTTATATAGTAATAATTAAATCTTTCAAATTTCGTTGGATTAATTTTCATTAATGTCGTTTTAATCATCATAGTCCTTTGAGTTGTTATAGGGAATTGTAATCTGTTTATTTAAATCATTGGCTGTTTCATTGTAATCATCACTCAAGAATTAATCAAAGGATAATGCTAGGCAAACTAATTTTTAAATCAAATTTGCAAATCATATGATGTGTCACCAATAAGAAATAAGCACATTAATCAACACTTAAGTAATAATTCAATCATCAACAACCACATCATTTGACTTACAAAATTTTGTTTAAAAATTTGATCTCTCTAACATTACCCTTAATCAAATACAACTTTTGGGATATCTTTAAAAATCTGGTGTACTCAAGAACTAGTTATTCAAAGACTTCCGATGGTAACCCTTTATTAGCTTCGTAGTGCGTCACAATAACATCGATCATTTACAAGTTTACAACATACGTACAACGAATGTGTAAACTTATCCGTTACTTTTAAATTTATTCACACAACATTACTACACTCGTCAAACTTACCAATCAAATTTTGTTCCCCCATATCACATCACAATATATGTTCATTTAAATTTGGAAAAGTTTTTCATCATATATTATTTATACTAGATAAGGGCCATACTTCATGTACTAAAGCATCAGTCATGGTGAGAAAATTTGGTGACTATGATATGCGAAGTTAAACAGGAACGTACATATACTGCTTCACGAAGTTAAATTTAGTGTAGCTAGTCTCCTGGTTACTGAGAAACACTCCATTCCAAGAATCAAATACTTGACAAACTGTAGGAATTAAAAAAAGTCTCAAGAGTGGGACTATATATCCATAGACTCTCCACCACTTCATGTTTTTGACACAATTTTTGTGCCAACATTATAAAACATTGTGTATAAAACATGAGGTAACGGAAAGTCCTTAGGGAGTCCCACTTTGAGAGAGTCACTGCATGTCGAGTATAATAACAGTCCATTTCATGAATGTTTTTGTTCAAAACGGTCTAAAAATATAAATGTTTTTTGCTATCCAATTGAGAAGCTATAAATAACAGTCAATCAATACAGAAGAAATTACTCAACGTGAAGATGATGTCTTTAACTGAAGCACTTTTACTCTATAAGTAAAATATAAAACATGCTTCAAGCCTTCAACAATTTTAACCAGATTTGAGCAGCAAGCAATGCAGGTTCTGAAGAGCTTCAGGCTTTCAGCACTATAGCGGTTTGGTCAGAGAGCTTTTTCTCGTTCAATTTTTTCTGCAAGACAGTAACAAAACTATCCAGTAAACTCAATAAGCTAAGGCACATACCATGGAAAAAATTAATCAAAGTGGATATATTGGTTTGGCCAACTAAATGTTTTGGGAAAAAAGCATATATCACACAAGTACTAGTGCATCAACTGTGCTCTTCCATTCGCAATAGAATCAGCAAACAACCTTGACGTGAGTGGAACATGAAAGATTTGCTTGGGCTTCTAATTACCTTATCATCATGGCGTGTGTCGACGATTGAAATTCATGCTTCCCTTCACCGGAAATTTATATCTGTATATTGAGATTAGCGATCTATATATTTGTACGACAAAAGAAATCAACTACTGTACTGTAATGTTGAAACATAGATAACAAAAATGAATTAATTGAAGAAGTTGGCTTGGTTATGATACATACCAAGTGATGAGAGAAACTCCTCACTGGCTGGTCCAAAATCAAGGGAAGGCACATGTTGGATTTTGTAGAAATCTGCTCCTCCTTTCTCAAGTCCACCGTAGAATGCTTTTGACATCCCAGTGATCAGCCCATCGGGAACTTTCTTCAAGCCTCCACAGTGCTCAATATACAATCGGCGAAGACAAGGCATGGCTCCTTCATCCACCATCCACTCCTCTATTTCGTGCATCCTGCGAAGTGAAAGAAATTCAAGACGAGGAAAGCCTCCAGCAGAGCATTTCAATGTCTTTGTGTTCATCTCAAAAGTACTCTGGCTAAGGCGTAGAACTCTTAAGTTTTGCAGCCTCTCTAGAATTGTAATCTGGTCTTCCTTGAGATGAGTCGCAAATAATGATAACTTGATGAGGTTTGGATAGCACTGGAGGTCATTTGGTAGCTCTGTGGTTAGCCCATGCAGACGCAACTTGCATATCTGAGGACAACTTGACACTATCATTGATATAACTCTCGAGTCCTGCACACGCAAGTTACGCACAGATAAGGACTGAAGATGGTTGAATTTGAGGCTTGTAGACTTGAAGATTTTCTCCAGATTTCTCAAATCACATTCGTACACATCTATAAACAGTATCCTAAGACTTGTCAAATCAGCAAGTTCATTCAAATCAGAATCGCGAGTTGAAACATATTTTAACGTCTGCAAATTGCGAAGAGGAGCCAATCTTAGTTTGTCATTATCACTTATACTGTATTTCAAGGGTAAATATAAGTGTCTCAGTTGGTCCATCGTCCAGATAACATTTGGGATAACTGCTGAACCATAAAAGCGTAAATCTAGAGTTTTCAAACATAACAGATTACTTATGGATGATGACAACCGTCTTATATTACTCTCGAATAAACTTATAAACCTTAAGTGGATTAGGCTCCCAATATCCCTCGATAGCTCTACTTCTCTTGTCATGTTTTCCAACTTTAAAACTCTAAGCAGTTTGAAGTCCTTGAAAATTGGCCGTAGTAACTTTATATTTCTTGGTGTCCAGTCAACCGGGGTAAAGTATGACAAAGACCTGATGTGAACATTACTTTCATCTCTTGATGGAACCAGTTTATCAGCACTCCCCTCCAAATAGACTGCAAGTCTTCTAACTTTACCCATTGACGCAACCTTGGTTACTGTGGAAGAAGAAAAAAGATGCATTGCCTCATTTCTGTGCGAAAATTTCACAATCTGGAGAAAGTTTTCCTCGCCCGCCTTTAACAAGCACAAGTCTCGCATAAGATCATGAAGGTGGCAAGTTTTGATCTTTCTAATCGAACCTTGGTCTCCAACTTGAACCATACACCTTTCCACCAATTCATTCAAGCAGCTGTATGATACATCCTCCATTGTTTCCAATGAACCTGCAGGTCTTAGCTGTGTAAAAGGTACAAGACCTTCTGCCATCCATAATTGAGTTAGTCTTTTCACTGGTATGGATGAATCCTCGGGAAAATGAGCCAAATATAGAAAGCATAGTTTCAAGTAATACGGTAAATCATCATAACTCAATTTCAAGACCCACAGTGAACCAGCGTATTCCTCTTCGTGACCTTCACCTCTCCTTATGTATTCTTCAGCATTTTTGAACATCATATCCCATTCATTCTCTGTGTCTTTTCTAACTAGTAGTCCTGCAAGCACAGTGATGGCTAATGGGAGACCTCCACAGTGTTGAAGCATCTTCTTTCCTAATTCTTTCTTCTTAGCATAACTTCTAGAGTCTGAAAAAATAAAAAACTGAATTAACAACACTTCGAAAATCAGTCATTAATTGTAGAAAGACAAAAAGTGTAAACAATTATCAATATTTTGACAAATGACAATACATTATGAACTTTTGTTTTCTGGATCTTATTGTAAGTTATACGGATCGAGGAAGCAGGTCACAAAAGAGGAGAAAAGAAAAGGTTGGAATCGGAAGAGTTCTTATAGCATTGTCTTGGAGAAATTTGTACAAGTAAATGTGAAAAACTAGGAATAAATCAAATAATAGCTTACTGCAAGCAATTAGCCTAATTATAAACCATCAAACAATCAATCTAACAGTAGTTAAATAGAATGAAATCGGTATCAATTGATATCTTTAACAAAACTGAATGTCAAATGCATCTTGTTTTCTAGAGTTCAATTTTCATTTCCTGAGCTATGATCAATCCTCACACGTGAAGTTTTGAGTTCGAATTCGAGCTAGAGAAGCTATATATTTTCCGAAATTAGTTCTTCCGATATCTAAAATGATAATAATAAAAATTCATAGAAGAGTTTGGTGAGGAAATACTTGTATCATCCTTTCCAGCAATTGCTATGTTACTGAGCAGTTCCCAACTTTCGTTCTCATTTAGTGGTCGGGGTTGGTAGAGGAAACCATTTCTATCAGCACACAAAGCTACTGCTTTTTTGCGCGTGGTTAGTAATATCCTGCTCCTTGTTCCCCCGCGTGGAAATGCAGCTTTTAAAGACTCCCATGCCTCGATGCTCCAAATATCATCAAGGACCACCAAACATCTTGAGTCTTGAAGCGTAAGACAAATCTTTTGGGCTATTTCATCATCCCTCCATTTTGCAATTGCTTCTCTTTGCTCAGTGGTAGGAGACATGAGTTTAAATAAAATTGCTTCCCAAACATTTCTAACTTGACATCTTTGAGATATGCACACCCAAGCGAAACCAACAAAGTGGTGCCGAACTTCACTATGATGATAGACATGTTTCGCAAGAGTGGTCTTTCCCAAGCCGCCCATGCCCCAAATCGAAGCAACAAGGCATTTGTCTTCCTTCATCAATTGCATAATCACTTCCTTCGCACTGTCCTCCAACCCAATGATATCGGGTTCAATAACATGAGAGTAACTTCGCCTCAGTAGTTGTTGCCTCTCGTACAATTGCAAGGAAGCGGCACGTCCGTCCTCCCTTATTACCCTGAGGTTGAAAGTTTCCAAAGTCGACCGCAAATTTGAAATTCTGGTGGTAATGTTCTCAATTTCTGCACCAATCTTGTGAAGGTCAACTCCTTCCTTCAAGATGCAAGAAAACCTTTACAGTTATGTTATTAGAGTCAAATCCCACAAATCGTAAGTGAGGTCAAGTGGTACATCTTTTCATTTGTAAGTGACATATTTTAAGTTTAATTATCGCCAAAAGTAAAGTTGAATCACATTATTAGTATTACAGTCCTCTTTATTTGTAAGCGAGAGGTCTTATGTTCGATTCCCGTCAAAAGCAAAGTTGAACCATATTATTATGGCAAGTCAAGAAATTGTGGATCTTGTATAGAATATTGGGTAAGAATCAAATTAAGAAATTTATTCAAAACAATTGCGCCTCTTGAAAAAAAATTCTCTCTGCTTGAGAGAACTTCTCTCTGTGTGAGATACTTTCTCACCTGTGTGTGAGTGCTCCCAATTCCGTCCACTCGCTCTGCCGTCGGCGCTAGCGGAGGCCAGGGTCAGTGGCCTCCCTTTTTCTTCTTCTTCTTTTATGTCTCTTCCCTTCTCTATGAGATTGGCTTTCTCCTTGTTTTTCTGACCGTCTTTTTTGGTGATCCCCCCCTGCGACCTTCGATCTAACCTTCCATTGGTCTTGATCCAACAGTCCCACTTCCAACTTTCCCTTTTCTTCTTCTCCGTCAAGTTTTTCCACCTCCATGACTCTAATCCAGCCATTTTCTGACTTTTCCATTTGCTTCGGTCCTACATCATTCTCACACATGTATGATTCAGCAACCATCTCTTCCACCCGCGGTTTGCGGTTTTCTAGGAAGGTGTGTAGAGCTACGGCTCATATGGTGTCCACACCACCACCCTCCAATTGTATGTCGTTTTCGGCTTTGTTGCTGGGGGAAAGTTCTTTCCCTTTGGCTTCTTTCTTTGGTGGCTGCGATTTCGATTTGTGTGGCGTTTGGTGGAGAACAATGGAGCCTTCTTCTTTGGGGGTGTGTTTGGTGAGAGCTCTGGCCTGGGATGCTGGATCAGCGGCCAGTTCTTCGACGGCGGCGGAGGAAGCTAGTCTTGTAGGGTTTTCTGTTTTGGGCCCTTCTCTCGGGTTGGGCTTTTTGTTTAGTGTTGGGGGTTCACTTTTGTTTTGTGCTTACTGTGTATTTGGACCCCTTTGTCTGTAATTGTGCTCTCTTGGTAATGAAAGCTACCTTTATCCTAAAAAAAAAAAAAAAAACAATTGCGCCTCCTATTTTCTTTACAAGGTTTTAGAGCACCACAAAAATTTTCAATCAACAGCTCCCACACCATTGTATTGTGATAATCAAGTAGTTTTGTACATTGCAATGAATCTTGTTTTCCACGAACATAAAAAGCACATTAAAATTGACAGTCACATAGTTTGTGAAAAACTACAAGCTGGAATAATTAGTCCGTTGCATGCTCCTACTCATTTCCGATTGGCAAATGTATTTACAAAGGCCTGGGGAAAGGACCAGTTTGTGCATCTCATTGGCCTGATGATGAGACGAATATGGGCTAAAATATCTTGGACATAAAAAACTTTCGCATCTTCAATACAAGGTCCAATGGGGGACCTATTAATCTAATGCTCCTGCAAATGAAAAGAAAGACAATTACTGTGAAATGACATAAAATACGGTAAAATATCTTTATGATTATACTTTTACTAATATGGTTCTTTTGTATCCATACAACTTTTCGTAAGGATAACTAAGTAAAAAAATAAGCTCCTTATAGTGATAAAATTCGTTTTGTCCTAAGATTATAACCATATATAGGTTTTACGTAACAAAAATGTGCAAGGCGAGAAAATGAGTGTTCGAAATTTACTATCCAAATGAAAAGAAGACAGCTACCCTTAGCTTCGATAACATCAACGCAATGAGAAATCATATTTTCTGAGTATATTAACTTGATCAAGCTTGGTAACATGTTATTGTGTGATTTAACATTTGAATCAGAACTGTTAAAAGAAAATGACCTTCCAAGGTAATGCACTCCCTTCTGGGGGACTAAGAATCAAGTTGATGGTCCTCCCCCTCCTACAAGTGTTGGCGGAGCCTTTGGGATGCCAGCATGGGGAGGCTTACCGACTTTACAACCCATTTCTCCGTCGTCGTGAAGGCCCTGAATGATGCTTAAGCCGGTGATGGCATATCCTCCGTCGTCAAACATCCCCTCACAATTCTAGTGGGTGCTTTGGTTTATTTAGCTCTGATTCGGCTTTTCACACCCTCTGGAAACAAGGTCGTCACCGTTGAGTTTGACAGTTATAAAAACATGTGGGATCCGAGTCAAGCGTTTTGCTAACTTATGTTAAAAACCCTGTCTACAACGCTGGAAAATGTAGTCTTTCGGACGTAGTCGATCTGAGGAATGTGCTGCCGCCAGCCAGAGCTGGTCAGCGCTGGTTTCTCTGCCGCCACGAGTGCGTGGGTTGATATACACGGCATTCTCTCTTGGCCATTTCATGTTCTGCAGAATTTGCAACCGTAGGCTTTTCCCTATATTTACCAAGCGAGCATCAACTCTGAGTAACCTATCACTTGCCATTGATATGGTAAGTTCAAACGCTTCACATACGCAAAGTCATTTAGCTCTCGTTTCCTCACCTTCGCACAGGAACAAAACCGAAGATGAATATCTAGTATCCACCGAAAAGAGCATGCTAACTTAAGTTTCAACAGAAGTAATAACCTTGTATTTCCTTATGATAACATTAACCACTGAGTTATACTCCAGGCAATGGGAACTGGGTTGTAAGGGCCTCAACTCTTCTCTGCAGATCTGACACTCGGTCCTTTAGGGAGAACTCAGGGGAAGCTACAAACTTCATAAAATCTTGGAGCTTTGATCCTGAGGCCGCGCGTTTAGCATCAATTGTTATCTGCACACCCTCATGAATGTAGTCTGCAACAGCTACAAATTCTTTCTCGGTGAATCCTCTTGTCGTCATGGCAGGTGATCCAATGCGAATGCCACCGGGCACTACAGCACTTTTATCACCTAATTCATCAAACATCGCAGGTGTAAGATCAAGAAGAAAACAAAAAATAGCTCAGAGACGTAAAAACCAGAACTACACTAACAAAATAGCTCAAAGATAAAGACCTTCAAAACTAGGCAAGTACCCAGTAGGGCCAAATAGGCCTGAAACCAAAAGTAAAAGTCTGGAACCCTTAGCATATCGGGTGAAATTATGTAAACAGCTTGATTAGACTATCAGGATATATATATCTTCCTACATTTGAACTAAAGAAAACACGTCCATTTCGTATGATTACTTGCATACAACTATTTCAAATATGGATCATGTAAAACTTCATAGCATTCATGAACTAAATTAGCCTTATTCTGAAATCCAAAAGTTCTCTTCAATTTTTTCAACCAAATTGACCTGTACACTCACCAGGTACTGAGTTCTTGTTAAGGGTGATAGAAGCCATGTCAAGAATTTTCTCCACTCGAGCTCCATCGATACCCTGTCGATAAAGGAAATGAGAAATAACATTGGAAAATAAGATTTGGGTATATAACCTAATGCACAGGACCAAATAATAACCTTAATCCTTAATTAATATCCTATAATGTCATTCACAAATGAGAAAACGCAAAAAAAAAGCCATTTAAATGTCCACATCTCAGGACAAGTTCTCATATAAGCAGCAATTAGAAATTAGCATCAATCCAAACAAGTAAATTAATTAACAATCTAGGACTAGGAACTTACTAAAGGCCGGAGATCCACAAGAACCAGATGGTTATCACTTCCACCAGAAACTAGTTTGTATCCAAGTTCAGTTAATCGGCTAGCAAGAGCCCTGCAATTAGACACCACCTACAAGGTAGAGTATCCACACTAACTTAGGGCATGTCTTCGACCATTTTTACACTAGGAAAAAATATTACAGTACCTGGTTCTGGTAAGCCTTAAATTCTGGGGACTGTGCATACTTCAAGCAAACTGCAAGGCCCCCAATAGTGTGGTTATGAGGACCACCCTGCATAAAGAACTCAAGCCTTTATCCTTTGTACATCAAAATTCAAAATAAATGTTTAATTTATAGAAGAATAAATAAATAATTAGGCATCGCATCGATGAGATTTGTTATCATGAAAAGAAGTACAACTAACCTGTAAACCTGGGAAAACAGCATTGTTGATGGCAGTTTCTAAATCAACCCCGAGAACTGTATCATTCTTGAAGAAGATCATCCCACCTCTTGGAACTCTTAAAGACTGAAAAGAAGTGTCTTAAATTTGTGAGATCATCCAAATGTGGATTACAACAAGGAAGCATGTGATGAGGCTACTGACGAAGTATTTGCGTTTTAGCATGTCTAAGAGTCCATTCAAGTGAAATTTTTTAATTTGGAAAAATTTGGTAAATTATAAATATATGAGTTTGAACAATACCTTGTGTGTTGTTGTTGTCACAATGTCGCAGTAGTCAAAGGGATTTGCAAGCACAGAAGCAGCAACAAGCCCACTTATGTGAGCCATATCCATCATAAGAAAAGCACCAACCGAATCCGCAATCTTCCAATGCAAATTAGATGTAATTCATTAGTTGCCAAGGAAAAACACACTGCTTATAAATGATAATGAATTCCATATCCATTACGCGAATTAAATTTATTTATATGGAATGAATACATAAATACTAACCTTCCTCATGCGAGGATAGTCAAAATCTCGAGGATAAGCACTAGCCCCGGCAATAATGAGTTTTGGTTTAAATCAGTCAGCCATTTCCTCAAGCTGGTCGTAATCAACCAGACCTGCATTTTGTTTTTGTTACAAAATAACCAACCTCATTCCAAAGAATAACAATTACACCCTTAATAAATCTGAAAGGCAACATAGTCTTATACGGAAACAAAATGCAGCACCTGTGGATTCATTGAGTCGATATGACATGGACTCAAAATAAATGGATGTGCCTGACACCCGTCTTTTAGGAGTCATGAAACCATGAGACAAATGTCCTCCGTGAGACAAGTCCAAACCCTGAGTTGCATGCACATGTTAGTAGCTAGTAGCCACCAATAAAGAGTAAACCAAATCCAGGAGGAAAACTTACCATGAGACGATCATGAGGTTTAAGAATTGCGGTATAAACCTCGAAATTAGCAGGGGAACCAGATAATGGTTGAACATTAACACCCCACTTCTTTCCATCTAAGTGAAATGCATCAAGAGCCCTCTTTTGGCAAAGTGTTTCAAGCTCATCAATATGCTCATTGCCACCATAGTACCTGATATGTACAATCAAATGATGAGCTACACCAAGAAAAATAATTTTAACGGAAGATCCCTATTGAACTCACATTACTCTCAGTCTGTATCTGTACCTTTTACCTGGTAAACCTTCTGAATACTTGTTCGTTAGACATGAGCCAACTGCCTCCATCACTGCCCGATAAGTAAAATTTTCTGAGGCAATAAGCTCAAGACTCTTGAACTGTCGCTGCTTCTCCATATCAATAATAGCACGCACCTCAGGGTCAGCCTCACTTAATCCGTTGTCTACAAAACTGCTTCCATTACCTGTAAACCAAATTATACAATTCATGAACAAGTCAGACATAACTCCTGCTACTAACCAATGATTCCCTTCATACTACATCAGAAGTTGGGAAAATACAGCCGGAACATATGGTTCTATTAAAGATGTTTATTCATAAGGATGGTTTCGTCATAGAATTGAGTAATGAAATTCTGTAGTTATGCTAAGTAGATATTAAGAAAATAAATACACAGAGCATCAAATCCAAGCAATATAAGGGAATACCATTCTGGCAGATGCTGAGCAAATTGATGGTTGTTTCGATTTTTGTATTTCTTAAGAGAAACTGAAATCAAAATTATATTATAACACCATAAAATTTGAAAAACCGGAACTATTCCTGCTGTAGAAATCTCAGAACAAAAATTTGACATGCATTTTAATAAAATTTACAAATAGAACCAAAAGTAAATAGAAATTATTGATATCAGTTCACAGGTTGGAGTAGAATTACCACCAATTTCAGGCAAAGGTACAGTGACAGAAGAGGATGGCCTTCCAGTAACCAAGCTTCCTTCTATGTAAGAAGAAGATCTAACGGGCTTCACACAATTGAGCTTTAGTTGATGGGAAAATCCACTGCCGGTAAGCCCCTTGTTTGAAAAAATTGTTCCTTTGGTCCAAGCGGGTTGTTGAAGAGAACCCATCACTGCAGCTCCACCACAAGCCTGCATCTTTACTTCCAAATACTATACCTTAAAAGCTTCCTACAGATTCTACAGAAACTCTTGGCAGTCAGCACAAGTTTAACATACAAATGATATGAATGCATACACACACACACACACACACACACACACAAACACACACACACACACACACACACATATATATTATATACATGCATATCCACAAGAGTTCCAAATTTGTCATTAGAGAAAGTATATAAATTGTTTTCATAAAGTAGTAAACATCATGGATAAATAACCCAACATACAGTATTTCACTCCTCAAAACTTATTTTCACACATGATGGCTACTGCCAATTCAAAAGGGAACTGTTTCCCAATGCTGATGAAACACTCATAACTCGTTGATAATTGCTACTTTTAAAGCTTCCACAAGGGCAACAAACAAGACCGTCTCATTGATCATTGTCGATCATATTCATAATAATTTACTTGCCACATGGAACATGAACAAGACTATTTCGTTAATCATTTCCCCGATAGAAATCCAACGGTATTATAACAGGCACGAGTGAATTTCATTGACAAGCAGGAAACAATAAATTTAAGAAAGATACGCCTACTCTAGGGAGCGTAATGAGCCTTACACCTCAAAATGCATACTTATACAGTGCTTAAAATATCGATATAGGTGGAAAATATCAATATGAAAATTTATTGAAATATCGATGGATATATCGATATTGGTTGCCTTCAATGGAAATTATGGAAATTTGCAATGGGTGGGTATATCAACTCATTCAGATTTAATCAAAATTTGAGAGAAATTTCTCAAAAAAAAAAAGTCAAAAGTTCGAAATCTGCATTGAGCTCCACCAAAATTTATGTGGTGAATTGGTAAGCATCCTTGATATTCATTGATTTTCCTATATCTCGCCGAAATAAGGTGGAGTTTACATTTCACCCTATTTCCATAATCATCCTTGATTTTTCGAATATTTCGACTGAAATATCGACAATCTCGTAGATACTTTAAACACGGCTATACATTGTCAAAAACTTAAAAGAAAAACAAAAAAAATCAACAACAAACATCCATGGAATTGAAAAACAATGTAAAACTAGTTTAAGTTGTAGTTTACTAAAGCAACAAATCACAACAACCATGTCAGTCAGTCAAACAACAAATTATGAAAATCAAACAAGTCAGTTTATCTATCCTGTTACTGTTAGGCCACTGAAACTGGAAGCTCCTGAAATATGAAACTATACATACACAGAGTATTAACCGAAACAATTCACTGGCTCCTAAGTTAATCGGCTCCCTAAAACATAATTAGGAAATTAACTCAGCCCCTAATTTTAAGGAAGAATAACAAGAAGGACTTACAGAATAACAAGAAGGACTTACAGAGTGAGAACAGAGGAGGAGAAAGTGGAGGCTGGACTGCTGAGAAGGTAGGGATGTCGGGACTGTTTTGGCTGATTCAGTAAAGATTTTTTTTTTTTTCATTTTTTTTACCAAAAAAATGAAGTATGGGCTATAAGTGGGCTGAAGAATAGGTTACAGCCTGCTACTTCAGCCGTGGGCTGGGCCGTCCCTTAAAGAGCCCCTCTCAAAAGCCGCCGCCGCCGCCAGTAGCTGCCAATTTGGCATTATAAGTCCTCAAAGGATATTGTCCAGATGCCCTTTGATTTACAGCGGTGGCGGAATCAGGTTCCCTCTCTTTCCAATTTACTCAATTCTTACTACTTTTGTTTTCTTATTGGTTTTAATTTTAATATTTTGTAATTGCTTAATTATATGTTTTCATTTGGAAGTTGGAACCAAAGGGAATGGGGGTAGGTTTTTCATAATATTTGATAAAAAAAATTGTGTACCAATTAAGACTTAGGACTGTTAGCTGTGGAAGAAGAAGATAAATGAAGATTAAGAACTGAAAAAGGGATAGAGTGATAAATATATAGCAAAATTATGGCAAACAAATTCAAATTATAAAAAAAACGATTAGGGCGGTGCTGTCCACACACTTTTTTTGACTTTTTAACACACGCTCCGTTGCCACTTAATACTACGGTCTAGTGATATTTCTGTCATTGGTAGAGGTTTTAAGTTTGATTTTCGTCAAATGCGAATTTGAACCACAATGGACTAAGCCCACTCCTTCCCCTTGCGGTAGGTAACCAGATAAATTCACTCTTGGATTTGTGGATTGAGGCCATTACATATGATTTTGTTTTAACAATTGCCATTACAGCAATCAAATCAGACAAATCCTCAGGTTTGTTTATTTCATATTTAGAGTTGAATTCTTGGCTTCCTATTTTCATACCGGGAAATTCTGTCCGGGGCAATGTAGAAAAACGCAGAGAAGAAGGTCGAAATGAGAGCGGAGTTGGGTTAGCATTCTAGGTTTACTTGATTTATTCTACGTACACAGAAACACAGAGTAGAATGTTTGAAAACTGTGGTTTCTTCCTCAACTGCCCTCTTGAGATTCTTCTACTTCTTTAAACGTAGCATGATCTTAATTGACCCAAATATTGTAACAGTTTTGGGCATGTTAGGATTAGTCCTGGGAGCTCTCTTGAATTGGGAATGCCACTCCCGCTACGAACATGGCGAAGAAGCTCTCTTCGCTGTATCCTATCTGCACAATTGGTTCAAGTCTTGCAGATGGAGTAGGGCGTTACATATAAGAAGGCAGAGTAATTGTTTGTCCTGTTAATTTATTGAGCTTCCAAGTCAAGCAGTAGTTTTCATCCACCACAATCGATGTGTTGTAATTTGTAGGTACTCATCTGTTACGACGTCTTTGATGAAATACTGTTTTTATCTCAGTGAGAGATTTGATATTTGGACAAACATTTCGAGTCTTATCTCGAGTCACATCTTTATTTCTTGTTTGAGTCACATCTCTCGATTCTTATCTTCGATGTCAATCCTTTATGGGTCCGTTTGGTGGGCTGGATGAGATTGGGCCTTATCAGTTCAGTTCATCTCACATTTTGACACAACAAACTACTGACTGGACTCAAGTCCATTTAATTGATCACAACCTATCACATCCGCCCACCATGCTTGGATTTCGTTATCTTATCCAGTTTGTTGGTGCCTCAATGAACTGGCCTTACTGTTGTTATTGGCTCATAAATTAGGGATTAATTATGGGTTGACAACAATTTTGCATGTGTAACTTTGTGAATGCTACAAGGAAATGGCAGCAACCATTTGTGACTTTGTGTATTGCATAATTGTAAGTTTCCTCCTTCTTCAATGCTGTTGGCTTGGTGGAGGAAAAGATTGCAAGTTGTAGGCTAGGTAGGCTGGGTGTCGAATATGCCATGTGAGCTTAAGACTTTCTGGTCGTGGTTGTTGGCATAGTTGCTAGTGTATGCCTATAAGTGTATTCATGCACTGTAAGTGCATTTGAAAGAGAACACAGGAGAGAAAATAGAAGTCAGAGTGAGAAACTCTTGGGGTAGAGTGAGCGCTCGGGGAATTCTGTGAGTGGGTGAGCAATTTCTCTCCGGGGTCATAAGTAGAATTTTGTCGAACCTCGTAAATTATTCAGTATCTTTATTTCTTGTATTTTATTATGCTCAAGTGTGGATTTGTATTTTGATGAGATGGTAATCTAAATCTCGATTCCGCACTGACTGACCATTAAACTAGAGTAAGATCGACTTGAATGAACTGGAATTGCAATTGTATATTTGGGTTCCATCTACTGCAACAAATTGTTATGATGTGCTGTTTATTGACAGGTTAGAGCGCGTGCGTTTAGAAATTCGAAGAAATAATCCTGCTCATTAGCGGTACTGTTGAAGACTTAGAATCGTGAGGCATGGACTCTGCGTTGGTAGTACATGAAGGCGGGTGCCACTGCAAGAATGTAAGATGGCGAGTGAAGGCGCCTAGCAGTGTTGTGGCTGTTAGTTGCAACTGCTCGAATTGCTCTATGAGGGGTACCACCGCTTTCGTTGTCCCTGCTGAAAGATTTGAACTTTTGGGTGAATCTGAGCAGTTTCTTACAACTTACACCTTCGGTACTCATACGGCAAAGCACACGTTCTGTAAAGTTTGTGGGATAACTTCATTCTATTATCAACGCGAGAACCCTGATGGGGTCGCAATCACATTTAGGTGTGTTGATCCTGGAACACTCACTTGTGTTGAGATTAAGCATTTCGACGGGAAAAATTGGGAAGTTTGACACAGTCTATCAGGCATTGTGTCGCAGTCAGAAGTGCACACTCTGCAAAATATAGCCTAAGTCGTCGTCGTGCGTTTAGGCCCTCTGCCTCTGGGGATTTTACAATGTTTATGTGGAATGTTATGGCTTGTATCATTGTATGTAATGGCTACTTTCTTGTGTTGTTTTAGTCTACCCTTTTGTTTTGTTCTCGTGTTCCTTTTGTTTTGGCCAAATGTATGATTTTGGTACTTGTAGAAAACGTCCACTTTTGTCCTTGTAGTTACAATTGTTGCATACAATATTAATCTTTGGAAAATTGATTGGAGTTAATGTCAAAGATAAAGATTATAAAAAAAAAAAATGTCAAAAATAAAGGGATGCATGTGTTTCTCCAGCTTCGGATTGATAATCATAACTTACCATTAATTGTTTTTATTTTTTTGAAGTTAAAAAAAAAGTGGATGCATTGCATGGAGGAAAAGTCGATCACGAAAACCAACCACTCTAAAAAACTAATGTACTTGCTATCTTTTTATTTTGTTGTTTTGGGTCAACGTATTTGATGGGTGCATTTTTTCTAAATTTTTTGTTCACCAACTTAAGTGATGGTAATGTTTAGCATATTTTTTATTATCGTTAGATAAATTTAAAATTTTGACATTTGTACAGTGGATAAACACAAAATTTATACTCATCTAAATAGGTGGTGAACACTGCCACCCTTTAGGGTAATTAGCAAAAATGCACCACCGTTAAATCTCTAGTTTAAATTTTAGTTTTGTGTATTAAATTAAGAGTAGTGCTACACTTCTATTTGTATATTATGTGTATCATCTCTCTAATAAAAGTAGAATTCATCAACACATACGATCTCCTGAGAAAATAATAATAAATGATGATATAAATATACAGTAAAAATAACAATTTTGTTAAAACAATTATATCAAACGAGTCTAATAGTAATCAATGATATCATCTCGAAAAAAATTACAAAAGAAGAAGCAGTAATCAATGAAAGTGAGCGTCAGCAGTGAGCAAAGTGGCCCTCTGTATATACGACTGTAGAAATATTCAACTCTTGAGTTGTCTTGGAGAAAAAGTCGGGAAACAAGTATAAGACTAGTAAAGGTGGATACCCAATGCCCAAATTAAACCCACGTAAAGAAGAGGAGAAGAGAAAATGACTTCTGCAGTCGAATTGCTGCCCAAAGAATACGGCTATGTAGTCCTCGCCGTCGTTCTCTACACTTTTCTCAATTTCTGGATGGCCGCCCAAGTTGGCAGGGCCAGAAAAAGGTACGCATAAATCTTTTCCTCCTTTCCTTAGTCGAGTTCACTAAATTAGCGCGAGTTTAGTTTGAAACTCCTTTGTCGTATTTCAGATGAATTTAGTGTAGTTATTACATCGTTTGTCAAATTTATTGTTAATTGTTTGGAATTGAGTTGGTGAGTTGGCTAGAGCCGTGTAATCTGCATTTGTAGATAAGTTCGAATCTCTCTCTCGTAGTGTACATAAATTTAACGTAATTATCTTATCATTTGTCAAATTTATTATCACCTATTGTTAATTGTTTGAAATTGAGTTAGTTGAGTTGGCTAGAGCTGTGTTCTAACTCCGTAGCTATGTTCGAATCTCTCTCCTGCATTGTAAATGAATTTAGCGTAATTATCCCATCTTTATTTGTTTGAAATTGAATTAGTCGAGTTGGTTAGAGCAGTATGATTCATCTTTGTAGCCTTTGTAGCTAAGTTGAATCTCTCTCCCTTAGTTTCAGCATAATTACCATTATCGTTTGTCTAATTGATTATCGTTTATCGTCAATTAATTGGAAATGGTCACCACCGCCGCAGGTACAAGGTGCCATATCCGACCATGTATGCGTCGGAATCGGAGAGCAAAGATGCAAAAGTGTTCAACTGTGTGCAGAGAGGGCATCAGAACTCTCTGGAAATGATGCCTATGTTCTTTGTGCTTCTGGTACTGGGAGGTCTTAAGCATCCTTGCATCTCCGCCGCCCTTGGTTTCCTCTTCACTTTCACTCGCTATTTCTACTTCAAAGGCTACGCCACCGGTGACCCCATGAAGCGCCTCGCCATCGGGTATATATGCCCTCTTCTTTCCACCAATTTACAATCTTACCAATTACTTTCGCTATTTTCACTAGCTAGTTTGATGATTTATCAATATTTGTAGTTTATCATTCGTATTTTAGAATAGTCATATGTAGATGTGGTAAATCAATTTATTAGATTGCTATTGGATGTCGACAAAGATCCGTTTAATTTGGAACTCAACAAAAAAATAAACTCATTTAATATAAAAGCACCTTGATATAAGGGTGCGATTAATAGTGATAATGATGTTTTAAGGTGAAAACAAATTAAATAGATCTTAATTAGTATCCATTATGAATTCGTCTCATTTTCATAATAGAGAAATGGAGATATCGAGAAATTTGAGATGGGTGTGTAGATGAACTATCAGTCCTTGTCTGTTAGAGGGGATTTATTTTGGAATTATTTACTATATTGAAGGTATTTTGAATGAAGAAATGGATGACAATTTTTTTTTTATTTTGTCCAAGTTTAAAAGTTGTCTTTTTTAGTGTGAATAATCCTACAAAGTACATCCTCTCAATAAACGAGGCCTTAGGGTTTGTTTAGCGCGTGTATATGTATATATATGCAAAAAAAGATATGGATCTTTTTTCTCTAAAGCTATCAAATTAAATGATCTGGATCTTTGAAATTTAATCCAATGTTTAAAAATTATTATAACTTTTAAAAGTTTTTACTAACTTCTCTGTCGTTGGATTAAATTTCAAGGGTCCGGATCACTTGACTTAATGATTTTGGAGGAAGAGATCCGAAGAGAATCTATTTCCTATATATATACAATTTTAAGCCATATTCTTTTGTTAATATCTACCTCGCATGATATTTTATGTTATAAGACTGTAAATATTGATCGATAATATATTCAGATTGATAAGATTTCAATTATCAATGACACAAATTTTTACGTGACCAGCACCATAACATGTCAGACTTAATTTACACTTTGTTATTGTAAAATGACAGGAAATACGGGTTCTTGGTTATATTCGGGCTTATAGGGTGCACAATTTCATTAGGGGTCAGTCTTCTTCTTCGAGGATAAAGAAAAAGCTGAACGAAGCTCTCATCTCAGACTCTTATGGCGGGGGAGGGCTTGCTTGCTTACTATTGCTGTCTCATATGCGCTGCTAAAAGGTCCTGCAGTTTTCCTTTTGTTTGTAGTGTTGGCTTTTGAATAACAAATAAAGTGCAAGATATAGGAAGGACGGAGTGTGTCTGTTGCGTTTTGTAGGCCTACTTTTGATGTTTTATGTATTCAAATGTTTAAGATGTATGAGTTACATGATTTTCATATGGTTAAACATCAGGTTAATTTTATATTAGTTAGGGCTCGTTTGGAAAGTGTACTTTTAAAATAATCGAAATCACTTTTGATGAAAGTGTTTTAAGTTATTTTAAAAACATTTTCAAACGAGTGCTTAATCAGGAGAGTATGTCCACTGTTTACTGCTTGCAGTTGAGTTCAAATCAGCCTCTCTAATAAGCAAGAATAGTTTATAACATGATCTTGTCAATAGTTTGTAACATGGCCATCAAGTCCAATTGGTTTCTTTTTGGTGTCTTTATAAAAGACCAAATTTATTAAGAGAGACAAACATTAACATACAAGACCAAAGCAAGGCAATGGCCAGCAGGCCAGAACCAGAAACAAGAATTAAAAGAGACGAGCATAGAAAGAATTTGGTAGAAGTTGAAGGAACACAACAATTACCAATTAGTGGGGAATGGAAGATTCTCTTTCTTCCGAGGCCGAGATGAAACCTGCACACCACTTTGACAAGTTGCCCCTTGCTACCTACCCTACTTCAACCTCTTTGATTCGATTGAGATATTTTGTCAAGTATCTTGTCTGAATAGTATTTATGTTCAAGAAGAATAACAAATGAACTTTTATCAATTTCATGTGTAGCAAAGGTGGTGAGGGGGGCAATTTCATATATTGGCTCCTATGTGGATCCGTCAGTAGTCTCGTAAACGATTTGATCCAAGCACAATTGGTGTCTAACTCTATAACCCTAAGCGGTTGTGAAAGAATAAATGGGAATTTGGTGACATATCACACAGTTTGCAAATTTGGTCTTAAAAGTTTGTCTACCTAACATTACTCTTTTTTCTTAACCTAGGCGATTTTACATAACTAATAATCTATGAACATAAGGGGTGAGTTCCTAGGTCCATGTCATCGACAACCGAGCAATCAGGTGCGTACGCATTGTCACGGAGTTGATAACTACCCCACCCTTCTATTACAAGCGACATTGGGGAAGCAAGGATGGAACCCGGGATGTTAGGTACGTGATATTAGTCATTTGAGTTACAATCCCACGACAAGTGTGCAATCCTGTTTCAACCTCTTCAAATTCATTCATTGTTTTAACCATTGTAGGGGGAAATCAATTTTTCTTTCTTTCAATTGAGAACTTCCTTTTCAATTGCATCAAAAATTGGTCCAGGAAAGTTGTGATTTTGGTGATCAAACTGATCTTCACCTGTATAGATAGAACTGCAAGAGATCATTTGTTCAATCTCTTTGACAGCCTCAACAGCAGTAGTAGCCGAAACCCTCTACGGGACACACTGTTTTAGCCAACTTAGCCGTATCCAAAACTTTGAGTTTAGCAAGCTTTGTTTTTGTTTATTCTTCAACTTTGTGCCGGTGAAGGTGGTAAGGAATTTCAGTTGCGTATGTTCAATAAGGATGTAACAATAAATGGAATGAAAAATCCCGAATTATATATGCAAACAGTTTTACAGAGAAAATGCTATTACATTTCATTTGAATTACAATGAAACAAAAGCCTAAAAGTAGTTTTATTGGAAGTACTTCCAACTCTGGCCAAACAGGGCCTTACAAACAACCCAATAAACATAACAGGAGAAAAACATGTGAATCTGCGACTTTATTCAAACAACAAAAATCCACTCATCACTTCTTCAGGAGCAATGAACTGCATTGTGCCATTATCTTCGAAGCCCTGGTGATCGAATCGGTCATGTAGAAATTCTCAACTGCAGTCCCAAATGGAGTGGTATCCACCTTTTGAGTGGACTCGGGCTTAATCGATAATGAAAAGGTAGCTGGCTCTCTCTCGTCTACTTGCAAAATGTTTGGTGCAACTGTCCTGATCCGGGATCGGATTGCCCCAAGCGTATCATATGGCAGCCGCACGCCTGCCACCTCAGATAGAGCCCGAATTATCTTCCAGTCATCCCTGGCATCACCGACAGTTGGAACTGCAGGTACTGTTTGCTGTGAGCACCCTTCAGTGTTTACGTATGTTCCTTCCTTTTCACTGAATGCTGCTGCAGGAAGGATGACGTTAGCACGATACACACCTCGGTCCCCATGATGCCCTTGATAAACCACAAATGCATCACTTGGAACCTTCTCCAAGTTGGTATCATCAGCGCCCATCAGGTAAACAAACTTTGCAGATTCGATGCTGTTTTCAGATTCTGGCACAAGCCCAAGGTCAAGTGCTGCAGCCTGGGCGGCTTTGAGAAGCAGTACGTTGAATCCATTCCAATCAGGCCTTACAACATTAGCGTATTTTCCAATGGCTTCAACAGCAGAAAAAATTGCATCCTTGTCCTTTCTCTCGTGAACCCCAGCACCAACAATGATGGCAGGGTTTTTAGCATTTGCGAGGACTGAGGAAAATGGGTGACGACGTTCAGCAATTTCTAGAAGTGTCTGAGGGCCTGTGCCGAGATGCTCGTGATTGTAGTTGAAATCAGCTGGAGGGCCAACGTACCCAACCTTGGCATGGTTAGCTTGCACCGTCTTCCGGATTCTAGCATTTACAATAGCAGCTTCTACCCTTGGCTGGTAAACATAATATGAAAGTATGAATTACTCTACGCGAATATACTTAAAAACACAATTAATCCACTCACGCATCCACAAGTCTTTAGCATGTCATACAAAAATGTAAGAGACAGGTGCAAATCACTTGCACTGGATTGCAGAAACTAAGATTAGATGGCTAGAAACATACCTGGGTACCAACCAATAGAAAAGCATCTGCTTTCTCAAGACCAGCAATGCTACTATTCAGAATATATCCGGATCGAAGATCAGCATCACGGTTCGAACCATTTGCTTCACACCAGACATTGTTTGACCCCATTTTATTTAAGAAGTCTTTCAGTGCCATCATAGACTCAGCATCAGATAGCTGACCAGCAACCCCAACGATCTCCTCTGGTTTAACTTGATGGGCCATCTCGGCAACTACAGCAAGGGCATCACGCCAGCTCACAGGCTTAAAGCGCCCATCAGCACCACGAATCATAGGGTCATTTAACCTCTGCCTCTTCAAACCATCATAACAGAATCGAGTCTTGTCTGATATCCATTCTTCATTTATGTCCTGCAAGTGGTGGTAAGCAAATATATTATACAAAGGAAGGATAACTATAAAAGGGTGGAGGACAACACCCACACATTTTAAACTTCAGTGTCTATTCATAATAGCCCCATTAAGTGGGAAAAGGCTTTGTTGTTGCCTATTCATAAGAGGTGCTAGTGCACTCAAGTAGATTGGCAAATTTTATGACGTGCATGTAATTTGATATCTCAATTGGTGTTAAAGAAGAATTAAAAAATATGGGCAACTTGCAGATTTATTAGCAGAAGGCAAAATTAAAACAAAATATATGGACTCAAGACGGTGGAGATAGATTTAAATAACTGAGACCAGATTGAAACATGACAGGTGCAGGCATTCAAGGTTAACACTAAGACCAAACTAGGATAAATTTCTTCACTCGGACTTAAGGTTAGGTTGCAATTAAAAGGTTTTGGGTAGTTCAAAGGTAGCTCTATTGAATTATCAGGACTTAAGATTAGGTTGCAATTAAAATGTTATGGATAGTGTTCTTGCATTTATGGGTAAACAATTTAGGTATGCACAGTCCATCAAGTAACTTGTAGCAATTTAGTTGTATCAAACAATTTGTATCCTTCATAACCATAAAAAGTCCCTCAAAAAGCTTTTTTTTAACGGAAACACTTGGGACAACTTTACTTATTATACATTTTTTATTTGAAGAAACACGTATTTGAGAAATTAAAAATGAGTACTATCAGCCCCTACATTGTATGCTAAAAATTTTCATGTATGTAAGTTTTGAAGTTATGTTTAAGCATCTTTGGCATATATTAGTATTGCGGAAAAGAAAGCTAGTCTCAGCGATAATAATCATCAGCAGTAGTCTAACAAAAACTACCTCATTTAATCGTGGGACAATGCGCAAGACCTCTGGACCTCGGCTATCAATTCGAATGTTGGATCCAACAGCATCAGTAACATCAATGGTCTCTGTTCCCTTTAATTCCCAATTTCGGGCTTTAAAGGCAAATGGTTTTGAGGTTAGGGCTCCCACAGGACAGATATCTATCACATTTCCAGAAAGCTCACTTGTCATAAGTTTTTCGACATAAGTCCCAATTTCCTCTCCGCTGCCACGACCTAACATGCCAAGGTCCTGAACCCCAGCAACCTCTGTTGCAAATCTGACACACCTGTTCGATCAAAAGAGCTCTATACATCAGAAGCTTGTAACTACAATTAAAAAGATGAGTGCTATCCAAGCCAAGGTGAATGAGGTAACTGTTTTCTGATATATCAAAAACTCAATGCCTACATTTTCAATTGTCAAATATCAAAACCCTAGTATTATTACTGGAGAAAAGTGTATTTGAAGCATACAACCCGAACCACTCCCATCAGACTTGGAAAGGTAACTTAGTACTCCAGGCATGATAATAGAAGTAAGGTGCTAAGAAATTGTATTATTAGGTTGTTAAACTTGATAACACATGATCATGGATAACAAAGAAGTAAAAACATACAACCCGAACCACTCCCATCAGACTTGGAAAGGTAACTTAGTACTCCAGGCATGATAATAGAAGTAAGGTGCTAAGAAATTGTATTATTAGGTTGTTAAACTTGATAACACATGATCATGGATATGGTCCAAACTTGGCTCAACAGGATTTCTCAAAAGCAGCACCATGAAAAACACAAGTAAAAATAAAAAATAAAAAAATAAAAAAAATAAAAAAATAAAAAGATACTCCAAATGAACTAAATAAAGATTCTGATAAGACAAAGCCACATTTCAAAATTATGTTACTTACCAGGAAATGAAATAAATCGACAAAGCCTCACTTTTCTGTTTCAAATGCTAACTAACATATAGAATACAAAAGAGAACTCGAATATGCTTGAGACCAATTATGTCCTCATGGTTTCTAGAACAGTTGATGTGAAGAAACTGGAGAGGACTCCACATCTTTTAGTTAAGGAAAAAAACTATGTTGGATAAATTCTCTCAAACAAAGAAAGTTATCAATTTAAAAGGAACGTCTCGAGTTGCTTCACTAAAGCTACTTACAAATAGAATAATAAACCTCTCAGCATAAACTCACAGAGATATATTAAACCAGGCACACCACATGTGGTGATTGAGATGCAGAGGGCTACAAGTATCCCACTCATACACTTTATTCAAATGTAAAATTATTTTCAATTAGCAAACTATAGATAATTCAATTGAGGGAATTCATTTTCACCTGTTTCACAACAGCCAAACCAAGTAATATTTATAATCAGGTGACTAAACTCAAAGCGTATCAAATATGTGATGTATGGTTGTTAATTTGAAAACTTACTCTACCTAGAGGACACATCATGGACTACACAAAACACTAGGGATAGACTAACAACTCCCACTTTAGAGGTTAAAATGCGACAATACTTTGCATCACTAAATTCCACTAACACCGACAACAACAACAACAAAATCAAGCATTCAATAACTCATGCTTTTAACCAAGGCATGAAAGAATAATATAAGTGATTTTTTTACTATAAAATGATTATACTAAAGGTAAGTTTTACCAAAACATCATACAATTCACTAGAACTGTAGTGAATATGTGGTGTATAAGAAGAGGTAATGCTGGATTCTAACCTTGTACATTGAATACACCGAGTCATTACAGTCTTCACCAAAGGTCCAAGATTCTTATCAACCACAGATCTCTTAACCTCAGTGAAACGGCCGCGGTCAGATCCAAATGCCATAGACTGATCCTGCAGATCACATTCTCCTCCCTGATCGCAAATTGGACAATCCAAGGGATGATTCATCAGCAAAAACTCCATCACCCCTTCTCGAGCCTTCTTTGCTATTGGAGTATCAGTCTTAATTTTCATGCCTAAGAAGAAGCTTTTGTCAAAAGATCACAACTTTTTGCACAAAAAGATAAAACAAAATTAAATTCCACTGTAACCAAAACCAAAACATGTCATAGACAAACAATGCATTGCTCAATTAACAAAATATCATATCAAAATCAAAATGTTATTGAGCATTACAGAAAATCCTGGGCTGAAAAAGAAGGAAAGCATCATAATTCATACTTTTACCAAAGGAAAACGGAACGAAATCTACGTCCAACAAAAAACTATTAACAATGCATCGTCCCAATATTCAAAATTAAGGTTGGACAAATCATAAGCTACAAATTATGGGCCTTAATCATACTCATTCGACACATGCCCAAATAGTAGAGCCAAAACCCAGAAAGAAAAGTCCCAAAATCGGAACTTTGAAGCCACAAACAGCTAATAGAAGCCGAAAATGGAGGATAGAGGGGAACCTAACCAGGCATGGCAGGCATGGCGCAGGAGGCGACGGGCTTCGGCGACTTCTCAACCTCAACAAGGCACATACGGCAATTACCGGCAATCGACAACCGGCTGTGGTAGCAGAATCTAGGGATATCAACGCCGGCGACCTCACAGGCCTGCAAAACAGTAAATCCCTTGGGGATTTTGACGGGGTATCCATCGACAAAGACTTCGATGGCATCTTCGGGATTCGGGAAGTGGACACGGGCCCCGCCCACAGGGGTCCGAGGAGGGAGATCTGCGGGGGGGTCGGGATGGGCCGCCGCCGCTGATTGATCGGCGTTCTGGAGCTCCGGCGTGGTTGAGACCGCTCTGTGGAAGGAGAAGAAGGGCCTAGGGTTATGGAAGCTGAGGAGCCTTGACGCTGTGGGCCTCATGGCCCTCGAAGCAAGCGATCCCAACCCCATTGCTGTCGATGATACCTCTCGCTTTCGATTTTGTTGTTTTCAGAAGCTCTGTGAGCCACGAAGAGTGAGAGCGGAGGTTGCGTTGCAACCTTGGAAGTGAAGGCTCTTCCCAAAAAAATGGAAGAAATAAGAGGCCCATTTAAGGCCCATTTGTATTCTTGAGCCCAAGGGAGACACAAGTTTGGGGTGGGCCCAGCACGGTGACACGTCATCCCCCACTTTTTCGGTTTTGAGGGGAAGAAACACAGGCACGTGCGATGAAGGTGGCTTGAACACCTGACGTTCAAACTTCGGATAGTCAATTCAACGAAAGGTGCGAATTGACCAAATATCAAAATTTTAGGGTGTGTTTTGAAGAAATGGAAACATATTGGCTGATTTTGTAATTAACTGTCGCATGGTGTGAATTGTAATTAGCCCCTACGAAAATTCAAAATTATAGAAATTTTCCATAGAAAGAGCCCCAAATTTGGAGGCAATCGGGGATGCTCTAACCTCTTATCTCAGTCCCCAAATTTGGTTGCTTGCAGTCGACGATGGTCTAGGGTTTCGGTGAGCAAGAGCAGTAGCTCAGCTGCGGAAGCACCATGGCCATGCAATTCCTTCTACTGCTTTTCTTGCTCAGCTTTCATCTTCGTCTCGCATTCTCTGGTAAGCGGTCTTTCTTCGAATTCCCTCTCTCTCTCTGTCTCTGCAGCTACTTCAATCTATTCAAATTTACACTAGCTTTTCGATGTCTTCGATTTTACTTGCACTATGTTTGGTTGCTTAGAATCACAAGGAGTAAAAATGGAAACTTATAACTTAATTCACATGAAATCAATTGCTATCAATGATATATATTTGAGTATATCTCTAATTCTCATTTGGAATGCCACTGCGGTTTTCGAGTCTTTGCGTTTCTGGAGGATAGCGATAGCATCGGTACAAGTACAATTACAGGCATGTCATGAAGTGGTTCTTATTTTCAGCTTAAGAATTAGAAGGAGAATGAGGTTGAGGGATATGAAAATTTGGATGTCTCTCAATTCTCAAACAATAGAAATGGTCGTATTTATTGGTATATTCTGCTAAATACATAGATGAATGAATCTGCTTTCGAAATGTGCATAATTTAGTAATTGTTATTATTGAATTTAATGCATGCTCATAATGCAATAACGATCAATAGTAATGGATGAATTCTTGTAATGGATTAAAAGCTAAGAATGCTATTTGAAGGTGTGCTACAGTTATTGTCGAATATACACTGTCGGTCTGTCAGTTACCTGAAACACTCCAAATTCACTGCTGGACATGGATAACACGCCCTCTACCCTGCTACTTGAAGAAAACACGAAACTTATCTGTCTCTGACCATTTACTGATTGAATGTAACTATTTGAATGGAGTTTTTGACATCGTTGCATTCAAGAATCTGAGCGCTCATGCGAAATGTGCTGTCTTGTTTTTAACCGGTTCCACTTCCACGTACTGAATTGTTTTTAATTTATTGTGAGAGTCTCTCTCTCTCTCTCTCTCGTCTTTGTCAACAGTCTGCATTTCTTTTGCGTACCATAATTTGGAAAAATGATTTTACTAGGGGCAAGGATACTACCAAAGTTTTTGGGCTAGAAAATATGTATTACATAAATGTCTTTTACATTGTGCATGGCAAGTAGTTGTAGAACAGCATTTCAAACATCTTCTTTCGCAAAAATAGTAGACACAAGTGTAAATGATATTAAGGCCTTGTTTAGCATTTAGAAATGTTGATTCTCCAAGTCATCGTTACGGAAACCTTATCATGTGAATAATACTTTGTTTGCAAATTCTGTCTTACCTTTTCCTTTCTTGGGATACCTTTATAATCTATTTTATTTTGATTTCTTTTTCCGCTGTGCAACTTTGTATTGTTAATTTGGTTGGCTTGAATTATAACTTTATTATCTTTTGAAATTTTAGGACAGACAAGCAAGATGGAGTCAGTTCCTGATCTTCAGAGTTCAATGTATATGACACTTGATGGATATCCTTGTGTACGGCTACTCAATCTTTCTGGGGAGATTGGTTGTTCAAGTAAGTGCTACAGTAGTCTTTTGTATAGCTTATCTGTATAATTTTATATGTAACCAACCGTCCTTATAATTAACTGTCGGTGAATTCTCTTCTCTTTTTATTGCACTCCAAGATCCTGGAAGAGAGAAGGTTGTCGCTCCGATTATAAGATTGAACAATGCTACTGAGTTGTCTCAGTTATCTGCAGTTCTGTTGTCAGTTGATAAAATTCAAAGTTTTCTTGCTAGGTATTCCTATAAGCTTTCAATTTCATATATGCATTCATCTAACTTTTTTTGTGTGCTATTTGTATATTCTGTGCTTTGTTAGGGCTCTGATATTGTATGCTTTGAACAATGTTACACGGTAGTGTATCTAATATCTAGTGATGATTATTGAAGAAAAATATATTATTTTAAGAAACAAGATGGCAACATCAAGAAAAAGTTTGATTCAGCGGGAGAAGAAGAGACAAAAATTGGAAAAAAAGTCATTTGATTCGTCGATCCTCAAACAAAAGAAATAAGCAAAGTTCACACACCATGGTCATTTAGTTTTAGAGTTGGTCCAATGATTACTGTTGCTTCCAAAGGTTATTGTTCTTTTATATCCAAGCTGTAGCTACTGCACAAAACTAAAAAAATTTAAAACTATGTAAACTTGTTTTTAGTTCATATTTTCAACTGAGATTTATGAAATATTTCCCTTTTTGCCGTCAAGTCTTTCATCTATCTATCCTCTCTTTCCTTAATTATAAAAACCAGGCCCATGTCAAAAAGGTTAACAAACGGGCCCATATCAAAGGGCTACCAAATAGGCTCACATCAATTTCAAAAAGTCATTTCTATAATTCCAAATTCTAATATTGTCTGGTGTTCTAACATATTGAAGTAAGTTAATTTTATCAAGAACTATAGTAATCTGTTTCAGTTTCAATTGTGAATTTGTGATAGAAATTAGTAATTTTTTTTTCTGCTAAGTCTATTGCCGAATTAGTGTTTCATTTGGTAATCATACTAGGATTTAGTGCTTTTCTGATGATGTCTATTGCCGAATTAGTGTTTCATTTGGTAATCATACTAGGATTTAGTGCTTTTCTGATGATGTCCATGGTTCAACATGTATTGCTATGTTTTGGACTTGGTGGATTATATAAGTAGAAGGTTTCTGTACTGATGTTTCAATGTGTAATATATAACCAAAGGTTTAGATTGCGTAACAGCCTAGGATTTGATGGTTAATTTGAGGATGATGCTTGTAGTAATCTATTTTTTGTTTCTAATTTAATTCTTTGACCATGAAGAATTGCTTAGTTGTAAGTTATCTGCGTTGCAGAATATTGAATGATTCAAATTTTGCTAAAAATGTTGCCGGTGTCTTGGTTGAATCCAGACCTGAGCTGCAAAATCAGTTGAAAGGTAAAGATGCATTTATCTACTAGTCATTCTTTTTTGTGTTTACTTTTTTATTTTCATAGCAACGTTCCTAGAATTTTCATTGAATCAGGACTTGAGTACCGAAATGTTCAAAAATGTAAAGTTGTGATCATCTACTTGTCATTGTCTGTTTTTTTCTCTTTCAAGAAAGCTAATACCGGTTAAGTGTTAACCATAGGCATTCTTTATGGCATTGTTGACAGTGCTTCTTGTCTTGCGTGTAGGATTCTCTCCAGCTCAAAAGTTCCCACAATCTGAATTTGCTCCTTACACTAGCATCAACTATGAATGGAACCCAACTGTAAGTTCTTTTATAGTCTTTATTATTTACCTTTATATACGCTGCTAATGATTGAATGCTTGCTGCTAAAAAAATGTCTTAATGGATCAATAATTTGACAACGGATAATATATTGTACCCAAGCAAGTGTTTGATTTTCTTGAAAATGCAAGATGCTAGTTGATGATCAATTCCAAAGATAAAATATATCGTTTAAGGAGACCACGTACAAACTTAGCATTTAAAGATTTACTTTTTGTGTCGACTAAACTCTCGAGATTAGAGTTGATAAAATTAGAATCAGAGGATGTAAATTTTGACTTGTTTTTTTCCTCTGATAAATTGAGGCACCAATGTTTCAAATTTGCAGGGCTCTGGTATAATGTGGAACCCATATAACTTTCCTGTATTCTTACTCTCGCAGACTAGCACATTGACCATGCAGGAGGTAATGCAAGTTCTTAAAAGTTTCCAGTACCATATGTGGCCCTGGCTAAATGTCATACTATTTACTTTGATATGTGAGATGGCTTAACAGGCTAAAATGTTGAGTCCAATAGACATAATTGCTTATGGTTGTTCTCGTTCCTTTGTTACTTTTCATAATATCACAAGTTGTACTATTGTTTGACCTAGATAATCTTTTAATCCCTGTTAAATCATAAGAGGAATTACTGTTTGACCTAGATTCATTGCCTTTTACATCTCTAATCTGAAGGAGTGCTTCATCTTCTCATTAAAAGATATAATGGTGTGAAAAATATAATTAGAATGCCATGGTAGATATTGTCCCAATTTGCAAAATGCCTCTTGGATATTAATCATATTATTTACCCAATAAAAGGGGTGCTTCTTGCATTCTTTATGAATTAAAAGGATGGCATCTTGTTAGTTATGTTATTTATCAAAAATGCCTCCTGAACAATACCCTAAATATCACTTTACCCCCTGCTTTTGCAGTTGAATCACTTTCTCCTAGGAGTTTTACTTTGTTGTGCCTCACATTACCCCTGTTCGTCAACTTTTTCCATTGACTCGTTAACTTTTAATTGTCAGATACTCAATATTTCATCAATATGTCATCCAGATATCATGTCGATATCATGGAGCAAAATTTAACAGGAGTGAAAGTCCAGGTTGGAAAGGAATTGCAAAGTGATAATTCCCTGATAGTTCAGGGGGCATTTTGATAGTTAAGCCTTTATTTTTATTTTATGTTTGTGCTATGAGCCACAAATGGAAGAGATGTCGGCTGAAACCAGGGTGTACGCTTCCACCCTATAGAAACTATGGGAAGTTAGTAAGATCTGAAGGTTAGCAAGGTCTGAAGTTTTTTTTCCCCGGTTTTCTAAAACTCTGTGCAATAATTGAAGTGGCTATGTTGGTAAAATTTGGGCTGTAAGTGTATCTAATGTAAGGTAAGTTCAATTAATTTGATTTAAATTTACTAATGTGAAAGTTGTTATAACACGTGCTAAGTAGTGTTTTTTAACTAAATTCAAGCATTACAATTCCCTAAAATTTAATGCACAATTTCCGGGTTTTAACTTTTTTTTTTTTCTTTTTCCATTTGATTGTCACCCATACTCCCATCAATATTTCCCTACATCCATGCTATTGCCATGACTTTAGAGTTCTCAATGCTGTGTGCACTTGACCTTTTGATTACGTAGGGTCATTAAATTTCTGATTGATATAGTTAGTTGTGTTGTCACTTATGACTAGGCGGCCATAAAGAATCAGAAGAGCAAGAAATCTTATACTGATGATGTGGCTGAGTTTGATCTGGTAATGCAGGTATAATCTGTTATTTCAGCATAGTTTTTTTTCCTGCCGCATTTCGATGATTTTATCCCGTGAGTGTTTGCTTAACTTAATATCATTAAATGGCCTTTTATAACACGTTTGGCTTGGATCAGACAATGAAATCTGGGACTCGTGATTCCGAATCTTGTCTAAAGGAAAACACTTGCCTTCCCTTAGGTGGATACAGGTGAGTTTTCCTATTCTCATAATGAATAAACTCAAGTTTGAACCTGTCCGTTTGCAATTTATATAGTTGTGATGCTGGGGGTCTTTTGGTATGGAAACTGGTCAAGTATTGGTATTCAACCAACTTAACCTTTGATCTAAAAGATTTTTCTATAAAATTCATATGGAGGACACGCACACAAACAGATAAGTATTGTCTTATAATTATCCCATTAATTATTTGGCATGACTTAAATTCTTACAATAAGGCATAAATTACAGCAAGGCAAATAGATTTGGATCTTGTGTGTGTCTTCTATTAGATGACTATATCTAGGCCTGAGGGCCCTGAAAACTATATGTAGTCACGTTTACCTGTTAAAAGCAAATTCGATTTTCTTTTCTTTTCTTAATTTTGTGTGAAGTGTAATTTTTGCATCTTGATTATGAAGGGCAGTGTTTGGTCATCACTTCCCCCAATCAACATTTCATCACCAGAACACTCCAAGCCCATTATACTTGTACTGGCGTCAATGGATTCAGCTTCTTTTTTCCGTGATAAAGCACTCGGCGCCAACTCTCCTATATCTGTGAGTTCGTTTTATTTCTTTCTATTGTTTATGCTGCCTTGTATGAAATACTCAATCATACTTGCAACAATTTTTAGGGGCTGATTTCATTGCTGGCCGCAGTTGATGCACTTTCTCATGCGGATGATCTGGATGGCTTCAATAAACAGGTGGGCTATAAGATGGATAATCTATGTGTAATACATTGTTGTCAGTTTGCTCATATTGAAAACCATGTTGGTTTGTTAGAGGGGCTTTTTATTTATGAATTTCCTCTCGGATTGAGTTTTGAGACCATTCTAGTATGCCTGATTGTCTTGCATCTCTGTACCAAGCTATATGTATATGTTTATATGTAGAAGCATGTTGTCTTGGTGGTCTTCTCTTGTATACTACCTCTATACTTGGCCTGTCCCCTCCTTTTCATATCATGTCATTTTTTTATAAATGCATTGCATTTTAAGTTCTTGAGATGTATTTTTTTATGGGTTCACTTTATTCATCCTAAAAAAATGTTCTTAAATTTTGGTGACCAATGACAATGTATTGCTTCTGACTTCAGTGCATGTGGATATGTATTATTTGATGATCCTAATTTTTAAATTTTCAATGCAGCTTGTTTTCGCCGTTTTCACTGGAGAAGCCTGGGGCTATCTTGGTAGCAGGAGATTTTTGCTTGAACTTGATCTGCAGTCTAATGCTGTTAGTGGTCTTAATTACTCATTGATTGAGAAGGTACACTTCTGCTCGAGATGTTATGGAAGTAAACTATTATAATCTCAAAGGTCTGTTATTGTAAATATACTCAATCAGTTAAATGCTATACCCAGCCAGTCGCCTAAGCATTGCAAATTTACAAGTTACATGATCCTCCTGACCAGAATCTTCAAATGCATCAGTTATAGGGAGATATAAATTTCCATTCCTCCCTTTCTGTTCAGGGAGAATTCTTTTTTGTGTCATGTTAAAGATCCCTCCCCTTTTTCTCTCGCATTGTACTGAAACATACTGTGCTTCGTGTTGTGTAAATTTGAGTATTATGTTGGGTTATATGGTTGATTTTCATTTAATTTAGTTGGATCTTCTGCATAATGCATCAGTATTCCTTTCGAGGAGCCCACTAAATGGTAATTGGATGCTTGTCTGTAGGTTGTGGAAATTGGATCTGTTGGAAAGGGCCTCAACCAAGGAGCTAAGAACTTTTTCATTCATACAGCTGGGGTGAGAAAACTTGTTCCCTGCAATTCAAATTTTACGCACATACTATTAACTTCTGCAACTCTGCCTTGGAATTGTATCTTGCATATATAACTGCTTTCATATCTGGCACAAGTGAAATACTTTAAGTTATGTATGCTCGTGGAAGAAGTTGGGTGATAAGATTCCATGCGGTTTTCCCTGTGCATGTCTAAAATTCAGTCTCTATATCATAATAGAAATACATGAACTTTTTGTTCTTGTCATTGGTCGATGATGGTTTACCCTTTCCACGTCTGATCTCCAATCATTCACGATTGACTAGATAATTGATGCAATGCAATAATATGCAAATTCTGAATTTTCCCTCTATGAAACCTACATTAGAAGAAGCTCTTGAGAAGATAACAGAAAGATCTCTCTTCTTTATTATCATTAAGTGCCTTCACATTTGGTGTGGTTACATTTATTCCAAATTTGCCTTCTGTGAAACCTACAGTAGAAGAAACTGTTGGGAAGATCACATAGAGACTCTCATCTCTATTATCATAACGTGCCCCTCCATTCGGTATGGTTATATTTCTCAAGGTGTTATTTGTAGGTTTCATCTTCCACAAATGAGACATTGGATGCTGTGAGGCGTGCCCAAGATTCAGTCAAGTCTGAAAACATTACAATCTCATCTGCAAATGCTTCAAATCCTGGGATACCTCCATCCTCCTTGATGACTTTTCTGAAAAAGGTATGTAACAGTACAGTCCCTTACTCTATTCAGTTAATTTTTAATTCGGACTCCCTTCATCTACATGATTACATCAACAAAGAGCATGTAATGTTGTAGCTGGCCCAGGGTTTGATAGCCACACCTCTCCTGTAAAAAGTAGGTGCATAATTCATTAAAAAAAATGATGAGTTTGTGATTTAAAAGAGAACTTTGGTTTGATAGCAACATAAACTACTCTTGTGCAACGTCCCCTTGAATTTATCCATAGAGCATTCATCATCGGGAGGTATTGGATGTCTCATTCCATGTGGAAGTTTTATTTTATTGAATCCACACAACCTTGAACTCAGGAAGGATGAAATTTTTGTTTTTTTGTTTTTGATAGCTTATGTTGTTCCTGGGCCGTATATTTATGCATTTTTTTCTTCTTTTATTTAGCTTTTTGTTCTGTTTGTAGATATTGAATGCTCAAGAATATAGAAATCATTTTTCATTGTTGATTTCATGGAACTCTCAATGGCTCTTTTACTCTTAACAGAACTCTCTAACCTCTGGGGTTGTGTTGGAAGATTTTGATAATGTCTTCACCAACAAGTTCTACCACAGTCACCTTGATGATTTATGTGAGTTTATTTGTATTCTTTTGTTCTTTCTTGATTAATCATCTTGATGCTACATGGTGATCCAAATTCTCATTTATTTCATTCATACTTTGAAACTTCACTGCAGCAAATATCAACTCATCGTCCATTGCGGCAGCTGCTTCCCTTGTAGCACGCTCCCTTTACATTCTTGCAAGTGACACCAAAAATCTAAGCAGTTCTGCTCTGACGTCTATCAACGTGAACGCTTCACTAGTTGAAGAACTAGTGGGTTGCCTGGTGGACTGTGAGCCAGGTCTTTCTTGTGATCTGGTGAAAAGCTATATATCACCAGCCAATACCTGCCCGAGCCATTATGTTGGCGTTATACTTGATGAACCTTCCTCCACACCTGATCTGGGATACGTTGGTGACATTTCAAGGTTCGTTTGGAACTTCCTGGCCGAAAGAACTTCTATTCCGAAGGAAAATGCAAGCTCTGTTTGTACTCAAGACTGCAGTAATGATGGTGAAGTATGTATTAAAGCAGAAACTGAGGGAAAGGGTGTCTGTGTTGTCTCCACAACCAGGTACGTAACTAGAAATTGCAGATCCATTATAACAAGCATGCTTAATCAAATTGTGTTTAGAGTATGACGTGTTCAATGGAATAAACCGCACCTCATCATCCTGGTTAAGGGGTCTGACCTGCTTGCCAGGTCATATTGGTTGAAACTTCCATCACAAAATCCTGCTTTTGTTCAGGCCAACCTTATATTTGTCGACTGTTGGTCGTGGTCAATGTTTTTATTTCCTACTCTGCCAGCCTAACTAGCATTGCATGTTTTCGGGCCTTTGCAACTGTCTAGCGACGTGTAGTAGAGTTTAACGTCAAATAAAAGTTGCCAATCTGTATAATTTTTTTAATGCTTGTGCGTTGATCATGCAGATATGTTCCGGCATACTCAACACGGTTGAAATTTGAATCTGGTGGAACGTGGACTGTGTTGCCTCCGAATAACTCTGACCCCATGGGGCAGTTGGACGCTGTTTGGACAGAGAGCAACTGGGATGTGATCGGGCTTCGGGTCTACACTGTCCAAAATTCTTCTTTCGATCGTCTCGTCTTACTCGGGAGCATTGCCGTTACAGTCTTGGCTTACTTTGCAATAGTGATTTTCAAGGGCTGCGTGACGAAGGCTTTAAAACGCGATTGATAGAGTTGAAATTGCGTAGATCAGTGATATGTTTTGTTTTGTTGTTACAGTTGCATGCATGGAAATACTAGAGCATTGCCGTTACTGTAATACTGTTCAATGTCTCTTAAGATCTTGATATCTTCGCTTTTGAAAAAGTTTGTGCTCATTAAAAGTGCTTTTAAGATGGATAGTGCTTTTGCTGAAAGTATTGTGGATTCTAAAAGCCCTTGAAGTGTATTTTAGAATGAGCATCAGTCATGTACTTCTTATAGGAAACACTTCAAGTGTTTTTCTAGTATTCACGTACAGTTTTACTACAAATTGGTTTTAAAAATACTTTCATCAAAAACGCTTTTAATCATTTTTAAAGCACTTAACACACATTTTATCGCTGCACCGGGTATCAAACCTCCTCCAGCAACTGCAACCCCTTTTTTGTCTCAAGTAAGCATGGCTTGTCATTCTAAGTATATACACAACCTCGAAACCATTTCAGTATTACCATTAATTCGGAACGTGGCAACATTTACTGTTCGGACGCAGGGGTATTTTACAACAAGCCCAAATTAGGATCGTGACACTATATGTCAAATAAAAATAAAACTCACTAATACAAGTAAAGTATTGGGGATCTCTTTTGAGGAGCTTCGCTCTTCTATGCATCAAAAGACAATAAAAAACGACTGAGATGTGCGGGAGAGAACCAGCCCTCTTTTGATTGTTTCTCTTAAAAAGGGGGAAAATGAATTGGATTAATACTCAATCTCGTTTGATTCTCTAATCTCCTTCTAATTCAATTCCCTAGTAGATACCGCCAGGATTTCACAGTTACTCAAAGGCCATAGGAGAGATGATACAATCCAATACCCTCAAGGAGATTTCTTTGGGGTGTTTGTCAAATATTCAAGTTGATAGGGTATTGGGTTTTTAATCATGCGTTTCAGGTTTGAAATTCCTTTATTCTTAAATTATTGTAATAGTTTCGAACTCTTCTCCTCCCATAATAATAATAAATTAAATAATAATAAATAAAAAAAGCAAAGGGAATAATTGGATAAATTACAGACGATAAGATCAACTTATCTTGTCATGAAAAAACACAATAGATCATATCTCAATTAGATTAGTCTTTCAAATCCAAATCAACATTGATACCGATAATTGGATATATATATATATATATATATATATATATATATATATCTGTGTGCTTGTCTGGCAATCAGACGGACAATAGTGAGTATGGCAATCTTTCATTAATATCAGCCGTTTGATTTTTGCTAGAATTTATACGTACTTACATATGCATAAAGTAGTTTGCCTATTTTGTTTCGGTTTCGGAAACGCAACAAACTGATGTCAGTTAGAGTTATATCGGAACATGGATGGCTGACCGACGCTGATTGAACTCTATATAAAGGGTTGGACATTGACAATTTAATAATTAATTTGATCTGTTTCACAGAAGCAGCGTTTCATAGAACGATAAAGTGATCTCAATCGCAAGAGTTAAGAGAGAGTGAGTTGAGGATGGCGAATTCAGAGAGTCCACTAATTGTAGCGTTTGGGGAGATGCTCATCGACTTTGTGCCAGACACGGCCGGAGTTTCGTTGGCCGAGTCCACGGGGTTCCTCAAGGCCGCCGGCGGTGCACCTGCCAATGTGGCTTGTGCCATCACCAAGCTTGGTGGTAAATCGGCTTTCGTTGGCAAGGTAATAGAAACTAGACCGACCCGTCCATCTGATATTTTATTTAATTTTATGATTTAGAAATCAATGAATTAATTAATTTTGTTTTAATTTCTTGGTTCATGATTGATTTAGGTTGGAGATGACGAGTTCGGACACATGCTGATCAACATATTGAAGAAGAACGGGGTGAACGCGGAGGGAGTGTGCGTGGATAAGCATGCCAGAACAGCGTTGGCGTTCGTGACCTTGAAGAACGACGGTGAAAGGGAGTTCATGTTTTACCGGAACCCCAGTGCTGATATGTTGCTCAAGGATTCGGAGCTAAACATGGGTCTTATCAAGCAGGCTAAGATATTCCACTACGGATCCATAAGCCTCATAGCCGAGCCATGCAGATCGGCTCATATGGCAGCCATGAAAGCCGCTAAGGAAGCTGGCGTTTTGCTTTCCTACGATCCCAACGTCAGGTTGCCCCTCTGGCCCTCTGCTGATGCTGCTAGGCAGGAGATCAAGAGCATATGGAATCAGGCTGATTTCATCAAGGTACCAACACTAAACACATATATACTCATATCGATTTCTTTCTGTACAAGATTAATACACTATGATGATGATATATATATATATATATATATATATATATGTATGTATGTATGTATGTATCTGTATGTATCTGATCCGATCTATGTTACATATACTCATATCGATTTCTTTCTGTATAAGATTAATACACTATGATGATATATATATATATATATATGTATGTATGTATGTATGTATATGTATGTATGTATATATATGTATCTGATCCGATCAATGTTATGTATACTCATATCGATTTCTTTCTGTATAAGATTAATTCACTGTGATGATATATATATATATATATATATATGTATCTGAGATATTGGTAGCTAGATACGTATGAATATACGTAGAGTTGTTTGCGTTTTTGATGATTAATTAGTATATTCCTATATGGATATGCATATAGGTGAGCGACGACGAGGTGAACTTCCTGACGCAAGGAGATTCTGAGAAAGAAGATGTGGTTCTGTCCCTGTGGCATGACAACCTCAAACTGCTCGTGGTCACTGATGGTGAGAAGGGCTGCAGATATTACACCAAGGTACGTTCATACCCTAAACCAACTTCTTCTCATATCTTTCACAACTACATACACTTGCAGATAACGACTATATATATATATATATATATATGAGAGAAAATGTAAATTATTGATCATGTCATGATAATATACGTGCAGAAATTCAAAGGAAAGGTGGCCGGCTTCTCAGTTAAAGCCGTGGACACAACCGGCGCCGGTGATTCTTTTGTTGGTTCATTTTTGCTTTCCATGGCCAATGATATGTCCATCTTTGAGGTAAGTACATTCAGTCCCAAACTAGACACTTCTTAATTTTTGGTTTCTATTTTCTGTGTTTTTAAATTTTAATTAACTTAATTATTTCCTACATAAATATATACAGGACGAAGCAAAATTGAAGGAGGCTCTGAGTTTTGCAAATGCTTGTGGAGCTATCTGTACAACTCAAAAGGGTGCCATTCCAGCTCTTCCAACCCAGTCTGATGCCCGTGAGCTCATTTCCAAGTCCAAAGCCAAATAGATCCATCCATCCATCCATGTTTTGATTTCCATCTTTAATTTGTTTAGCACCACATCCAAACCCTTTTTAATTAATTGTTTATTTTCTGGTTAGCCTAGTTTTTGAGGATAATGAGTAATAATATCCCAAATTTGTTAATTTCTCTATATTTTATGCCAAGCCTCTCCTCTCTCTCTTAGCAATTCATGTTCTGTTGATCCGTCGTGCACTTTTTATTTTATTATTGTAGAACACGTTATTCCAATTCTTTAATTTGAAAATACCACTACAAAGACAAAAATGTTACTTTTTAACACATTTTCCATATCACACTTGTATCATTTTTCCAATAGAGATGATAATTGATGGACTTTACCTATTAGAAGGGTTGTACAAATATCATAAAAGAATGTGGTAAATGTAGCAATACTTCAACCGAAATTGGTTTTGTCATAACCACAATGACTAATAGCTGAAAGTGTTTTTAAAATGAATGAAAGCGTTTTTTTTCGAAAATGTTTGTAGGTTCTAAAAGCAAGTGTTTTCTATAAGAATCACATAACTGGTGCTTCTTGATAGAAACACTTTTAAATGTTTTTACAAGATTCACTTGCATTTTTATTAGGGATGAATTCCAAAAAAAAAATTTGTTAAAAGCGTTTTCAATCATTTTAAAAGTATTTCTAAATGAAATTTAAAACATGCAGTTTCTAAATTAGAACAGTACCCAATTTTTTTTTTTTTTTTTTTATATATTCTGTTTATCCCCTACAAGATAGATCTTTGATTTCCACCCCTACGTCTTTTTGTTATACTTTACTCCTATTTTCGTACTTGCTATTTTTTTTTGCACCTTAGAATTCTTCAGAGGGTTTTTTTCCGTCCTAATCTTTCTTTATTTTCCTCTTCTTCTATTTGAATAGTTATGGTTAAACTATATTAATATTTTATATTGAATTTTTTTTAGAGATAATAAATCAAAAATTATGTTATATGGATTTTTTTTATAGAGATAATAACATAAAAAATAATGTGTGAGAAGAAGGAAGGAAAAATGATAGGAATAGAATGAGAGAAAATCTTACTCCAAATTTCTCTAGGACTGCTAGTTTCTTGGGCTTTTTGCTCAATTTTCCGGTTGACTTAATTACAAAAATTACTCCTCGTAATCTCTTTACGTACTTATGCATTTTATTTGGGCATTCATCTACGATGGAGCTCTCAAATTTCAAATTTCATCAAAGAGAAAATGGCAGGAAAGTAAAGAAAATAGAAAACATTCATATTATCGGAAAATGATCCTCGTCAGATTCTTTTTGTGGGGATTTGAAAGATTAAATAATTACGGTCGTTCATTGTATATCGTACGGTCAGAAATTATTTAAAATTTAAAATTCAAAATTGAATATAAATAATGTCTAATAAAAACTAATCGCACGATATACAATGAAATGTTATAATTGCTTGATCTTTCGGATTCCTTCAAAGAAGATCTAGTGAAATCCTTTTCCCACGTTATCCTCCGCTTTTTCTTTTGACAAGACATTACAATGGACCCAAAGGACCCAAAGGATAATTAAAATCTAAAAATCCCAAGGGATAATTGAGATATGATGTAGATGGGTGTGATGTTGGACATGATAGCCTGCTATGACTAATGAATTTGTAGTGGGCCAATACGTAGAACAAATTTTTAATGTGCCAGAAATATAACATAATACGCAAAATATTATTACGTCAAGTGTCACAATAGTATAATACAGTTGATTGTAAACTTTTTTTTTTTTTTTTTTGTAAGTTCCAACCAATCCTACACTGAATGTACCGAACCATGCTCAGCAAGTTGACAAATCTCTCAATATGTAGAGACCTATTACCTACTTGAATCATATTTTTTTTTTTTTTTGATTAAAAAGTTTGAATGTAGGTCGAACAAGTCATAAATAATTTTTTGAATTTTTATCACAAATTATCAATGAAATTGATTATGACTATCAAGATAGTTCCTAAAATTAAAAATCAATCAACGTAATTCCTGAAAATAGGTGTCGCAAATCAATGTTGTAACATCCCGTCCCAAATTTCATTTTAACGTACGTGTGAATTTACGATTATACCCCTAATTCGTTTTATCCCGTTAATGTGTGTTGTGTGGTGTGGTGGGACCACACACACTCATACACTCTCTTTTCTCCCGGGATTCCCTCCCTCATTCCCTCACTCTTTGTCTCACTCTGTCTCTGTCTCTCTCTCTCCCCCGAGCCCATTTCTTCTTCTTCTTCTACACACAGACAACACACACATATACTCAAATCTCCACCAATCGAGAAACCAAGACCACCATCGTGCTCGTGAGGCTGAGAGAAGTCCAGTGGTGCCATTTCCAGGTAAGAACTTTGACGTTTTCACGTCGATATCGCTTTGGCCGATTTGAACACTGTTCATGCACAATTAATCTAGCTTGTTTTGGGAGATTCTAAGCTTGTAGTTGTGTTTGTGAGGTTCCCAGGAGCTTGGGAGTGGTTCGTTGGGTGAATTTGGACGTCGGGATTGTCCTGTGCAAAGTTGGCCGAACTTGGATCGTTGTTGTAGGTGAGATTTCATGGTTTTTAGGCCTTAAAACTAGTCTAACGTTGTTCTACTAGTCCTAGGCTTCATTTTGGTATAAAGAACGTGAAATTTGGTTGAAAAACGAAGGAGAAAACAAAGTTTGAAAAATTCCCAGTTTTCCGGCGACGGCGCCGGCGACGGCGGCGGCGCCGGCGACGGTGACTGGCCGGAGAAGGAAGGGGAATATTCCGTTAAGTTTAACGGAATATTCCTAACGGCAGTGACGGCGTCAGTTAGGGAATATTCCGTCAGGTTAACGGAATATTCCTGACGGCGTCAGTTGACGCCGTCAGTGTGCAGTGCACGTGACTGCGCGTGGGTCAGTGACTGTTCAGGCGCGTGGGGGCGCGTGCGTGGTCCAAAAATTATTTTAAAAATATGGGTGTGATCCTGAGGTTGTGTAGATCACGTTGGTATATTCAATTGTCCAATTTGAGCAATGTATGAGAAGTTATTACGAGAAGTTGCTTAGGTGCTTTTAAATTAATGTTTTCGTAACTTTGTCGCGTATAGGTGATTCGTTTTCCGAGGACGAGCGTACGCACTCGAGGCAGGGGGGCTACGACCCTTCTAATTATCAGTGAGTGGGCTTTTGTTTTCCGTATATACCTATATACAGTTATATTCCCAGAAATTAAATAGAAAATGTTATTTGTTTTATGCCATGCATTATATGAATGTTGTTTACGCATCATTGCATGTATTATTGGTGATATACATACATATATACATGTGTATTTGGTGCGGTGGATGCACAGGTAAGTGCCAGGTAAGCGGTATTCAGGTGGTTATGCATTCCTGTTTATTATGCAATAGTAGTTTGAGATGCTTAGAGAGCTCATAATCTGCACCCCCGGTGTTAGTGCTCCCGTCCAGGGCCAGGGCACAGCCTTCACGTGTATGTTCACCAGCACCGCATGCTCGTCTTGGATCCAAGTTAGGTGCAAGCCTGTCGTAGAGATCACATTAGGTGGTTCCGACTTGTAGGTGACCCGCGATTTATCGCCAGCTTCACGTGATCGTAGCACTAGAGCATACATATATATTACACCCAGCTTGTCGTGCAGACCACGTTAGGTGGTTCCGACTCGTGTGCAGATTCAGTGATTGAGTTGAGCGTGGAGCTCTAGGTGCAGCGGTACATGTCACGTTAGGTGACTCCCGGCTGCCAGTTTATATGTTGTTGATGTGATTTACGCTTGAGCATTTATATTTGATTATGAGATTCTGTCATGGCATATTCTCGAGCATAAATGGCATATCATGGAGCATGATTGACATACCTATAAATACGTATATATGTTCATTTTCTGGGAAGTATACAGGTTTTACGGCGAGGGGTTAGAATGTGTTTTGCTAAAGAGTTTTCAAAGAACTTTGTTTTTGCCCACTCACGCTTTTGTTTTTGCGCCCCTCCAGGTTCTAGTGGTCTAGCAAGTTCAGTGGTTTATCCCAGAGGGCGTCCCGGCATTTCTGACAGACACTCACCATTGTAGGGTCACCTTCGGGTGTAAATACATCGTATCTTTTCCTTTTGGACTGTTGTAGACTTGCTCTGAATTGTGTCTCACATACACTAGTACTTTGTATGCTTTTAGGTTTTTAATTATTCGTACTTTTATTTTACTATATTAATAGCTTCCGCACGCGCACATGGTTACGTCACCTTCGTGTGACGGCCAGCATGCCCTGATCTCGGTTGGGGTGTGTCAGCTTGGTATCAGAGCCTAGGTTTGGCAGTCCTGTGTCTTTGTGAGTATTCTAATAGTTGGTGTCTTCTGTCAGAATCATGCCGCCTTGTCGGGAACCACGTCGCTCAGATGAGTCTAGTTTCCCTGATCTTACTCAGTTGGGGGAAGTGATTGCCACAGCCCTTCAAACAGTGATGCGCCCTCCCCAGAGGACTCCTCTGGAGACTATGTATAACCTGAAGTTGGATAAGTTTAAAGGTAACGAGGGTCATGAAGGCGCAGAACGTTGGTTGGAACACATAGAGAAGACTTTTCGTGTGTTACATAACCAGGGGAACCTTCCTATGGAAAGGTGGGTTGAGACAACCTCTTGGTTTCTGGAGATGGAGTCTGCAGCTTGGTGGGAGCAAGAACTTCGTATGTTGACTCCAGCTCAGAGAACCGATTGGAATGTTTTCAAGGACGTGTTTCAGAGGAGATTTGTACCTCCTGAGTATATCGACCGTAAGAAACAGGAATTTACTGAGTTGAAACAGCGAAAGATGACGGCTAACGAGTATTATCGTAAGTTCACTGATTTGTCTCGTTACTATCCTGATGTCGCTGGTAATCCGGCGGAGATGCTTCGTCGTTTTCGCTTGGGCACTAAGAAGAGATGGCGTTCTATGGTAACTACTACTCACTGTGAGTCCTACCAGGAGTTCTATGAGATATTGTTGAGGGTAGAGGACTCTGAGAATATGTCAAGTGATAGTGACGAAGAGAAAAACGGCAATCAGAAGAAAGACGACAAAGGAAAAAGTCAAGTGTCGCTTGGGCCTCGCCAAACTCAGAACTTTAAAAGGGGTGGTGCAAGTTCAAGTTCGTCTAGTGGTGGTTTCAGTGCCTCTGGACAAGGACGTGGAGGTAGGTTTTATGGAAGTGCTCGAGGCCAGAGACAAGGTGATGGTGGCCGAAACCGACCCCCATTTTGCCGGAGGTGTAATAACCGACACTTCGGCGAGTGCAGGCAGATCAGCGGTGCTTGTTTCACGTGTGGACGGACGGGACATAGAGCGGTGGATTGTCCCCAGGGTCAGCAGCAGAAGCCGCAGCAGACCTTTCTGCCGCCACCTGCACCGATTCGGCAAATCCAGGGTCCGAGTACTTATGGGCAAGCAGGTAGAGGTGGTGCCTATCACTATCAAGGTGATGTTGTTCCCTATGCTCCAGGACCGTATCAATACCCCCAGGACCCGTATTCACAAGGTGGTTATCCCCCGTATTCCAGCAACTACATGCCGTATCCTCCAGCTCCAACGGGTGGTTCTCAATGGTACCAAGGAGGACAGTATCAGCAGGGTGAGATGGCCACTAGTAGTGCCGGGTCTTCGAGACAGATGGGTCAGTCCAGTCAGGGACGTGGAGCTCAAGGTCGCGGTGTTCAAGCGAGCAGAGGTCGTGGCGGACGACAGCAGGGCCAAGGGCGTATTCACAATATTTCCCTGCAGGATGCTCAGAACAACCCGGACTTGATAATGGGTACGTTAAACATTCTTGGTTATTTTGCTAGAGTCTTAATTGATTGTGGAGCTACACATTCCGTTATTTCTCATACATTTGCTCAAGTAACGCAACCTCGCCCCACACCTCTAGGGTACGATTTAGAATTCGCTATGCCTAGAGGAGAGAGATGTGTTGTAGATTGTTTATACCCAGGTTGTCCAGTGATAGTAGAGGGTGTTGTTATGCTCGCGGATCTTATCCCGTTAGATATTGTTGATTTTGATGTGATTTTGGGCACGGATTGGTTGCACTTCTATCGTGCCAACATTGATTGTTACGGGAAAGTAGTTACTTTTCACCATCCTGAATTACCTGAGGTTACTTTTGTGGGTGAGCAGAGTGGAGTAAGACACGGTGTTATTTCGGCTTTGCGAGCGAAGAAGTTGTTGTCTAAAGGTTGTCAGGGGTATCTAGCTCATGTGTTGCTAGAGGAGGCCGTTCCTAGCAGAATTGAGGATGTGAGAGTGGTTAGACACTTCCCTGATGTTTTTCCGGAAGATTTACCTGGTTTACCCCCAGATCGAGATGTGGAGTTCAATGTTGAATTGCTTCCAGGTACTAATCCTATTTCTTTAACTCCTTATCGTATGGCTCCTGCTGAGTTAAGGGAATTGAAAGTGCAGTTACAGGAATTAGTGGATAAGGGATTCATTCAGCCTAGTACTTCACCTTGGGGCGCTCCAGTATTGTTTGTGAGGAAGAAAGATGGGACTTTGAGGCTGTGTATCGACTACAGACAATTGAATCGGGTGACGATTAAAAACCGTTATCCATTGCCTCGTATCGATGATTTGTTTGATCAGCTGAGAGGTGCTTGTGTATTTTCTAAGATAGACTTGAGGTCTGGGTACTATCAGCTGAAGATTAGTAGGGATGATGTTCCTAAGACGGCGTTCAGGACTCGTTACGGTCATTACGAGTTTCTGGTTATGCCGTTTGGGTTGACGAATGCACCAGCAGCTTTTATGGATTTGATGAACCGGGTATTCCAGCCTTACCTGGATAGATTTGTTATTGTCTTCATTGACGATATTCTGGTGTATTCTAAGTCCAAAGCAGAGCATGTTCGACATCTTACTTTGGTGTTGAAAAGGTTGAGAGAACACCAATTGTATGCTAAGTTTAGCAAGTGCCAGTTCTGGTTAGATCAAGTCGCATTTTTGGGGCACATCATTTCTGCTCAAGGTATTCTTGTTGATCCTCAAAAGGTTGCAGCTGTGGAGAGTTGGGAGCAACCACGAACCGTCACTGAGGTGAGAAGTTTCATTGGTTTGGCGGGATATTATCGGAGATTCGTTAAGGATTTTTCGATAATTGCCTTGCCACTGACGAGGTTAACAAGGAAAGACGTTAAGTTTGAGTGGAATGATAAGTGTGAGCAAAGTTTTCAGCAGTTGAAGCATTGTCTTACTAATGCACCTGTTTTGGCACTCCCGGACGATAGTGGTGATTTTGAGGTTTATAGTGATGCTTCTTTGAATGGTCTGGGATGTGTATTGATGCAGCATGGTAGGGTGATTGCTTATGCTTCGCGGCAGTTGAAAAACCATGAGATGAATTACCCTACACATGATTTGGAATTGGCTGCTATCATCTTTGCGTTGAAGTTGTGGAGACACTATCTTTACGGAGAGAAGTGTAGGATCTTCACAGATCACAAGAGTCTTCAGTATCTCTTCACCCAGAAGGAACTTAATCTTCGTCAACGGAGGTGGCTGGAGTTGCTCAGCGATTACGATTGCACGATTGATTATCACCCTGGTCGTGCGAACGTAGTAGCCGATGCACTTAGCAGGAAGTCACATGGTCGTATCAATGCGCTGTACGCTAGTCGTATTCCTCTTTTGGTGGACTTGCGTGCTACAGGAGTAAGGTTAGAAGCAGAAGATCGAGAAGTGGCATTACTTGCTAATTTTCAAGTTAGGCCAATCTTGGTTGATCGGGTGCTTGAAGCTCAGGTAGCTGATGAACAGATTCAAGAACTAATTCGAGCTCGAGATCAAGGAAGGAGGCGAGATCTCAGAGTTCGTGATTCTGATGGCATGTTGATGTTAGAGGGTAGAATGTTCGTGCCTAGTAATGTGGATTTGAAGAAGGAAATTCTCGATGAAGCACATATCTCGGCTTATGCCATGCACCCAGGGGCAACTAAAATGTATCATACCATTCGACCATTTTACTATTGGCCGGGTATAAAAAGGGAGATAGCTGAGTATGTGAGCAGTTGTGCTGTCTGTCAGCAGGTTAAAGCAGAAAGAAAGAAGCCGTTTGGATTGTTGCAGCCGCTTCCCGTTCCAGAATGGAAGTGGGAAAATATCACTATGGATTTTGTGTACAAGTTGCCGCGTACACATAATGGCTTTGATGGCGTTTGGGTGATCGTTGATCGGCTCACTAAATCAGCACATTTCATTCCAGTAAGAGAGAAGTATTCTTTGAGCCGGTTAGCAGAATTGTTTATCTCGAAGGTTGTAAAGTACCATGGTGTCCCTGTAAGTATTGTCTCGGATCGTGATCCACGATTCACATCGAAGTTTTGGGTAGCTTTTTAGGAAGCTTTGGGTACGAGACTACTTTACAGTACGGCATATCATCCACAGACGGACGGACAGTCCGAGAGAACTATTCAGACCTTGGAAGATATGCTGCGAGCATCAGTGTTACAGTTCAGTGATGCTTGGCACCAGCGATTGGATTTGATGGAATTTGCGTACAACAACAGTTTCCATTCGAGCATTGGCATGGCGCCATTTGAAGCCTTGTATGGTAGATCTTGTCGCACTCCGTTGTGTTGGTCAGAGGTTGGCGAAAGAGTCTTAGTAGGTCCGGAGATTGTTGAGGAGACTACTCAAAATATTCAGGTAATTAGGTCTAACCTGAAAGCAGCTCAGGACAGGCAGAAAAGTTTAGCAGATAGACATGCTACGGACAGAGTGTATGAGGTCGGAGATTGGGTATTTCTGAAGCTTTCACCGTGGAGAGGTGTTGTGCGGTTTGGAAAGAAAGGGAAGTTGAGTCCCAGGTACATTGGACCGTACACGGTCACAGAACGAGTTGGTGAGGTAGCTTACAGGTTGGAGTTGCCTCCGGAGTTGGCTAAAGTGCATAACGTTTTTCACGTGTCTATGCTCCGACATTATGTTGCGGATCCGTTGCATGTGATACCTCCTCAACCGTTAGAGATAAATCCAGATTTAACGTATGACGAGGAACCGTTAACGATCTTGGATTGGAAAGAAAAGGTTCTGAGGAACAAGACGGTGAATTTGGTGAAAGTCTTGTGGAGGAATCACTCGGTTGAAGAAGCTACTTGGGAGACAGAAAGTAGAATGAGGGATTTGTATCCTAGATTGTTTTTCGATCACTAGGGGTTATATAAGGTTGTTTTGAATTTCGGGACGAAATTCTATTAAGGTGGGTAGGTTGTAACATCCCGTCCCAAATTTCATTTTAACGTACGTGTGAATTTACGATTATACCCCTAATTCGTTTTATCCCGTTAATGTGTGTTGTGTGGTGTGGTGGGACCACACACACTCATACACTCTCTTTTCTCCCGGGATTCCCTCCCTCATTCCCTCACTCTTTGTCTCACTCTGTCTCTGTCTCTGTCTCTCCCCCGAGCCCATTTCTTCTTCTTCTTCTACACACAGACAACACACACATATACTCAAATCTCCACCAATCGAGAAACCAAGACCACCATCGTGCTCGTGAGGCTGAGAGAAGTCCAGTGGTGCCATTTCCAGGTAAGAACTTTGACGTTTTCACGTCGATATCGCTTTGGCCGATTTGAACACTGTTCATGCACAATTAATCTAGCTTGTTTTGGGAGATTCTAAGCTTGTAGTTGTGTTTGTGAGGTTCCCAGGAGCTTGGGAGTGGTTCGTTGGGTGAATTTGGACGTCGGGATTGTCCTGTGCAAAGTTGGCCGAACTTGGATCGTTGTTGTAGGTGAGATTTCATGGTTTTTAGGCCTTAAAACTAGTCTAACGTTGTTCTACTAGTCCTAGGCTTCATTTTGGTATAAAGAACGTGAAATTTGGTTGAAAAACGAAGGAGAAAACAAAGTTTGAAAAATTCCCAGTTTTCCGGCGACGGCGCCGGCGACGGCGGCGGCGCCGGCGACGGTGACTGGCCGGAGAAGGAAGGGGAATATTCCGTTAAGTTTAACGGAATATTCCTAACGGCAGTGACGGCGTCAGTTAGGGAATATTCCGTCAGGTTAACGGAATATTCCTGACGGCGTCAGTTGACGCCGTCAGTGTGCAGTGCACGTGACTGCGCGTGGGTCAGTGACTGTTCAGGCGCGTGGGGGCGCGTGCGTGGTCCAAAAATTATTTTAAAAATATGGGTGTGATCCTGAGGTTGTGTAGATCACGTTGGTATATTCAATTGTCCAATTTGAGCAATGTATGAGAAGTTATTACGAGAAGTTGCTTAGGTGCTTTTAAATTAATGTTTTCGTAACTTTGTCGCGTATAGGTGATTCGTTTTCCGAGGACGAGCGTACGCACTCGAGGCAGGGGGGCTACGACCCTTCTAATTATCAGTGAGTGGGCTTTTGTTTTCCGTATATACCTATATACAGTTATATTCCCAGAAATTAAATAGAAAATGTTATTTGTTTTATGCCATGCATTATATGAATGTTGTTTACGCATCATTGCATGTATTATTGGTGATATACATACATATATACATGTGTATTTGGTGCGGTGGATGCACAGGTAAGTGCCAGGTAAGCGGTATTCAGGTGGTTATGCATTCCTGTTTATTATGCAATAGTAGTTTGAGATGCTTAGAGAGCTCATAATCTGCACCCCCGGTGTTAGTGCTCCCGTCCAGGGCCAGGGCACAGCCTTCACGTGTATGTTCACCAGCACCGCATGCTCGTCTTGGATCCAAGTTAGGTGCAAGCCTGTCGTAGAGATCACATTAGGTGGTTCCGACTTGTAGGTGACCCGCGATTTATCGCCAGCTTCACGTGATCGTAGCACTAGAGCATACATATATATTACACCCAGCTTGTCGTGCAGACCACGTTAGGTGGTTCCGACTCGTGTGCAGATTCAGTGATTGAGTTGAGCGTGGAGCTCTAGGTGCAGCGGTACATGTCACGTTAGGTGACTCCCGGCTGCCAGTTTATATGTTGTTGATGTGATTTACGCTTGAGCATTTATATTTGATTATGAGATTCTGTCATGGCATATTCTCGAGCATAAATGGCATATCATGGAGCATGATTGACATACCTATAAATACGTATATATGTTCATTTTCTGGGAAGTATACAGGTTTTACGGCGAGGGGTTAGAATGTGTTTTGCTAAAGAGTTTTCAAAGAACTTTGTTTTTGCCCACTCACGCTTTTGTTTTTGCGCCCCTCCAGGTTCTAGTGGTCTAGCAAGTTCAGTGGTTTATCCCAGAGGGCGTCCCGGCATTTCTGACAGACACTCACCATTGTAGGGTCACCTTCGGGTGTAAATACATCGTATCTTTTCCTTTTGGACTGTTGTAGACTTGCTCTGAATTGTGTCTCACATACACTAGTACTTTGTATGCTTTTAGGTTTTTAATTATTCGTACTTTTATTTTACTATATTAATAGCTTCCGCACGCGCACATGGTTACGTCACCTTCGTGTGACGGCCAGCATGCCCTGATCTCGGTTGGGGTGTGTCAAATGTGATCATTCTATCAGATTCTTTTAAAAAATATTTTAAGTACTGATTTGACACATAAATAGGTCCTATAAGTTATTTTTCTCACAAATATTCATTGAAATTGAACCGTGACATCAAAATGGTCCCTAAAATTGACCTCGAACATCAAAATGGTCATTGAAATGGAAAATTGATCAATGTAATCTAGCAAGTAAGTGTCTCAAATCAATATAATCATTTCGTCACAATTATGTAAAAAAATTTGTTATATACTGATGTGACATATATGACTCACACAAGTCTAATTAAATTTAAAAAATTACAATTAGGCTTAATAATTTAATAGTTAATAAAAAAATTTGTCAACCCAAAAACCTAGTTCTGCAATCACCTTCGATCTCAGTTCACATTTCTCTACCTCATTCGCTCTCTATTCTCTAAAAAAAATCTCAATATACCCATCTTTACACACTTTGACACCTTCACTGAATTGAACCTGGATCAAGATCACCTTTGGTGACGGCTTGGCCGATTGACAACAACTTCTGGGACATCACCATTAACATTTAGGCGATCAACATTCTCACAACCTTAATCTTGGAGAACCTGTTCGGCGCTTCCCTGGTGGTCTAGTGATGCAAGGATCGGCAATATTTGCCTTGAGATAATGAGGTTATTACCGAGGTGCGTCTATTGTTGGTTAAAAATTATTTCCACACCCCTTTTTAGGCCTTGGTTAAGCCTTGTGCCTTTGAGAATTTATGGAAATGATCTTTCTTCGGAGTAGGTCCTACTATAAGAAAAAAAATTTCATTGTGCAAAAAGGTATTTAGACAACTTTTTTAATTAATTATTGAACACACATCAACACATAACAAATTTTTTTACAGAATTGTGGCGGAAATATCATATTGATTTGCGACACTTATTTTCAAGAACTACATTGATCGATTTTCAATTTCAGCGATCATCTTAATGGTATGAGTCAATTTCAAGAACCATTTTGATAGTGTAGGTCAATTTCAGAGACCATTTGTGATAAAAAAAAATTAAAACATAAACAAACAAAAAAATTAAAAAAAAAAAACCGTAAATCTTGTGAGACCAATTTATGTGCCACATCAACATTTATCAAAATTTTTAACAAAATTGTGATTTATTTGCGACACCTATTTTCATGGACTACATTAATTGATTTTTAATTTCAAGGATCATCTTGATGGTGAAGGTCAATTTCAAGAACCATTGTGATAAAAATCCTAATTTTTTTAGATGAGAGGTATGTTTTATATTCACGCAGCGGCCAGTGTCAATTGGGAAAAGAGGAATTTGCCTCTATCCATATTTGCTGAACACCTAGTCCACATGCTTAGAGCTATGAAAATTATACTGAAACAATAAATCGGAAGTGACCTTCGCTCCCCTTTTGTCCTCTTGCACTCTTCTGTTTGGTTATGTCCGTTAATTCTGCTTCGGTCAACTCAATACTAAAGCCAGAAGAAAGGGAGTGCATGAGGGTAAAAGCGGTGTAAAAATCACTTCACAGCAAAAATGCATATCTGTAAAGAGGAAATCTGCCTTCAATCACTAGTTGTATACAACCATGTTAATAAGAAAAGGAATAACGTCCCGCATCAAAACTTGGAACGCCAGAAGTTATGGTTTAGTTTCAACGGGAGTAACGTTGGTGCAATGCATGTTTTATAGCTATGATCACATCATCTTCACCAAGTTTGTTGTCAGGAACAGAATATTACCCAGTACAATATTAGGTATCACAATAACAGTCTGAGGTTCTCACAAGATCAAAACACCAAAAGCTCCGTCATTCGTTGGCACTTGTATCCTCAGAAGCGGGACTTCCTTCATCTACGTAAAGTAGTATAACAACGTAAATGGCTTTTTTCTTTCTTTCCTTTCTAAATTTTCAAAGAAACAATATGGAAAGAATAATTAATTAACGGAAATGGCTTTCTGGACTTCTAATGTTTAGCATACCTTCACCATCTGCCGGAGCACAAGGAGACTTTCTGTATCGTGTTTGCTGCTGTGTGGGCTGAAGCACGAAACAAAAAAGAGTATTAAAGCAGCAATAAAATAACCAAGGAGAACCATGGAATGTCTAAATTATCTCATTTTTACTCCTTGAAACCGCTAATGCATAAGAGGGTAGGAGGGGAGGAGGTGAGCAGATTGACACGAATATAAAAATATGAACATTGATGTATCGAATCCGAAAACATAAAGGATTTCTTCCAACTCTAGCATCATGCTCCAGCAAGATTATACTTAAGATGCAACTACTTGGCAAGGTGCCATTTATATGCAATACTTATCAAAGAGAATGATATTCTTCCGTTACATCACACTCCAAACAATATATCATGAATTTTAGAACATCGTTGTCTTGTGGTGAGCGCATACAAGTTTGCCATCTCATCTAAAAGCCTGATACTGTGGCCTAATCAAGACTTCAGAACAACATTGTATTCAACCAAAGCTACCTAACTACCAATAATACTAAAGTAACTTCATCTGCTTCTAGCGCCAAAATCAGTAAATAGCCGTCAACTAGTTGACATCGCAGCATGTAGATTATTAAATACGGAGTTTTTAACATACCACAAAACATGGTTCAACAGGACCAAAAACTCTCACCTAAACATCTACGAAAGCCAAATAAGAATGATAAGGTGGACACCACCACGACAGAAAATGGGAAATACCTGTAACTTTGGCCGAAGGGCTTCAAGTGGTCCTTTTGGCTTTTCAACACCTTGCTGTTATCATCCAAAAAGCATCAAATGATATGAAATCATTAACAAAATAATTGTTTCCTACTGTTGCAACTAGAGGGTAATGTTAGTGTTGGGAAGGCTACCTTTCCAAGTGCCCAGTCAGCAGAATCAAAATAAGCACGTTCATGGTCCTGAGATCAATAGAAAAAGTCTTAAGACGAAAAACAGTACAGCTAGCATATAATTCGAACAACAGGACGTAAGATCTGAGCATTATCAAATTCAAATATCACCTTTGAAATTAGTGGTGGTTTTTTTGGAATGATTCCACCATACTTTTTCTTTATAACTTCCTCCTAGAAAAACAAACCTTGGTCAATCCTCTATAGCAGCACAAAGATTTTGATGCAAACAATTTTGTACATATTTCTCCATAAGGTTCTTTACAATAACAAGTATTAAGCATCTTGGAAAACCAAAGTATAATCACAACCTCCTCTGGGGAAGATTTTTCAGACCCCTCATCCACCCGTTGCTCTTTCCCGTCCTCCATCCCCAAAATAACGTCTTCACACCACCCTGCAAATACAAGCTGCAGCAGCATACTAGTTATTTTCAAGTCATCAACCAATGCGCAATGAAACTAACTCACAAATCACAATGCATCTACTATATATCTGTACATTGCAACCGAATCAAACAAGAGAAATAGACTCAGTTTAATCTGAGACAGCGTTTCAGTCTTTCAGAACAAAAACAAATATATCCTAGCATTAATACTCTCATAAATACAGTGACAATTCAATTATTTAGGTAAAAGAATGGTGAACCGGAAAGGTTGTAGACTATTTTGTTGGCACAAAGAAGTATGCTATGATCTCCAAAACTCATTCGTAGCAATCGTCTTAACATTTACATGGTGATATATTCAATTCAGTTCTCAAGTAGGTCCATAGTTCTTTGTAAGACAGCTCAATAAGCTAAAACCAGCTATTACAATTATTGGGTATGCCGTATACATATCATTTAACATTCACCTCAGTTTCCTCAAAAATTTAAACAGAAGGGTTGATAATAATAGTCAAACTATATTAAAAAGGCTTTACTTTACCTACACCGCTTGGAAATCGATTTTAATCTCACTTTACCCTGTAACTCAAAACTCGCTACTTTACTTACTGTCCCTGAAACTCAAAATCCACTCTACTTTGCCCCTAAAACTCGATTTTGATGCTATTTTGCCCTCTAAAACTCAAAAATCATCATTTTACTCTATAAAACTCAAAATTTTCTCCACATCGCCTTAATTTTGTGAATTCCGTTATGTGAGTTTGATTTGAATGCACTAGGCTAATCAATTTATTTATTTATTTATTCCATCTCAGCAACTCAAGCACAGCATCCCAAAAAAAAAAAAATTCCAATTCTTAATTTCTTCTTTTAAACTTAATATTTTTTTTATTGTTGAATGTTAGTGAAGAGTTATAATCAAATTCATTGGCACATATTAGAGGCTACTTTTGAGTTTTAGAAAGAGAGTTTACAAGTTAAACTGGACCAAATTTTGAGTTTCAGGTAATAAAGTGGTGGCTTTTCAGTTAATAAAATCGAGTTCCAGAGCGCAGCTAAAAATAGACCTTAAAAAAAAAAACTATTAATTTTCTGAATTTCGATCGCAGAATATAATATACTACAGAAATTTCGTCCAAGCTGATAAAACATTGAACAATCAAATAAACGGGATTAGGTGAAAATTCTTCAACAGCAAAAAAAAAAAAAAAAAAAAACAAACGATGTTGAAAATTAAAATTTTTAACCTAATTTTATTTAATTTCACATTTGCTATCATATCCAGATCAAATGTAGTTGTAATTTGGTTATATCCATCATCAAAATTTTTGAGAATGATAAGCAATAAGTCAGAAATGCAATTCAAACTCTAAGAAAAAGAATTAAAAAAAAAAAAAAAAAAAAAAAAGAAAACTCGAGAATTCGTACCTGAAAGCGATCTAGATGGATGAAAAATCTAGAGAGAGAAGAAGGCGAATCTTAGAGAGAGAGGGAGGGAGGAGGAGTTTAGTGTTTAAAATGGTAAGAGGGATGGTGGGGGGAAGAGGGAGGGAGGAAATGTCGTCACGTGGTGCGAGGGCTGTTTCTGCATTGGGTGGTAGTGATGAGTCTGATTATTATCTCCCTATCCATTGTTTTAGTCACTGTCATTATCTGGTTACTCACTTTACGCGTTTTCTTTTACTTCATTTCTCTCCCAAACAACCAACAAACTTTGTTATAATTTTCCTTACCTTATTCTTTGGACGTGCTTATCTACATTTTGCTTTTTTATCTTCTATATATCTTCTTAATTTTCGACCGTTGAATTAAACAAGTTGAAGAGGATTAAAAGACAAAAATAAACAAAAAGTATGTAAAAAAATAAAGATAAAATGTGTGGATGGTACACTTATTTTTTAAGTGGTTAAGGGAATCCGGACGAAAAGGGTATAAATGGGTGGTACGGAATTTCACAGGTATGTTTTAGGGGGCGGAGGGAGTGGGAAATTTCCTATGTGAATCTAGTCTAATGGCAGAGGTGGAATTGGTGTGGGCGGCTTTGTTGGCTTGTATTGATATGGGTTTTGATGCAGTTTAGATTGAATGAGATTTTAGAGGACTTGTGGATATGATTAACGGCAAGGCTCAACCAAATGTTGCAATTGAAACACTCCTTGATATTCAATATGTGAAGCATTGGCTGAGGTCAGTGGATGTCATTTTTGCTCCTCATATTTGTAATGGCAGCTTTCGTCTTATGGGAGGTACCGTTTGGTACATGGGACAGGACGGGACAGAGTGGGACAAGGCGTTCCGTCCCACGTTTGGTGCGCCTAAAACGGGTGGAACGAGCTGTTCCACGGGACGAGTTTTGGATGAATTTTGGTTCCACCTCACCCCCTGGAACGACTCGTTCCACATCCGTGGAACACAAAATTATAATCTCTCCGTCTCCATCTTCTTCCTCCTTATTTCCATCCGAGGGCATCTTTTCTCCCACTCCGTTCCGTTCCATCCTGTCCCGTCCCGTCCCGTCCCATTCCGTTCCGTCCCGTCCCGTCTGCATACCAAACGATACCTTATGGATGGGACTATTTTAAGACAAAATAGTTGTTTAACACTTTAGTTTCTTACGTAAACATTTCAATTCGAATCTAATAATATTCTTTCCCTTAAAAAAGAAAAGAAAGACACCTATTATTTCCTAGTTTCAGAATAGGCAACAAACTTGCATTTATTTGCGACCAATAATAAAATTGTAAAACCTCGTTTGCGCTAGGATTGGATGGGATTCAATTACATAACTCACAAACTTCAAGTATATAAGGGGTGTATTTGTACATTTCATTTTATCAAGAGTGAAGTTACGCCCACTCCAACCATCTTATACTCCTACCCTCCAACCCTCCTTAAAAGTAGAAAAAAAAAATAAAAACTCTTCTTCAAATTTTCCAGGCTTTAACAAAATTACCCCGCAACTCCCAATGTCACCATCAGCACCTCCCCTCAAAATCCCAGAACAGTCGCACTAGCCCTATAAACCCTAGCCAACCCACGACCAACACCCAAATCCTTAGCCAACCAGCAACCACATCAACGCCCTCAAAACCACATCGCATCAACATCCAACGCCCCGCCTCTGTCGCCAACCAGTGCAGCACCGCCACGTTCAAAAAACAGTTCTCGACAACGCAGGTAAGGGTTGTGTGAACATTTTTCTTTTCGTTTTCAAAACGGGAAAAAGGAGGGGAGAGAGATAACATGAGAGTGGAGAATAACCTGTGCGGGGCTTAGCTTGCCACTGGACTTCGATGAGTGGTATTACAATCTACTCAACACTCGTCACGTGACAAGTCTCAAATGTAATCTTTTATCATTCTTTTATATTTAAAATTCTCCTAATTATTTTTTCCTACTAATTAATATATACCATGAATCAATCTAAAGTTTCCTTTTTTTTTTTTTTTTGGTTGTTTTATTAACACTCAAGATATTGTTGAATACATGCCACATAAAAAATTATTATTATATAACTTGTATACTCTTGTATGAATGACTATTTGAGCTCTATAAAAATTTTAAAAAATAAATAAAAATATGAATACACCCAAAATTATTTTTACACATATTCTAATATTATTATTCTTCAACCTTTAGTATGAGATAAAAGTTTTAGTAGCCTTAGAAGAGAACATTGTTTTTAGGTTTGTGGGTTGGTGGTGTGAAAGCATGCAAATTCTAAATAGACTCAGTCATTCGATTATAAATTCCAGATGTAATTCTACACATGGTTTGCTAATTCCTTTTTTTTTTGGCCAGATAGCTTTGCGAATTTATCATGCTCAGTGCGTTGAACAGCTCGTATATAGATTTAGTCATTTGAATTTCTGTTAAAAAAAGTAAGGTCCGAAACTTTATAATGGCATCAAGAGTAAGAAGAAATGACAAAATTTAATCATTAACTTTCAGTTTGTAATTTGCAGACTTTGCAGTGTCAAGAAAAGCCATAACCAATAACTTTGTCTCCTTTCTAGCTCGTTCGGTTTTCTGCAAAGTAGAATGTTCTTTTTCCCTATGAATTTTTATGAAACAGAGGAATACGGAATATGAAATTGGGAGAGAGTGAAGACCCACGGCAAAATATAGAGTGGAGGGAAATTTTGAAAAGAAAAAAAGGGGAAAAGAAGTAAAAAACAAAAAAAAACAGAGAGGAAACATTAGATTAATCCATGGTATATATTAATTAGTAAAAAATATAATTATGAGAATTTTAAATATAAAAAATGATATAAGATTATATTTAAGACTTGTCACGTTGTGAGTTTTGAGTAGATTGTAGTGCCACTCAGCGAAATTCAATGGCAAACCAAGCCCTACACAAGTTTTGGTGGGAGAGCGATTTTTATTTTTCATTTTTAATAGTATAGATATGCTAGGATCATATATGGGTTAAAAAAGTAAAAATTGATTGGTGCAAAATTACATTAAGGCCCGTTAATTTTTTTTGTGATAAAAGATTAAACTGTTTTTTCACACTCTTTCAGTTGACAAAAGAAATTGTGTTAATATGTAGTTTAGATGATTTTGGCAACGAAACAACTAAAATTCAAGCCCTATAGAACATAATTTGGAAGAAAAATCACATATATTAGGGAGAAATTAAAAGATTCTTGGAATAGAAAAAGGTTAAAACGACTTGTATTCTATTGCAATGAGTACAAAATTTAATTATTGATGATAATTAATAGAGTAATAAGTACTAAGTCTCATTGTGACGACCTGTCCCAATTTTAATTATAATTTTCTCCCTGAGTATGTAAGATGACGGTTATGCCCTCGGTGGCTTAGTGAAGTGGATGTACATATACAGTTTTAAATAATCTTCCTCGCTATCATAATTAGATCATACTCGACGTCACGAGCGTGTCGATGTGAGTTAGTGCTGAATCGGATTCGTAACCAAAAAGTTACGATTATTTAGGTGCGTAAATGGATAAATTGTGGACCAATTATATGGATTCATATTTCCTTGGTCAAATCAGATTTTGTTTTTGTATTTTTTTTTTTTTTTTTTTTTTTTTGCCTTTTGGGCCAATTAAAATACCTTTCCCTTTTCTACCCAATCAGAACCCACACACACAAGCATGCGTACCCTCTTTCTCTCTCATTCTGAGACTTCCTCTTTCTTCTTCTTGCACCCGAGACATCCTCAGCTCACTTACACCTTAAACTCTTACGGATCGAACTTGTGAAGTTTACCATCAAACTCCCCTCAACTTCACGATCACTGTTATACCATTTGTTCTTCGATTTGGTGAACTTTGAGTTGGTGACTCGTGAGCTCTGACTCGGTTTTTGAGACTTAGGGAATCGGGAAACCTCCACGTAACTCCCTAAGGACTCTAAAGTAAGTTTAGGAAGGAGTTGACGTCGGAACAAGTGAGTTCGAGAAGTTTCAGTTTTGGCTGGTTCTTTCGAGGGATTTTCAGGCCTTTTCCCGTTTGATTTTGGACTCTTAAGAGGTATGAACTTGTTCTATTCCTCAAGAGCTTCAAATCCATATAAATTTCATGGATTTTGGTTGAAAAACGAGTTAGATATAAGAGTTTTAAAATTTTCTAGAAACCGACGAACCAGACGGCAGCCGGCGGCTGACTCCGGCTAGTCACAGGAGAAGAATGAGCATATTCCGTTAAAGTTAATGGAATATTCTAACAGCATAAGATAATTTTAACAGAATATTCCCTAACGTCGTTAACGGTTTCGTCAACGTGCCAGGCAAGTGTGTTACATCCCGGCCTGGGCACCCACCACATCTTAGGCTCGACTCTACCGTAGCACAATATTGTCTGCTTTGGGCCCCGACCACACCCTCACGGTTTTGTTTTTGGGAATTCACACAAGAACTTCCCTGTGGGTCACCCATCATGGGATTGCTCTCGCGCGAACTCGCTTAACTTCGGCGTTCTGATGGAACTCGAAGCCAGTGAACTCCCAAAAGGCCTCATGCTAAGTAGAGATGAGAATATACATATAAGGCTTAGAGGATCCACTCCCCTGGGCGATGTGGGATCTCACAACATGCCTACGTGTGGCCAGCACGTCTAACATCCAAATTTTTTTCTAAAAATATAGAGGTGTTCGTGTTGTCGAGTAGATCATTTTGGTATATTCAAACACCTCATTTGAGCAACGTATGAGAATTTATTCTTAGGGTTTGTGAATGTGCTTTAAAATTAAAGTAAAATTAGTTATTTCACATATAGGTGAAACGTACCCTGATGACGAGCGTGGATACTCGTAGGTGAGCCGCAATTATTCGCACAGCCTTCACATGATCGTAGCACTTGAGTGTACATATTTACATCCAGCCCTGTCGTACAGACCATAATAGGTGGTTTCGACTCATGTGCTAGCATATACTGATGAGCTATGAGTCCAGTCGTACAGGTCACATTAGGTGACTCCGACTGGCATATTACTTTATACTGATTTCACCTGGCTTACATCTTTTAGTGCAGAAACGTTATGACATGGCATACTCCAGTTTTTACGGGCCTTGTTCATTGGTATTCGTATGTATATACGTAGTATTTTTTTCTGAAAACTATACGGGTTTTACAGTGAGGGTTTATTATGTTCAGAAAAGATAAATGTGTTTTCAAACGTTTTGTTGTTTACCACTCACCCTTCTGTTTTGCACCCATCCAGGTCCTAGGTAGCTGTAAATCTTGGTGGTTCACGAGGACTTCTTGACGGTTTTAACAATCCACTAAATAAGTGCAGGGATCTTCTTCCTGTTTTGTATAATTAGAACTTAGTTGGTTTGACTGCACTGTGGATTGCCTATGCTCTGAATTCTTGTATTTGGTACTTGATCACTTTCACGCACTTATTTATTATCACTAGTTAAAATTGCTTAGGTTGGTTTTTATTTATTCGCATTTATCTATTACTATCATCACTTCTGTTGCGCACTTGGCTACGTCACCCTCACGTGATGGCCAGCACGTCTCAACTTCGATCGGGGTGTGTCAATCATCATTGCTTTAGTCATCATAATATTTATATGTAAATGCGTACCATATTTATTATCGTTGCTAAACAAATTTTGTACTCATTAAAATAGAATATCGTTGTGACAGCCCGTCCCGAATTATTTGTACCGTAGGTGTGAAATGACGATTTTGCCCTTGGTGGGTATTTGTCATTTTGGGGTGTTGTTTAATTGTTTTTGGGGGGTTGACTCTACAGGAAACACACACACACACACACACATACCTATCCCTTTCCTTTCCCCCGTGACTCTCTCTCCTTCTCACTTGTACGGACGGGACTCAAAACCCTTGCAAACGTGACGAATCGAAGTGGAAAATGGTACCTTTATGTTCGTGAGGACCATACGAGTTCAATCATACCAAATTCAGGTAAGGAATCTTTCGATTTCACGTCGAACCATGATCCTCCGATTTTGTCACTGTTCATGCGCACGTGAAATATTGATTATTAGGGAATTTGAAGCTTTTAAGAAGCTTAGTGAGGTCCTCAGGAAGCTCGGAGTGTTTCGTTGGTGAAAGTGGACGTCGGGAAAGCAAGTTCTAAGGTTGGCCGGATTTTGCGAGGTTTCTCCGGCGAGATTCCGTGAATTTCAGGGCTTGAAAGTGGTAAGGTTTTGTTCTACTTGTTGTAAGCTTCATTTTGGTACCAATTTCATGGAATTTGGTTGAGAAATAAAGAAGATATGAAGTTTTGAAAATTTTCCAGTTTCTGGCGAGAATTCAAGTTGCAGACGGCGGCGGTCGACGAGACTCACCGGAGAAGACAAGGAATATTCCGTCAACTTTGACGGAATATATTAACGGCGTTACTAACGGTGTCAGGTATATATATAACAGTATATTCCATTTTTGGACGGAATATTCTCTAACGTCGTTAGGGTTACCACACGTGTGCCAGGCACGTACCAGTGCATGGCCAGCGCATGGGAGGTCAGAAAATTATTTTTAAAATATGGGGATGTTCGTGAGGTTGAGTAAATCACGTTGGTATATCTAAACACCCCATTTGAGCATTGTATGAGAAGTTATTACCTAGTTTTGGCTATGTGCTTTAAATTGATCTTTTTATAGTTGTTTCGCATATAGGTGAGACTTATCCTAAGGACGAGCGCAGTCACTCAAGGCTTCAGGGTTACGACCCTTCCACATACCAATGAGTGGGGTTTTGGTTTTCCGTATATACCTAATACTTGTGGTTTTTCCCAGAAAATGAAATTGAATGTTTATATGTTTTAAATGCCATGCATAGTCTTTGCCTATTTTAATTATGCATTAGTAGTTGCATATATTTTTTATTGGTGTTGCGGACACACAGGTAAGTGCTAGGTAAGTTTATAGATTATGGTTGTAAATTAGTGGTTATGCGAGATGCATTGAGAGCTCATAAACCAGCACCCCGGTGTTAGTGCTCCCGCCTAGAGTAGGGCACAGTCCTTCACGTGATGTTCACCTCCCGCACCACACGCTCATCTTGGATCCAAGTTAGGTGCACAGTCCTGTTGTACAAACCAGTTTAGGTGGTTCCGACTCGTAGGTGACCCACGATTATTCGCACAGCCTTCACGTGATCATAGCACTTGAGTGTATTTATTTACACCCAGTCCTGTCATACAGACCACTTTAAGTGGTTCCGACTCGTGTGCACATGTAGTGATTGAGTTGTGGATTTGAGCTCTAGATTCAGCCGTACAGGTCACGTTAGGTGACTCCGGCTAACATATTTTCTGCATTGATTGACATTACCTAGGTTACTTACATCATGTGCTGAGTTAGTTGACATGGCTTACATACATACATATTTGTGAATGTTGCTACTCTAAGCATGGTTGTGATATATTTATATATCCTATTTTTCTGGGAAATTATACAGGTTTTACGGAGAGGGGTTAGAACTTTTGAGAATGAAATGATTTTGAAAAGCTTTGTTTTTTGCCCACTCACACTTTCTGTTTTGCGTCCCTCCAGCTCCTAGTTAGAAGCGCTTTGGTGGCTCCCGAGGACTTGATGGTGGTTATGACAGAACAACACAAATGTAGGATCACCTTTGGGTGTTCTGTAATTAGTATTCGTTCTTCTGGACTGCACTTAGGCTTTTTGTGCTCTGATTATGTTTATCACACTTAGTCTCACACTAGTGGGTTACTTTAACTAGCTTATTTAGTAGTTTGGTTTTTATTTATTCGTAATTGTTTTTATTATTTTGCTTTCGCACTGTGCACATGGCTACGTCACCCTCACGTGACAACCAGCACGCCTTGATTTCGGTCGGGGTGTGTCAATTGTACTCATTAAAATAGAATACCTTAATTTAAGGGGTTTTTTTGTGTTAGATTACATATTGATTCTAATCTCTTGATGTGTCCTTACTTCAAAATAATTAATGTGCATTTTATTTAATGTCTCCCATTAAATATTTAAATTTATTAATATACAAATTTAATTTATTTTTTGACCAAAAAAGAGTTTTTGAATTTATTAATTTTGTTTAACATTCTTCAAACTTGAAAGACATATTATGTTAGTACCGAAATGTATTATATTGAACTAACGTATTTAAATGTTAGTACCAAAATGTATTATATTAAATTAATGTACCTAAATGTGTGTACCGAAATGTATGTAGCGAAATGTTAGTACCGAAATATATTATACTAAATTAATGTACTTAAATATTTGTATCGAAATGTGTGTACGTAAATATATGCATTGAAATGTATTATAATGAATTTAACGTACCTAAATGAAGAAGAAAAAGTACATCGAAATATATTGTATAACAAAAATTAGTTTATCTAAATGTTTACAACAAAATATATTACGATAAATGAAATGAAAATGAAAATGAAATAAAATTAATACATTAAAAATTAGGAAGAAAAAGAGAAATAATTAAAAAAAAATCAAAATATAATTAATAAATGAGGTTATTAATGTATCAAGAGACAAAAATTAGATTTTGATCTTACTCATGATTTTATTCTAAAAGTCATATTTACCAAGAATTAAACAGAAGTTTTCCACTCAATTTAATTAACAACGAATTTGGCTAAAAAGCCAAACCCGAATGATCTCAAAGTCGAAGTAGAGATAAACGTTCAATGGCGCTAATCATGACCTTGAATTTGTTCCTCGTTTTCAAAATTTAACAACTACGGTGGCACCTCCAAGAAGGCAGTATGAAAACCTTAGAAGGGGAACTTGGCTTTAAATAAAAATAGATGAACTTGAACGTTATTAGGGTTACGGAATTATGTAAATATTAAAAAAGAAACTGTTATTAGCAATCCATAAATCTCATTCTACATCCGTATTTTTCTTTCTAATTATAGAAAATTTAGAGTGTAAAATGAGATTTTTTAGTGCCAGTAATAATTCTCATTAAAAAATTATTCATTAGAAATATTCCACTTCCTAGTTAAGTGTTGGGAAATTACAAGGAAATTATGATAAATTTAAAGTGAAATAACATTCTTCAAAGAAGCACGTAGACTAGGTTGAGGAGCAGATATTTCAATCTCTTTCGGAAGATTCAAGCCCATTGTGATTTAACAAAATTGACGAACTGATGCAAAAGTATATCCCTTGATATTTCCTTCCATGATACTGACAAAACTTATCTGCACGAAAGGAATATGGAGAAAAATGGAAAAGATGATGGAGAGTACACTTCTTTGATTGGAAGCCATGAACTGGAATCTGGTGGATGTCCTGTTGTCAAAGTTAGGCAAAATTTGCCAAATGTTGGCATGCATGTTTTTTTCTTTCTATAAAGCGTATTATAGTTTGGTTATTATAGAAGGGGGTACACAGAGGAAGGATTTTAGAACTTGTTTGAATGTGTTTTTAAAATGATTGAAAACGTTTTTGGTGTAAATATTTTTTGAAACAATCCTTAGTAAAAATGTTAATAAATCCTGGAAAAACACTTAAAATGCTTATTGGAAGAAGCACATAATTGATGTTTCTTGTAAAAAGCACTTAAAGTGCTTTTGGAACATAAAAACATTTTCTCTAAAAGCCACTTTCAATCATTTTAAAAGCACAACTAAATAAGCCCTTAGTCATAATCAGTGGCAAAGCCACATGGGAGCGAGGAGTAGCGGCCGCCACTCCCCTCACCGGAAAACACCATTGGAGAGTTGGGTTTAGCCCCTCCCCTTGTTAGAAAACCAACTGGTGCAAGCTTGTAGCCCCTTTGTTTCTGGTGTTTTGTTTCTATTGCGCGCAGCAGCAGTAGATTTGGGTTTTTATTTTTTTAAAACGTCCAAGCTAAAATGACGTCGTTTTGGTCCTAGTAAAAAAAAAAATTTTAAACTAAAACGACGCCGTTTTTTATGTTTGAAAGGGAAAATATATATATATATATGGGGGACCGCGCGTCCCCTTCCCTCAGTCCATTCAGCCCCGTGTCCCCTTTATTGTTTCAGCCTCTCCCATTCGCCAATGAGAGACAGAGAGAGGGCAACTTTGCCCCCAAAATCCCAGTAACCAACACCCAACGAAACGGAAAATTTAGGAAGGTTGATTCCCGTTGGCTTTTTGCAGCCATCACCAGCCACTCTTCAGCCACTAAAGTCTGAATCGCCGGCTTCCAGCCTTCAATCAAAGGTAAATTTTTTATTTCCTAAATTTATAATCCCTAACACTAATTAATTATTTAATACGAATTTCGTTTAATTGGTATAGAATCATATGGTAATGCACTAACATGCTTATTGATATGATTCTATGATTATTGATATGAAATTATGAAATTATTTTTTAAGGTGAAAAAAATTTGAATTCTTGATTATTAGTTGAATTGATTAGTTGTTTCATATGATTAGTTGAATTGAATTTTTATTTATTGAATAATTTATATGCTTATTGGTATTGATTAATTGAATTATGGTTGGATTAGTTGTTATGCATACTATAGTATAATCTAATCTAGGATTAAGAGTCTAAGATTTTTTTTTTTCTTTCCATTTTACAGTTACATAATGGAACGATACTATAAGAAACAATGCTTAAATCCTCCTTCAAACATTTCAGGTTGATTAATTATGGAAGACATTACTATATAAAAAGATTTAGTTGTTGCCATTTTTCTTTAACCTTGCACTCTTTTAAGTTCGCCCCTCCCCCCGAGAAATCCTGACTTCGCCACTATTCATAATAGAATGTAGGAGAAAAAGTTGCGTGATTTTGAGAATTTGATTATTGGTTCGTAGATATGGGTTTATAGATAAATTTTAATTTTAGTTTTAATTGCATCTTGTCCTAACAGTAATTGTATAATAGGATAAAGAAGACAATTCATATTTAAAAATTAAGTTGGGCGTGGACGAGATTATATGAGTTCAAATAAAATTTTTCAAAATAGAATTGTGTGAATTACCATGGAACTTTTAGTGCTCAATTTATCAAGAGCAGTGTTATGCCCACTCCAATAAGATATTTTTCAGTGTGATAGGAATACGGTCCGATACACCAAAAGTAATAATACAAAGAAAAACTAATGAAAATGGCTTGAAAACTTTGAGTTTTAACGATAAAAACAAAATAAAGAGTAAAATGAATAGTATCATGATTGATTTTTTAGTGTAAAAATGTGATTTTTCGTTAAAGTGAACTGTACCGGGAGCTTTTCGTTAAAGTTCCCATAAAACAATTGGTTGGACATTTGAAGAAATTTTTTCAATCAATTGTATTATGACACTTGGTGAACCGGACTGTGTTTTCAATACACTGACCCTACAACTACATTATATTCCGGATTTGGATCCTCTCCTGAGCAGAAGGTCCGAATCCTGCTGACCAAGGAACACAAACCGTTGGATCAAAATCCAACTGCTACAAATAAAAAGACCCTCTAAAAGTTATAATAATTATAGCATTGGTCAGCAGGATTCAGACCCTCTACCCAAGAAAGGATCCAAATCCTTACATTCCTACCCTCCATAAAAAGTAAAATAAAAGTCTTTCCCACCCACCATTGTACTTAAAATAGCCTTATATTCCTACCCTCCATAAAAAGTTAAAAAAAAGTCTTTCCCACCCAACATTATACTTAAAATAGCCCTACATATTTCTTCTTCAATTTTCCTTGCTTTAACAAAAATAACCTGCAACTCCCAAATATTACCATCAGTCCCATCCCCTCAAAATTCCCAGAACAGTCGCACTGTTAGGATATATATACACGTGTAACAATTGTATTGGAGGACTGCAGAGTTAGTTATATGTGTGCTGTATTTATAAGTGAGGTCGGTCACAGTTGGAATGTAATGAAAAACAGAAAATTTCCCTCCTCTTTCTCTCTCTAAGTTTGTTCTCTCTCTTCGATACATTTCTTCTCTAGTGTTTTCTCTGTATTACATATATTAGGGTTGTTATCATGGTATCATCGCCGCCGATGGCTAACGCCGTCGTCTGACGATCTTGGTGACCGCTGCTTCCGCTTTCCTTTGTTCCGGTGATTTGTGGAGTTCTGTTGTTTGGTCGTCGTCGGAGTTCTCTGGTTGCCGATCGTTGGTTACTCAAACCCTAGATTTTGGGGATTTCTGGGTCCAGTGGCAACTTGTTGTGGTGGTGAACGGTATTTGTCTCGTTTTTCTGCTCTCTTGCTTCTTGTTGTTCGTATTTTTCGTAGATCTGGCTGTGATTTGAAGTGTTGATCAGTTGTTGATCCTTGTCGATTGTTGATTTCTTGCGGAGTTGTTGGTGTGTCGGTTGAGTCGGTTGATTGCTTGTGGATTGTTGAAGGATATTGCTTGTTACGATTTGTTGATTTCTTCGCTATGGTGACTGCTGCTCAATTAGCTCTCACTCAATCGCCTATATCTTCGTTGATACCTAGTGTTGGTAATACTGTGACTGTCAAGTTAGATGATGCTAACTATGTTACTTGGAACTTCCAAATTGAGTTGCTTTTAGAGGGCAATGGTATTATGGGCTTTCTTGATGATTCTATACCTTGTCCTGCAAAACACAATATCATTGAAACTGTTGATGGCAATGTGGTTGATACTTCTTCTGTCACTGATGCTTTCAAAGTTTGGAAAATTCATGACAAAGCATTAATGACGCTTATCACTGCAACCTTGTCTACTGCTGCGTTATCTTGTGTGATTGGGTGTCAAAATTCCAAGGAGATGTGGGATAATTTGAAGGAGAGATTCTCTAGTAGGACTAGAACAAACATTGTGCAGATGAAAATTGATTTACAGAACATTAAGAAAGGGGCAGAATCTGTTGATCTTTATCTTCAAAGGATCAAAGATTGCAGGGATCAGCTCGCTGCTGTGGGTGTAGTTATTTCCGATGAAGACATTGTGATTGTTGCTCTTCGAGGTTTACCTCCTGAATATAACACTATTAAGGCAGTTATTCGAGGCAGAGAAAATCTAGTTTCTTTGAAAGAGCTACGATCTCAGTTAAAAGCTGAAGAAGCAACCCTTGAGGAAGTTTTTAAACAGCCACTGATGACTGCCATGTATGCTCATGGTTCTGGTTCTATGTATGAATTAGGAGGATCATCTGGTGTCAAATCTTCTTCGTCTGATACATTCTCTCGTAGTTCATCCTCATGTCCGTTTCCTCCAGGTCCTCAAATGCCTCAAATGGTGCCCGGGGTTCAGATGTCTAACTTTGCTCCAATGTTCTCTTCCCCACAACTGAGTCCACCACCTCAGTACTCACAGTTTCAGCAGTTACCTTTTTCAGGACCATATGCATTTGTCTCTCAAACAGGATCTGGTACATACAATAATTTCAGGGGGAATAATTTCAAGTATAAAGGCAAGGGGAAGAAGTTTCATTCTGGTTTTCAAGGGTCTCAGTCTCAGTCTCAGTCTCAGTCTCAGCCTAATTTTCCGACTTTCAACACTCCAATGTCATCAGTGCCGCCTTATAATCCTATGCTTCTTTGTCAGATTTGTGACAAAAAGGGTCACTCTGCCCTCCATTGTTTTCAACGTGGTTGTCAAATCTGTAATCGGGTTGGTCACACTGCAGCAACATGCTTTGATAGGGGCAGTCCTAATGTTTTGTCTCAGCCTATGTATTCTTCACAGTTTCAGGCTCCTGGTTTACCAGTTCAGCATCTGCATCCCCAATACATATCTAATCCTTCTGTGGTTCAACCAGCTTCATCTCCAGTGGCTTTTCCTGCTCGGACTACTTCCTTACCTTCTGTCCCACAACAAGAGTACTGGTTACTTGACTCGGGTGCTACCAATCATATGACCTCTGATATTTCGAACCTGCAAGCTGCCACACCATATCCATCCAATGAAACTGTTACTGGAGCTAATGGTGAAGGTTTATTCATATCTCACATTGGACAATCTTGTCTTCCAACTAATTCTAATATGCTTCAGTTAAACAAAGTCTTATATGTACCACAGTTATCTCAACATTTACTTTCCATGTATCAGTTATGCAAAGATAATAATTGTCGATGCATTGTTGATGAGTTTTCTGTGTGTATACAGGACAAGGTCACCAACAAGGTGGTCTTCCAAGGACTGAGTAACAATGCTGTTTACCCCCTTCCTTTGTTCAAACAACCACACTTCAATCCTGCAGCGTATCTTGGACAGAAAGTGAATGCTTCTCTGTGGCATTGCAGATTGGGTCATCCCACCAACTCTGTAGTTCAATTAGCTCTTAGAAAGTCAGCTATTTCATTTCCTTGTAATTCCATACCTCAAACATGTATTCCTTGCTTACAAGGTAAGTTTACCAAATTGCCATTTCCTTCCCTAGCAGCCAAGTCTACTGTACCCTTTGAAGTCATTCACACAGATGTGTGGGGACCTGCACCAGTCATGTCAATAGAAGGTCATAGGTACTATGTGTCGTTTATAGATGAATGTACACGGTATGTGTGGATTTTTCCAATGATGAATAAAGCTGCAGTTTGTGCAATCTTCATTCAATTTCATGCTTTTATTCAAAATTTCTTCTCTGCTTCTATAAAAGTGTTACAAAGTGATGGTGGTGGAGAGTTTGTTGGGTCTCTTTTTCAAAAATTCCTCAAAACCACAGGTATTTTGCATCAAATGTCTTGTCCATACACTCCTGAGCAGAATGGGTTGGCTGAGCGTAAGAATAGACACATTGTAGAAACTGCACTTACTTTACTTCAAACAGCCTCTCTTCCTTCCAAATTTTGGTTTCATGCCTGTGCCACAGCTACTTATCTCATCAATCGCATGCCCACTTCTGTCTTACAAATGCAGTCTCCTTTTGAGATGTTGTATCATTCTCCACCTCGTCTTGATCATCTACGGGTGTTTGGGTGTGCTTGCTACCCCACTTTAAAACCATATAGACACAATAAGTTAGCCCCCAAAACTACACAGTGCATCTTTCTAGGGTATGCTGCTCAATATAAAGGGTACATTTGCTATGCTATTCAGGATCACAAGATTATGGTTTCTAGGCATGTTGTCTTTGATGAGGATGTCTTTCCCAAGATTTTAGTGCATTCATCTCCCTTATCATCACCTGTGTCGTCCCCTCCAGTTACACATCTTAATACTTTTCTGCATTCTGTTATTGTTCCTTCCTTCGAAACCTCGCCACCTCGTCATGTTACTCAGTCTTCCCTTCCAACACCTGGTGATCTTGTTCCTGATCCGAGTTCTTCATCTGTGGATATCGTTCCACAGTCATTGGTTGGTTCTGATCTGCATCCTGATGTCTCCATATCTCAAGTTCCAGACCTACAACATGTTGGTGTTCCTCAGCTTAATACACATCCGATGCAAACCAGATCTAAATCTGGTATTTTCAAGAAGAAGGTTATTGTTGCTCAGGTTCTCCCTTCTTCTATCAAAGAACCACAGTCTTACACAGCTGCTGCCAAGTCTGCTGAGTGGAGGGATGCTATGCAGGAGGAAATGTCCGCCCTAGTTAAACAGAAGACATGGAAGTTGGTCCCTCTTCCACCTCAAAAGAATTTGGTTGGTTGTAAATGGATTTTTAAGCTCAAACATAATCCTGATGGGTCTATTGCTCGTCACAAGGCCCGTTTGGTAGCTCAAGGGTTTTCTCAAGAAGCTGGCCTTGATTATTATGAGACATTCAGTCCGGTGGTTAAGCCAACCACAGTCCGTCTTCTGCTATCTTTAGCTGCAACTAAAGGCTGGAAGTTAAAACAACTCGATGTCAAAAACGCTTTCCTCCATGGTTTTCTGGCTGAAGAGGTATATATGTGCCAGCCCCAAGGCTTTGTTGATTCTGATCACCCTGAGTTTGTCTGCAAATTGGAACGCTCCCTTTATGGTCTCAAACAGGCTCCGCGAGCTTGGAATGATCGTTTTACCAGGTTCCTTCTCACTCTGGGATTTCAGTCTTCATATGCTGATCCTTCGTTATATGTGAAATATGATGGTAAATCTGTGGTTGTGTTATTACTATATGTTGATGATATAATTCTCACTGGTGATAGTGAGCTTCAAGTTCAATCTGTGATTGCTCAGTTAACCACTGAGTTTGATATGAAAGATCTCAGCCTACTTCATTACTTTCTTGGTCTCCAAATTGACTATCTATCTCAGGGTTTCCTTGTGCATCAGTCCAAATATGTTTCTGATCTCCTCACTAAGACCAATATGATGGATAGCAAGCCATGTACTACTCCTTGTCATCCCCATCAGAAATTACTCAACACTGGCAGTTCTTTGTTTCCTGATCCCAGTTTGTATCGGAGTATTGTTGGGGCTCTTCAATATTTGACGTTTACGAGACCGGATATTGCTTATTCCGTGAATCAGGTTTGTCAGTTCATGCAATCCCCTCTGGAAAGTCACTTTGTTGCTGTCAAACGCATTTTGAGATATCTCAGAGGAACCTTGAATCTTGGGTTATGTTTTCGACCGAGTTCCTTGACTATTAACGCATACACCGATGCTGATTGGGCTGGTGATCCCAATGACAGACGGTCAACCACAGGTTTTGTAGTGTTTTTGGGATCTAATCCCATCTCCTGGAGTTCAAAGAAACAGCACACTGTTAGTCGATCCTCCACTGAAGCTGAATACCGAGCTATGGCTACTACGACTGCAGAAGTTGTATGGTTGCAGCAATTGCTCTCTGATTTACATCTTACTTGTCCTGATATTCCTCTGCTTCACTGTGACAACATATCTGCAATGGCATTAGCTACAAATCCAGTCTTTCATTCCAAAGCCAAGCACATAGAAATCGACTGTCACTTCGTTCGTGAACGTGTTCAACAAGGTTCCATTGTTCTGCAGTTTGTCGCATCTGCTGACCAACATGCTGATATACTTACCAAGGGCTTGTGTTTGCCTTTGTTTAGTTCTCATTGTAACAATCTTATGCTTGGTTGTTCCTTGCATAAGCTTGAGGGGGAATGTTAGGATATATATACACGTGTAACAATTGTATTGGAGGACTGCAGAGTTAGTTATATGTGTGCTGTATTTATAAGTGAGGTCGGTCACAGTTGGAATGTAATGAAAAACAGAAAATTTCCCTCCTCTTTCTCTCTCTAAGTTTGTTCTCTCTCTTCGATACATTTCTTCTCTAGTGTTTTCTCTGTATTACATATATTAGGGTTGTTATCACGCACTAGCCCCCTAAACCCCAGCCAAGCCTCCACCAACCACCCCAAATACTCAGCCCAACCGCATCACCACCCCCAAAACCCCATCTCAATGTACCAACACCCACAAAACCATATCGAACTAACATCCAGCGCCTCGCCTCGGTCGCCAACCATCGCAGCACCACCACGTCCACAAAATAGATCCCGGACAACGCAGTTAAGGGTTTAGGTCTGCATGTATATAATTGGGTATCAATTTTCAATTGGAAAAAATGAGCAACCACCACCATTCATTTGGGCATAAGATTAAAATTAGCATATGCCCACTCACTAACATTTTTTTAAAGTTTTCAGAATGGGAAGGAGAGAGGGAGAGAGAGAGGGCATGAAATTTTTAATATCAAAGATATGCTAGGATCATATATGGGTGAAGCTTTATTAAATATAAAAGTTGATCAATGCTAAATTAAATTAAGGCCCATGATTTTATTTTTATGATACAAAATTATATTGTCTTTTCACATTGTTTTAGTTCACAAACAGACTTGCGTTAATACATAGTTTAGATGATCTTGGCAACGAACAACTAAAAGTCAAGCCCCATGGAACATAATTTTGAAAAAAAAATCGCATAAATTAAGGAGACATTAAAAGGTTCTTGAAATAGAAAAAGGTTACGACGACTCGTATTTTATTTTAATAAGTATGAAATTTGTTTACTAATGATAATAAATAGAATGGTAAGTAATACTATCAAATGCTACGTGAAGGCTCATATCATGGACGAAAAAGGAGGAATCAGATAGCTGCAAAAGCACAGTACAAAATCCCACAGATGTTCCGTATCCATAATCCATCCATATCCAAAACCACCACCAAATGACTACGACAAACACTCCTTCTTTATCCACGCGCTCTCACAGCGTGTGCTCTACTCCACTACTGTCTTAACCCCGCCACATAGCAGTAACTCCTCCCTCCGATCCTCCTCTCTTTCCCTCCCTCCTCCTCTCGCTCGTTCCCTCCCTCCGAAGCAAGAGCGGGCCACCGGCAAGCGCGTTGGGGAAATCGCACCGCCATGGCCACCACCATCAACGACCTGCCGGAGGTCATACTATCCGCCATCATCACCTTAGTTTCCGACACCCGGACCCGGAACTCGCTCTCCCTCGTGTGCAAGAAGTTCCGGAGCATGGAGAGGGCCACGCGCGCTTCTCTCACGCTCCGGGGCAACGCGCGCGACCTCCACCGGATCCCGATTTGCTTCACAGCGGTGGACCAGCTCGACCTATCACTCTTATCCCCGTGGGGCCACGCACTGTTCTCCCCCTCCGCCGCGAACACCGACCCTCCCCTCCTCGCCCAGCGCCTCCGTGACGCCTTCCCATCCGTCACCTCACTCACTGTCTACTCCCGATCTCCCTCCACCGTCCAGAACGTCTCCCGTCTGTGGCCGGGATTGCGCCGGGTCAAGCTCGTCCGCTGGCATCAACGGCACCCCTCGTCCCCCGGCGCCGACTTCGTTCCTCTGTTCTCGGAGTGTCAATCCCTCTTGGAGCTCGACTTGTCGGAATTCTACTACTGGACGGAGGACCTCCCGCCGGTTCTGGAAGCCCATCCCGGCGTGGCTCGATCTCTCACCAAGCTCAATCTCTTGACGACGTCGTTTACCGAGGGTTTCAAGGCCAACGAGATCAAATCCATCACGGCGGCGTGTCCCAAACTGCAGCATCTCCTGGTGGCGTGTATGTTCGATCCGAGATACATAGGCTTCGTCGGCGAGGAGGCTCTTTTATCGATCTCTGCCAACTGTCCGGAGCTCAGACTCGTTCATTTGGTCGATACGACGTCGCTGGCCAACGCCCGCGGCGACCCAAACGACAATGGGTTCACCGCCGAAGACGCGCGGGTCGGGCGCGCGGCGTTAGTTGACTTCTTCTCGGGGCTTCCGCTGCTGGAAGAGTTGGTGCTGGATGTGTGTAACAACGTGAGAGACAGTGGGTTGGCGCTGGAAGTGCTCGGGTCCAAGTGCCCCAGGCTGAGACTGCTCAAGCTGGGCCAGTTCCATGGGATTTGCTCAGCTATTGGGTCCGAGCTCGACGGCATTGCGTTGTGTGCAGGGCTAGAGTCGCTGTCGATTAAGAACTCGGCCGATTTGACGGACATGGGGCTGATTGAGATTGCGAGAGGGTGTTGTAGATTGGCCAAGTTTGAGGTCATTGGATGTAAGAGAATTACGGTTAAGGGTTTGAGGACGATGGCTTGTTTGTTGAAGAAGACTTTAGTGGATGTTGGGATCTCTTGTTGCAAGAACTTGGATGCCGCCGCATCATTGCGGGCTCTGGAGCCCATTCGTGATCGGATTCAGCGCCTGCACATTGATTGCGTATGGGAACAGGAGGATGCTCATGGCTTTGATGGCATTGATTATGGTGGCGGCATTGGGTTGAATCGCAATGGTGATGATGGCGGTGATTACATGGACTTGAATTGGGCGGCTGAGTACGAAAACAGAAGTAGCAAGAAATGCAAGTTGGGGATGGATGGGGAGTGTTCCTATATGCCACGAAGCAATGGCCATGGCTATGGCGACTGGTCTTGGTATGATGAGACATGGGAGAGGCTGCATTACCTTTCGCTTTGGGTTGGGGTCGGTGAGCTGCTGACTCCATTGCCGTCGGTGGGTCTCAATGATTGTCCCAATCTGGAGGAGATTCACATTCGGGTTGAAGGGGATTGCAGGGGAAAGCACAGACCCACACAGCGAGAATTTGGGTTGAGCTGCCTCGCAGGCTATCTTCGCCTGTCCAAGATGAAGTTGGATTGTGGTGATACAGTGGGTTATGCACTGACTGCCCCGCCGGGACAGATGGACCTTAGCCTCTGGGAGAGGTTCTTCCTGGCTGGGATTGGAAGTTTGTCCCTCAGTGTACTCGACTACTGGCCCCCGCAAGACCGAGATGTAAACCAGAGGAGTGTCTCACTTCCGGCTGCCGGGTTGCTGTCGGAATGTGACACGTTTCGGAAGCTCTTCATCCACGGCACGGCTCATGAACATTTCATGATGTTCCTTGTGAGAAATAACAACCTCAACTTGAGGGATGTGCAGCTGAGAGAGGACTACTATCCGGCACCCGAAAACGAAATGAGTACGGAGATGAGAGTGGATTCGTGTTGTCGATTCGAAGATGCACTCAACAGGCGCCCAATCCTCGATTGAAAAATAAAACTAATGCGACCTAGTTTATGAAATCGGAGAGGAAGAATGTAAGGAGTTCTGAACTTCTTGTTCATGCCTCACTCTTATCGTTTTCAATTTTCCATCGAATAATATCTTGTCATCCTTTTGCCAAACTGTTTACTAACATGAACAAAGTTTTTGCACACGTGTCATAATGTAATTAGTCTTTAAGAAGGAACAACTGCTTACTAATCCGTCGTCTGCAAGAAGGAATGACCCTAACATGTAAGTAGTCGAAAGTATTTTCGGAAGTCGGAAGTCGAATAAAAAAGCTGAGTGCAGCAAAACATCGGAGGATGCAAAATTAAAAGCAAAAAAAAGGATGAGAAATTGACAACAGCATACACCTTAAAGCCGAGAATACAAAGTGAAAACCTCTACCATGTTTTCTATACACAAGAAACAAGATTGTATCAGCAAAGTGAGTATTCGCAGTCTAACAACCGGGTGAGTATGTCCTCGCAGCTCGGTCGATCCTGCGGTTCTGTCCAACAATCTGTACAAAAATGCAATGTGTCAGCTCGGAAGCCCGATTATGCACGAAAAATGTATAAAGCTCTGGACATTTTTTTCATTAAGGTTAAGCAATTGATTACCCGAAATAAGCCTGCCTAGCGGACCATCAGGGATCTCCAGTCGGGAACCTTCATTCGCAACAGCGTAAACTACCTGAATAGAAGAAAGCTAAAGTTCACCTCAAAAGTTTCTAGCTTTCTCAAAATACTAGATGGTTGGATTGTACTAGCTACATGTTCGGAACAAGAATGAAAATAGCATATCTTACTGACCCTCTCTGGTGGAACACCTTCCCACGGTCTATTTAGAGTGCAGAGCTCCCACATTAACACCCCAAGGCTGAAAATATCACATTTTTCGGTGAAGGGTTCATTTCGAATAAGCTCAGGTGCCATCCATTCCGGAGTTCCTGCAGACGATGAGTCCTTCATGTTTGTCTCAGACATTATTCTTGAGAGTCCAAAGTCACAGAGCTTGACAGTCCAGTGCTTATTCACGAGACAATTTGCACTTTTTAGATCACGATGAACTATCTTCATCCGGTGCATGCACATCAACCCCCTTCAGTTGCAAACAAAAGATTCCAGTCACTACTTATCAATACTAAAACATAAAATTAAGCAAATTTATCAGATTCTTTTACTTGAATGTATAGGCGGCGCTGAGGCGTTTGGATAATGATAATGATCCTATATACAGATTAAGTTACATTACACGGAACTCTCACGAAACGCCACATTCCGAGTTCATTCTATTACGACCTTGAATTATACCTAGCTTACAGAATCTTCTATCTTCCACATATACTAAGAAGTCATGCAAACTGAGATGACATAAGATCAAATTGGCTTTGTATTGCAGTGTTAAACGTTTGGAGACAAACATAAGGAATTTCAAACCTCCAAAAAACAAAGTACAGAAACATTTCAAGCATTTGCCAACATATAGGACCCAACCACCTTAATCAGAACGATAACATGTCGATAGTCTTGTCAGACTGTCTACGATACTGTCAGTTTCAGAGCTAAAGAAGTTCATCTATTAGCAGCTGGTAATTCTAAATTTACGAACCAAAAGCCATAGATGGTGGAAACACATGTCAGTTCTCTTTAGGGTTCAAATAAATATAAAGAAGAACATGAACCAACAAATTTATGTCCTATCAAAAAACGTGGAGTGAAAAATATTTCATAGATCATGGATGGAGTGAACAGACCTGCATATGTCACGCAACATCCTTAGTCTTTTTCGCCAGCTAAGCTTCTTCTTCTGGCCACTCAAATGAATCAAATAATACAAAGATCCCATCTCCATGTATTCTGTAACCATTGATAAGCGTGGAGGCTTTGTGCATGCACCCAAAAATAGAATAACTGCAGAAAACATCACGGTAAATTCCACAGCAGTATAAAATAAAGAAAATGTGTACTATCTACCATATCTCCAACGTCTAAAACCATAGACAAAGGAAACATGGAAAGTATAATCAGAACAGAAAGTACCATTAGGATGCCGAAGACGACTGGATACCCACGTGCAAAAGAAATGTAGAACACATTAGAAAAATATAGGATAAAAAAGTAAAACCTGCAGCAGAAAGAAAATAAAAACAATACAATAATCAAGGTATCTGTGAGAAATACCTAAGAATGGATATCTCATTGCAGAAGTCTTCCATGTTTTCAGCAGTTAGGTCTTGCTCTAAGAAAACCTTTATTGCAACATCTGTTCCATTCCAAACACCTCGAAAGACTTCTCCAAAGAACCCTAAATGTAGAAGCAACCGAAAAAGCTCAATCAATTAGAACTGTATTTTTAATGTTTCAGAATGGAAAACTTAGATGCTTTTCCAAGGAAAGAGGAGCTTCACAGCCTGAAATTCGGAAGCTTTCTCAGGGACTTGCCAGGGTTTTAAGGAGCATACTTTTCTACAGCAGGACCAAAATCCAATTACGTTTTGGTAAACAATTGGGAAAATGGGTATTTCATCCCCCTATGTCTTTTTTATCTAATGATGACTCGATGATTTGTAATAGTAAAAAGAATTCTTTGATATTGAAAAAAAAAATAGAAACAATATTGCTGACAAACACTAATTTCTTTCACAACAAACCCATATTTCTTTGCTAGCCCATTGTGAGGCTTTAGCACACTTCCTCCACCCCTAGGGTAGATAATATCGTTTATTCAAAAAAAAAAAACTCAAAATTTTCACCTCAGGAAATAGATGGGGTTCTCACTTATCAAGCCCACGGCAGAGTGAAGTACTGTATGTTACACAAGTGATACTTACCTATTCCAACACGAGTTCCAACGGTCAATTCTGAGTAATCAATATTCCATTCCTGGTAAGGCAACAGAGGCTTATTATCAAATGTGGCAGATTCAAGAATTCTGTTCCATGTTAAGACCAATTCATCATTTGTCGCAAACTCTGAAGGTCCAATTCTAGCAGATGTTTGACTCCTATACTGATGTGGAGATGAAGGTAATGAAATTGCTTTTTGAGAACTGATTTGGTCCTGGTGAAGCAAACATAAAGCAATCTTCAATCAGAAAATTCACGACAATCATCTAAAGAAAAATTTAAAGCCCAAAACAACATTAATTGCTTCATAATAAATTCTTGAAAACTTTAAGCCCAAAACTAGCAATATTCTTAAATCTTACAGAGTATAATGATAATTAAAATATGAGCGCTAAAGTTGTTAGTATTTGACGCTTGGAAATCATCCACATCTACCCAATATGCAAGGTACACATGAGAAACAAGACCAATGACAATGGAAATTTTAGAGTCAAAATTAGAATTTCTTAAGAAAACGGAATTTAATTAACTTGTGTTGCCTATCGAATGCATCTCTTTCATTCACCTAGGAGTGGGAGAGTAGTCAAGAAAAGTTGTTTGTTAGATATTTCTTATTTAGAGTTACAGTCCACTTCATATTCTTTTATGGATTATATTCATTATTATTATTTATTTTAATCCCATCACCAACATTACATTGACTTTAAGGTTACCCACCAGTTGTAAACTAAAAATCACGTTCCCTTGTAAGATTGATTAGGAATGTGTAAGTTTTGTTACCTTTAGGCTTTACATACATTACTATATGAAGTAACAGGTAGATTCAATGTAGGGCGATCAGCAAGACTAGAGAACTAATCAGAAAAGGGGTTATTTACAACATTACGGAATAAAGATACAGGAGTAGCTGTACATTGGATGTGGAAGCAATGCAAAGAGTTCACGAGGAGGTTATAAATGGGTAGAGGAGATCACAATGCAAGACATTGCAACTGGATTGTTAGATGTAAGAACAAGGTCAGTCCAAAATTTCATGCACCTGATGACTGGGAAACAAGACTTCATTCTAATATGTATATATAAGCACAGTCACACATTAATATATTAATCTATACAATTACATATTGCAGGGTTTAAGAATTTACCATATATCCAGAATTTTAAACTACTAGCAAAGATGTTACACCAAAATAACAAGCATATATAAATCCACCGGCCAGGTGATCAGACTCGAAGCCCAAAATAATGAAACTAAGTAAATACTCAAAATCAAAAAACAAACAAAAAGTGCAGTCATCCAGTTGACTATCCTACCTTCAGAACACAACCATTAATCCATTGATTTCCAATAGAAAACATATTTTCTGTTACTGCAATGAAGAAACGTACATTTTTCTGAAGACCGGATCTGTCATCATCACCTTGCTCTCTCAAAAGACGATTCTGCTTCAATGTTTCATTCATTGCTCGTACGGCCCTATATAATTCATTAGATTCATAGTCTATTAATTGTATAAACATCCAAAATAAGATAAAATAACATTCTCTTTATGGTCCATCCAATTTGGACATAATTCTCAAGTTAGAATTATGGGTGCCTCCACATGAACAATATACTAGATGCCAAATATTCACATGAAACAAATTTTTATAACCTGGCCAGAGGTAATATTTACAAGGAACTTGGGTTAAGAACAAAAACTGGCCACTAACTTCTCCAAATTAGTTACACAGAACTAAGTGTACTAATTTTATTTGATCATTCAAGCAAAAAATTTCTCTCACATCACTTAAAGATTTTCTAAATAACCTGCAGAGTAAACTTTTTTTATTGACAGGAAATGAGGATATTGAAGAAAGTGAGAAATCAGGTATAAAGCATGATGGGAGTTACTATAAGCAACGTCACACTAAACCTTACCAACCAGAGCAAAACAAGAACCACTTAACACAAAAACATTAGACCAGCCAAGATAGATCACACTAGGTATATGTGAAACAAGAAAACTAATTTTCATGATAAAAGAAAACAAAAAGTAGACATGATTGCAGTGATTTGCTACTGTATCAGCTCCAGGTACTGTACAATGTTAGTCATCATTTCTGTGATGCTGGAACTCAAAAATTACGTGTTAACCAGGCAATTGTCCACAATCCACACGACATCATTTGCCTGATGGCGATTTCTCATGGCTCCTCACATTAGGAAGCACCTCAGAGTGCCAGAGCTCTAAAAATATAAATTGTTTTATTGACCTATTGCCATTTAATTGAATCATGGGTCCTCTGTCTGATATAACTTTCAGATACTTTCAACAAATACTTACCCCCTAATAAAAGACTCGTGCACTGTGAAATTGATCATAAGAACCACAATCAAATAAAAAGATGAGAAACACATTCTAACAGTATAAGAATTATATAACGAGGAAAAAGGTATAATAATAACCAAGATTTTTTCTTTTCAAAATTAACAAATAAACTGAAATGAAAGATGCCAAAATATTTCTACAAAGGGAAAAATATCAGTTTACCCACAAGGGAGTAGTTCTGTGAAATTGACAAATTATAGGAAGCAAAGACTTCTTTTGAAAATAATGAAATAAACATCAACCTTGCGATATCATCGCCAATCTCTGGAGTAATGCTCATGCTTCTTCTTCTTAATCTGCGAGCTTCTGACGTTGATGCACCATCTGACCTGTACCTACAATCAATTGAAGACAAGTTTAAGACCACACGTATATATTTCTTTAAGATGTGTAGATTGAGCTGTGAAAGAAACATCGTATACAAGCTAAAACAAAAAATAATCACACACAAAATTACCCAATATTAAATTCAGCAGACAATGTAACATCAACCTGTTAGGTATGCAACTAGTTGAGCACGTTATACTTCTATATCAATAAGTTATCTCCAAATGGCCAAGTACGGTTGGTGAAGATTAAAGTCCGATAGTATAGAGCAGAAGAGACAATGAGTGGAGTATAATGAACAATTTAACAAAAAAGATAATGACATTATGGGAATGGAAGCATTAACTTTTATATCTGAAGTCATTTCCAATGGGTTTTTACTTTTCATTTGCATTCAGCTGAAGCCCTCAGGTCAAGGAGGGATCAATTTTGTATACTATCTTTTTTTGGCCTGACTGAATAAACAGGGATAGCTTTTTGGCCTCAAGCTTAGTTTGGGTTAAGTGATTATGTAATGTCTATAAGACATATATGGCCAAAGGTCATAGGCCTAGTTTGACCCTATAAATTGCACCCACTGCATTGTCATTTGTAGGATACAATTCCATTCGAACCATTCCCACCCAATCTTGTAAACATGAAAATAATAAGGCAATCAATACTGTTCGTTGTTAAGGAATAAGACCTCAATTCATATCCACTGCCTCAGCGCACAATAAACTTGTGGATTATTCAGTAAACCATCCATCAAATGGTTTAGTTTATACAAAGGGGTGTAATAGGATCGACAGATATAAAACCTTGAGGTAGGCATGTCATCAGCATAATCTCTAAAAGATTTCCTATCACCACTGAGCATAGACCGCCCACGTGCTCGGAATGAAGGATGCTCTGGACTGAAAAACAAGAAAGAAAAAAAAGGAATAACTACAACGACAACTATATGCAATGACATTGCTTAAAGAGTAAAAGGTGAGTCTAGACCAACTTCGGACATGGGCTAGTAAATAATATCATGGAAAATCATAGACTGGCTAAAGAACCAAAAAGTATCTGACCTGAAAATTTATGTTGTGCAAGCATTTCTACAAGCATTCTATTAATATACAATGGCACCAAAAAGCTAAATCTTGATTCACAAGAACATTATCCATCCTAAATATAACTGGAAAAATGGAAACTGTCACCATTGCTATAGACCATGTAGTCCATCAAGAAGTCGGTACCTTATTGGCATTAATGGGAGATTAAACCATCAAAACTACTCGAATGATAGGGAAATTCACAGTCAACTTTTTCTTATTCTTTTCGTCTTAAAAGATAGCATAGAGATAATGGTATACATGATGTTAGTATTGTTGTCATCTATCCAGAGAAATGCACCCAGAAGAGTGCCGCACATAAGCAACACAGATACACACAACACACAAACCATCTGACATAAGTAACATGAAAATTCCATCTCTAGCTCCAGGCCTCTCTAACTTGAACATTGTTAAGAAGCATTTTATGTACAGTATGCCAAGGTCTTACAAAAAGCCATCTGTAAACAAGAGGACAGACTAAAAGATGCATTGAAATACAACTAAAACCACAGCTGGAGCAGACTATATTATGCTAAAGATATGACAACTTTTTGAGAGAGAAAGGTATCAAATTCTGAAAATAAATAAATAAATAAAGTTTTGGCATCCGGAACAAAAAGTTTATCACTTCACTTCACTTATCAATACATAAATTCTACAGAAGAATTACCAGGGAACCAGTTTGCGTTTATTGTCAAAAGTAGCTTGTATAATGTCATTTTTCTCTAGTCCCTTACATAAGACAACTCAGTAAAGTCAAGTTCCTACTGGTCAAATCATCACACAATGCAAAAATAAAAATAAAAATGGAGCTGCTATGATCCTAGATCCTTACCAAAACATGATTTATCATCATGAACTATGGGAGTTTTGAATCTTTAAAACTCACAAGGTTAAACTTGAAAGACAACTTTTAAAAAATACGTTAGGATGAATAAAACCTTGAACTAGCGGTCCGCTGTTCAGCAATGGCCTTCCTCCGACTACGCCGCCAAAATGTAGTTGCAATGTTGGGTTCACTATGTGAAAAACTGAGGGATTAAAAAAGTAACTCAATAACAGACAACTCATAGTCCCATGCATTTGAGAGTTTACAAATCAAGAAAATGCCAAGCAATAGGACAAACTTAATGAGAAGAAGGAAAAAAACGCACGCAATGGGAATGGTCATGCAAAAAGTCATTTTGAGACTAGAGTTTTACTTGTCAAGACAGGAAATGTAAATCACCTCAGTTTTCTATCAATGGAGGTAATAGGTCGCAACATTATATTTTGTAATGAGGGACCTTGTGCATTTGAGGGCACATCAAATCTACCTCGAAACTGAGGACTATCATCTTTTTCAGCACTGCAACAGAAAAAATATGAAACACCTAAGTTTTCTTTGTAGCACATGCTTGCAACAAAAACATCAATCATTACAGGTTCCAAATTTCTATTTCTACACAAATTTAGGATTTTACAAACCGCATCAGCTAACCTGTCAGGATCCATTCTCTCTGAGAATCCATATAGAGGACTGTTCGGTTCTAGTGGTGAATCACACGAGTCGTTCTCTGCACTATCACTCTCCCCTGCTGCAGAAATATGGGTCATAAATATTGCTTTGGTTGATCGGGGTAACAGCTGCCCAGGAAACCGCATCAGGTCGACCAATAGTTCAACAGAGTTCAACACAACTACCACAGACATATGCTTGTATGAATCTACACACTCAACGACTCCATCAATAGGCAAACCCTGATACAAAAAGAAACACAAGGAGCAAAGGGCAGCATTTCAGATTTCAGCGCTAATCATGATTAAGAATAATAAGAACTTATATCATATATTTGACAATTTTTTTATCATTTGGATGGAAACCGTATAATATCCATGGGAAAAAAAATCAATTAACTAGAACAGTTAAACACCATCAAATAAATGATAAGCTTACCACCATTAGCCTACTTTCAAGACCTACAGTGTCTGCTAGAACTTTGAATAAGATTGCTCTAGGACGGCATGAACCATGTTTTATTTGCCCCAAAAGTTGGACTCCTCGATTCTCAAACATGTGGGAGGTTTCTTCAAGTGCAACTTTTCCTGGACTTTCTGCATTTGGCCGCTTATAAAAATCTGAAACCTGGGTAGGCATTGCAAACGAAGTTAAGTCAACGTCCTAATGATCTTAACATGTCCTAAGTTATTAATCAAAGAAATCACAAGCAGTGCTTATGAAAAACTTGACCCAGTAAGCGCCTGATAAGCAGCATATGGTCTATATCAGTATAGCAGCAGAATTGTTTAATCTAACATCAGGTTTTAGATAACACAGATTCTATGATTCATATCTCATGGATGTTTATTTATACGTGTAACTGAAGAAGTTATGTGGAATAGGCAAAGAAATTTTAGCCTAAGTCCAGAACCAGGTAGCATATCTACATGGCATTGTGATTCATATTATGATCATAAAAAAATAGAAGTAGTAAAACACGTAAGTGGCAGTCTTTGACAGTTGAAAACATTGGATGTAAGGCATAAAGAAATTAATCAAACAGACAAAATAAGATCAAAATGGAGAAAGAGTGTGTACTCAAGGTAACTTCAATATAGATCCAGAAAAACATATGAATTACTCACCAATCCAGCAATCTTTTTTATCATTGCAGCTGGATTTGCGTTCAATCCTTTCACCAGAGCCACAATCAGTTGCTTCAGCATGGACACCTTTTTGTCTTTTGTAGTATCTACAAGAATGACATCGGCTCTCAAACCCTCTGCTTCAAGAGCATGAAGCTCATCAAGAGTAGGAATATCATCAAAGATCTCCTTGAGCCTTTTCTCCTGTATATTGTCAGATTTAGTCAATTGAAATGATCAAATCTCAACCACAGTGGACAAGTGAAAACGAATCAAAATAAGTAAAGCCAATGATAATTACAAGTGAATGCTACACCATCTCAACAACACTAAATTAGAAATATGTTGATAATGCTTTACTTATCTGCATATGTACATCTACTCTTTGAATAAGCGAGTGATGTATTTAAGATTTCTTGTCATTTTGAAGGGAAGGAAAAATTAATCAAAATGTTTCTTTGAAGTAGTTTAAAAGTGTGCACGTGAACAGACAACACATGTACAACTGCACCTAAAACTTCCAAATTTTTATTCTGTCAAATCAAACCTTCCCTTGAGCCCAAAAAAATCCGATTGTATAGATATTTGAAGTACAATATAAAAAAAAAACAAAAAGGACATGGCATTTTGTTTACTGCCACAGTCATCTCTGTTCTAACATCAATCAGACAAGACGTGACGCGAAGCAAGAATAAGAACAGAATTTTTTTTTTTTTTTATCAATGATTCAACAAAAAGAAAATAACAATTAAGTATGACCAACAATCAATTCTCACCGGAATGACAGAATAGAAACCATTGGGGATCGGTTCTAAGAGCATTCCAGTTTGCCAAACTACTTGTGATGCCTTCTGAGATGACAACACATATTGGTTCGAACTTCTAGGTGATTCAGTATTACTCAATGATTCTTCTTGGGATCCTAAAGAAACAGATCCAAATTTGTCCATGAAATCTGAAGGCCACCACGATGCATTTGGAGGCCCTTGCTCTGCTGGCCCTCTATCGTCTTGTGTCTCCTCCATGTCTTTAAATATCTGAAATTTAAAACCATTTCGCCCCCACCTCCTACCCCATAAAAGATGTCTTTAACCTAACAGCATTCCTTACAAAAGAACGAGTTCCGAAATTCAATTGAATGACTTCTTCAAGCTGGAGGTCACAAGACCTGCAAACTACATGAAGCGTCAAAATTTGCCATCAGAGAAAAGGCAATTTAAAAGTAAAATATCACAGATCACCATAGAATGGCATGACGGTCTTCAGAAGAAAACAGCAAAAGTCTAGCGGAATATACAAGAAAAATGGAATCTCTTTCAAGCAAGAGTTTGTCAAAATCATGTAAAATTGCAAAAGTACAAAAATATTTCCATGAATATGGTAAACTACAAGTAAACAGAAATGCATAGCAGCAAAAGCAAGGATATGTACATTTCAAGTCCACCGCTCAGTCTCACCCTTTTATATCACTATAGTAGGTGAACCAAAACAGATATTAAACATCTCTAGTTACGGATCTCACTTGTTGAAAGAAAATTAAGAAAAGTAAACAACTAGTTCAACTCTCTTAAATTATCTTTCTTGATATTTATATTTTGCGACCACAAATCACCAAAGAAATAATGGTTTTTTTTTTCTCAAATTAATTAGAAAAATTTGTACAATTAAAATAAAATAAAATGTAAAGTATTTGATGATAGTTTTAGCATAGCAAAAAGATCAAAAGTCACTATTTAGTGGAGTAAGGATGTCTGGTGTCGGGCACAAGACTTTACATGTGCCCCCAACCTAAATTCTATGTTAGTAAGTAAAACATTCATCTTAAATTTGATATTTTTCGCAATCCTGTTTTCTTTTTTCAAGCTTCATATGTCTTCCTTGATTGGGACTTAATAAAGAAAAGTGTCGTATTTGAGTGGGACATAATATGCGCTCTACTTTACATGTGCTTGCTGCTCACACCTAGACACATCAACCCAAAAACAAAAAATAGCAAAAGATTGTCATAATAAGAAATGAAGGTAGCTGTTTTCATCAGAGAAGTGTTGATAGGTGGGGAGAGCTAATGGAGTGGGAAAACTTGGGAAGGTAGTAGAATGCCGACTAGCTAGATGGATTCACGAAATTGACAAATTTGCCTTAAATAGGCAGAGTAGATGGGTTTTGTTTTTTAAGTTTCAATACTTCTTTACAATATTTATGAACATTCAAATACTTCAACAACCAGCCATTGGAGGAACTTCATCTTTACACTATTTAGTGAACTCATATTACAATTATTAAAATTCCATAGTCATTACAATAGCTAGTTAAAATTTCAGAATAAACTAACATACGCTTAAGATTTTATTCAAGCGCTTTCATAAATTTTAATAGCAAATCGCACCATTACTCCATAATTGTTACTAAACTAGTATAACATTCAACTAAAAATCAGCATACCACTTCAAAATCATCCTTCACGCACTTCAAAAATCATCCAAAAAGCCTCCATCTTCTGCTACAATTTCCGCCCGTTTTTGTCCAACTTAACATCCAGACCAATCAACTTCCTATTCAACTAACTATTTATCACCTCAAATTTTAACACACGTAGAAGATCAAGAGAAATATTGGAAGCAATCAGCAAAACTAAACACTTTCCCAAGCCACATCAACAGCAATGAATACATGAGTGAAAGCAACCAACATATATAGCCAGCTATCTGCTGTGCATCCAAACATACCTTCTAGGGTTATACCTCAAATGAAATTGAACGCAATTAGCAATAACACTAAATACTTTACCATGTCACACAAGTAATACACTCTCAATGATGCATCAATTAAAAAAAGTCAAACCCCTCAATTTTAGACATCTATAGCACGGCGATGCTTTGTTTCTCAGTATCCAATCCCTCAGGTCGCACGCATTGCCACCAAACAAGTGCATATTATTTTTGGGTTGGGGGGGGGGGGGAAGTACCTCTCCAAAATCACCATTTCAAGAGAAACCGTGTCATAACCTATATTTCCTACTCAAAATCAGTTTTCGTCTTGCATTCAAACTCACAAACAAACCCTCAGCACACAAACAGTTGGATTTTCTCACCTGGACCAGACCAATCTCCATTAGGTGAAGAGGTCTCTGATAACCACCATGTCCACAATCTCAAACATGTACTTCAAATTCAAATTACTTCAAAGAGACCTAATTCCACAATGCTCCTCCTCAGTCACTCCAAATCGCAAATTCGGCTAAGCCCGCATTTTTCTACACAAAATCTAAATCTAGCTCCCACTAATCCACCAACACACGATTCGACATCTCACTAACACTGAAATTCAACCATTTCACAATTTTCACAGAAACAATGCAGGATCAAGAAACCAAGACAAATCGCAACAAAACAAAATTGAAACGAAAGCAAGAATTTACCACCAGCAGATCCGAGCATTTGAATCCCAGTCCCCTCTTTGATGCAGTAGCATTTGAATCTCAATTCCTCCTCATCTCGTATCGTCCCCGACGTCAAACCCTCACAGATTCGAGAAGAAGAAACCAAATTTGTGTACCTGTGTAGACGACGAATACGTAGAGAGTGATGTGAGCGAAATCAAGGATTCAAGAGAAACCTCTCTGCGATATATATAGGCTCTTGAAGGGGTGGGATGGGGAGATGAGGGACCCCCATTTTAGCAAAGATGGGGATGATGCGGGGAGCCGTCCGATCTCTTTAAATTAGATCGTGCGGCTGGGACTAAACAATATCATTGGCCCGATCTGGATACCAAAAACACGCTTGAAAGATCCTCTTCCTTGTGAACAGAAGACTCCCGTCGATGAAAAGCCGGTCACAGTTTCAATCGACCCGATCGAGAAAGCAATGGAATTCAAATTCCAGAGGCAATACCAACTGGGTTCCGGTTCGAAGGGGTTCAACTATTTGGGTTTTTATTTCTTTTCTTTTTTACAAATCCGAAGGTGAAAACTCATTGGATTGTGATTGGAATTGGTTTAGAATTTTGTTTTCTGAACGAAACTCTTAATTTCAGCTAAAATCAATTATTTTCGACTTACATCAATAGATTTTCAATAAATTTTGTGAATATTCTCGCCCTACCGATTAAATATTAGAAAAACTTTTATATTTTATCTAAATTTGAATATCTTTTCAAATTTCATTTTACTATCATTTTTATCTAAAGTAATCGTTATGATATTGGTATCGATATATCAATAGATATTCACAAATTTACATATTTATACCAATATTTTAAATACTAAATGTTACGTATATATCATGTTTTAAATAATCTAATGAAAATGATTTGAAATTTTTGAATTTTAACGATAGAAATAAAATAAATAGTATCAGAATTGACT